>NW_028324156.1:4013155-4321859 GCF_054372755.1 Phalangium opilio
CTTTTATAATCCCCAACAATTTTTCATCAATTTTAAAATTCCCTAACAATTTTTCATCAATTTTAAAATTCCCTAACAATTTTTCATCAATTTTAAAATTCCCTGACAATGTTTGATAATTTTAAAAATTCCTTGAAAATATTTTATCAATTTCAACTTTCCCCGCGTTTTCCCTGAGCTGTTTTAAACATTTCATAAATAATTAAGTTTAATTTACTTTTCATAACCTTTTAAACATCTAAATACCATAGTTTTTGATTCAAATTTCACTACGGTAATAAACGATAGAAAAAAAGAACTGCGATAAATATCTGTAATTTTCAAAACTACGCGCTAATGAATGTCTACAAGACTACAATTTCTTAAAAAGCCTTTTTTCACTGGCAGACTGTGGACGGAGCACCCTTTCGAGTCTGGTGGGAGTGACTTCTAACCTTCAACAAATTGCGAAGCCGCATTAATTAACAGGGGCTTGTAAACTTAAAAGCAACAACACTTTTTTGGCGAACGATTAAGATTTTTATCTCAATAAAATTTAGTTTAAAACAGCTACAAAATAAAACAGAAGTTGTACGGGGTGACGCGAAAGACGAAAATAAATAGCCCTGATTGAGGATTGGGACTTTAATGAAATGAGTGGTTTGGCGCCTTTTGTCTAGCTACCATCCTAGATAATTAGTCAAGACATCCCTTTAATCTAGCCGGATTTGAATAGTCGCGATGAAAAACTTGGCAACGTTATCCAGGGAACAACTATAGGAACAGTAACTCTGAGAGGACGGACACTTGTTTATCCCAATGTTTGCGAGCTTTGTTTCGTAGCTTGCATTCAAGGGTGGCCAGAATATCCCTAATTTTGATCTAAACATAGAGAATATAAAGAATACTGGGAATTGACAGTAAATAACGCATGCTGAAAGGAAATATAGGAAATTTTATCTTTGAAATATTGGAAAATATAGGAGGAAATTGGTGTAAAAATTAGAAAGAAATTGATGAGAAATGAAGGATAGGAAGAATGTTTTATAGAGAAATTGATATCCATATATCAATTTTGTAGGAACCATATTATTATTGCAAATAAAAAATATCACTATCAGGAAAAATCTATCAGTGATAAAATTATCACATAGGTCATGACAATTAACTTATTTGTTTCACGGTTTATTAAGGAATTGGTTCATCACCTTCATTGGGGTTTGTTTAATAGTGTTCTTAGTTTTCAATTTTGAGTAGGCTATAAAAACCATATCGTGTTGAAATTATAGGATAATATAGGAATTATCATGAAATTATAGGATATTATAGAAATTATAGGAGAATATAGGAAATATAAGAAGAGCGGTGACCCTGCGCGTGACATTTCCGGATAAATACTAAACCATTAATAAAAAAAATAATTTAATTATAATAAAAAACGATCTGATTAATTCGTAACGATTTAAAATCAAGCTCTGTAAAATGTTTTTTAAGGTCAATGTCGATAAATAAAATATATTTTTATCATAAAACTGATAAAATTAACTAGGTTTTCTAATTTTTTCATTGACTTAATCAGTTAATCTAGAGTCAGCGTACCACTGGCACTAACAACCACAACCAACCACGTGGTTCCGTGTTTACAAAATTTCTTACGACATCTAATCTCTAATGTCGAGTTAAGGGGGTACCTTGATATCTAACAGGATTTTAGATATTAAACATGTGGGCTAAAAATATATTTAACTGCCTATTAACATTTGATTTAAATTATGATAACAAAAAAAAGGAATTAAAGCAAAAATCGGGAACACACGTAACGTGCAGAGAAAAACATCTGAGTCACTTAGTATATGAAATTCCTCCGTTTTATATTGCAATATAAACGATGATAAAAACTATGACAAAGCATCTAAAAGTAATGCAACCAACCCCCTTACAGTATACTTAATATTTTTCAAATCTAACACTAACATTTGTTCCGATAGATAGGGTTTAGCTTATCAAAGTATCAGTTCAAAGAACAAGTCACACGAATTTTTTTTTAGTGACGCATAGATATATTGTGCACTAAAGGGGCTAGAGAAATTTGCTACCCCATGTCTTAACTTTAACCGCGCATGCGCTTCAGTGTTGCCAAAATTTGTTATTTGTTACTTTATTGTATAAAGGTTTGGAACTGAATGATAATTACTGAATCAAAGCTTTCATTTTGTTGTAGATAGCATTTTGAATTGCACGAGTCACAAATGACTGAAAGGCGACAATTGTCTCAAAAGACAACTGTCAACTTTTCCCTGAGATTTGTCCTTTACTATTTTTGAATCAGTTTTTTCGTCGTAAAAAACGGAAATGCTGGGAAAATGGGTTTACAACTGGATATATAACAAAGTGGGGTGAGGTGGTATGCCTTTAATTCGGTAAAAAAAAACTTGGAAACCAGTTCTTTGGGAGGGGGAATCTTTGACAAGCGCTTCCTCTATGCCCAAAGCTATATTTTATAAGATGTAGTTTAGACCTAGACCCATAGCTTCCAGCAATTTTCCCATGTCTTATCTTTTAAGTAGAAAAAAATCCATAACATTGCCATGGGGAGAAACAACATTAACAACTTCCACGTTTGACACACAGACCCTTAACCTTACAGGCTCCCTTATTCCGAATTTTTCAAGATTAGGAGTCATATATTGATATACAGATACTATAATTATAAATTATTCTTTTAATCAGGACGTTCTGATAAAGTTACTGTTGATTAAACGAATTCTTCAAGACGCGACACCACATCATGGTGGTAAATAATTTATGTAAAAGAAACTGAGAACAATTGCGCCTGAAAGTTAGGAATTTTAACAGGGTAATGGAATACTACTGGCAAAAGACTGTGTTTACAACAGTACAACTACACCTTAAGTTGGCAAGCAAGCTGTGACTTTGTACACCGGCACAAGTACCTATGATGTGTCATTCTAAAGCTTATCTTGCTTAAGTTCATTATTCAACCATATACCCGATACCACGGAATAAAATATAAATACTCATCTTAAAAACATCCCTTTAGAATATCATTAGGGTTATTTAAACGTTGTTGTATAGTAAAATTAACAGAGTTTAACTTCAAACTCCGCTAAGCGCTAACACCGCCACCAAAAATTAAATGTTAAAATATATTCACCTCCTCCAGCAGGTTGATTGTTTGTCGACATTGTGGTAATTTCCCAACAAATGTTGATGTTGTGGGTGAATTATAATCTTCTTGGGTCTCTGCCACAAATTCAGCCACGCTCATTAATCCAGGCATGGCTGAGTTTTAAACGACGGAATTCACGAGGAATTCGCGTTAAATTAGCCTAAAAACTTCCAATAATATCCGAGGCTTAGCTAGTATGGGCGAGATGTTCAAGAATCGCGAAATTCTTCGCGACTATCACTAGTATTATTCCTTTGAAGAAGCCAAGGCCTAAGTCAAACTTTGATGGCCGCACACTCGCGAGTCGACTTCTAAGTTTTCTCGTTTCCCGATTTTATCGATAACTACATAGTTTCAATTTTTAAATGTATAATATATTCTACTAAATCACTACACTTTTTTCATGTTTTTGAAACGATAAAGCGTAAGAATATCTCACCAACTATATCCAAGACCACCCATACCACAAAGTAACCAAATTATCTGGCAGGCAGACTTGCGGAATAAAATAAACTCCGCTCGCGAGAACGTAAAAATAAAGGGGAGGGGTTTCGGGTTGCCTCCTTGACTTCTAAAACCACGTAGCTCGAGATAGCGATGAATGTTCCTGAGCAAATCAGCGAGCTAAAAAATCAATATTTAATCTTACGTGGTATTGGATATGACGTTGAAATTTGCAATGTCACGTGACTAAAATCGACCAACCATGGATGATAACGAGGTGATGACTGAATAACAAAACTTTTCCCGCCTTAACCATTTCGTCTGCTTTCAAACTTCAAATACAAATTTGGGACGTGTTTTGCTTTTTCTTTCTTTATTATAATTATTTAACAACGACATTGGCAGCGATGGACGCCGAACTTAGCAAAATTAAGTACGTTCAAGACGAATTAGCTACCGCAATGGAATTAATTGCTTCAATAGCCAGCGAATCCGTTAACAACCTGTCCTTAACAAAAGGTATTATTGTTATGTCAAATTATAGAGTAGTGTCGGTAGAGAGGGGAGTAGACGATGTATCCCTCCCTCTAGGCGCGCTTTTCTAAGAGGGGATACTGTACGCGCCTGGTAGGGGGGATGACACTGAGCTAAGAGATAGAAGGGTATGACGTTTGCATATGTAGAACTGACATTACTCTATTGTCAATTTGGGTGGGTGTTTGTCAGAAGGCCAGGCTACTTGGAGGAGAGAAAGCAGACGGGTTTCTGCAAAGGTTTCTGTAGTCCAAGTAACCCGGCCTCCTGGTGTAAATGGTATGAACCCTCCATGTGTGTAAACTATCTATAGCTCAGTATGAATAACGTTTCCCAGACGAAGACCAATTATTGGGTTTAAAAGACATTGCCGCGGCATTTGCCAAAGAAGATGAAGAGACTAGACTACTTTTTGAAGCCGCTCAAGCTACCAAAAGAAAAATTATAGCAGAGGGTATAGACAATCCTGATTTAGTTGAAGAACTGCTGAATGAAGCTATCAAGGAAGCCAGTCAAAAGGATGGAACAAAATCGCAAATGCACGCAACGTACGAAGGAATTTCCAAGTTTATTGATAAATCTCTTGGTGCTGAGGAAGAAGAAGCCACGGAACATGATGAATCTTTAATAATGACTGGCCATGTCAAACCAGACATTCCAAAGGACCCTATTTCTCAATGTGAAGTTAGAACTGCAGTAAGAAACATTCAGTGTAACCATGTCTATGACAAAGAGACAATCACTCAATACATCAGCAAAGGACCAAAGAGGTACATAGCCAGTGTTGGAAAATGTTTTAAAATACTGAATAAAACATTCTAATGTTATTTTTTAAATTTATTTTCAAAGATGTCCAGCTATTGCTTGTGAAAACAAAATGCTTCGTTTAGAAGACATGATACCAGATTTAGAAATTCAACGTATGATTGATCTCAAACATAAGAAATCCAAATGAATTTTTCTCACATATTTTTTTCACTGAAATAAAGATTTATTAAAAAACACTGAAATTAATCATTTGTGTTAAAATACAAAATAGGCCAAATCTCCTTTAAAAATATTGCAACTGCTGAGCGGCAGTGTTCAGGGGTGAAGGCAGTGTTCAGGGGTGAAGGCAGTGTTCAGGGGTGAAGGCAGTGTTCAGGGGTGAAGGCAGTGTTCAGGGGTGAAGGCAGTGTTCAGGGGTGAAGGCAGTGTTCAGGGGTGAAGGCAGTGTTCAGGGGTGAAGGCAGTGTTCAGGGGTGAAGGCAGTGTTCAGGGGTGAAGGCAGTGTTCAGGGGTGAAGGCAGTGTTCAGGGGTGAAGGCAGTGTTCAGGGGTGAAGGCAGTGCTCAGGGGTGAAGGCAGTGCTCAGGGGTGAAGGCAGTGTTCAGGGGTAATAGCGTAAATCACTTAGAAACACGCTGTTTTTTAGACTATTTCCCATTCTTAGGCAGTATTACGCGTTCTAGAATCAATATTAAAGTCTATTAAGGATAAAACTGTCAATTAAAGAAGTGATTTCGTGCCAAGAAGTTTGAGGTGAAAGGGCAAAGTAAGTAAAAAATAAGCCCGGCGACTTCCAAAACAAGGATGATGTACAATTGTATACGCAATTTGATAAAACGCGCAACAACGGTTTTAAAACAAAATTTTTAATGAAAAAAAGGGTTATTAGGGTACTTCAATTGTTTTTAACCAAGTCAATTATTTCTTCAGTGTTTTTACGGTATTTAATATAAATATCACATTTTTTAAATCATGGGTTTAATTTCTCCTCCCGTTGCTATTGTCATTCATCCTTGTTTTATTCCGTGGTTACCGGGGAAGTAGTAACTCTGGTAAAAAAATCAATGGAGAAGGAAAAGCACCTTGGTTGCTATGGGCGTTGCTATGGAGAATACAGCGTGGATTGTTAGAGGCTGTAACTAGTAGCCCGCCGGTCCTAGAGTTCTAGACGCAATGCCGGTCTTATGTCCGAAACTAGTCCCTTCTTTTTTAACTTAAAAATATTTTCTCTTATTTAAATCTAATTAAAACTAACGAAAAAATGTTCCTTAGAAATTTAAATAAACTTAGGCAAATAATGAATTCCAAGCGAAGTTGATTTTGATTTCTATCCCCAAATAGAAATCAAATTGGTCCAAAAATAAAAATATAATATATATTTAACCAAAAAAGGCTTAGCTCCCCTAATTCATTCCGAATCCGACAACATACCAATTTTTCCCAGAGTCAAATATATGAAATCAGAAATTGTTTTTGACAAAATGGATAACGCGAATAACGAAAAAGATGTTACCGAAGAAGAAAAAAGTAAAAAGGAGCCGATTGAGATTGAGGAAACAACCACCGGCAATAACCTTAAATGCCGGCACATTGCGAATGGTCAAGACAAAACTGAGGCGGAAAATGAAGCTGCTCAAAGGCTACTCAAATATCAAGATGTACCCAATCATTTACAATTCAATCCTTACGTCTTAACTGGATACCGGCCTCAATTAAACATGTGGGAGAGCATCCAAAGTCTAAGTTATTACCACAACGAAACAGTCAATATTCTGAGCCATGGTAATTATATTAATTAATTAAGTTTTCAGGAAGAAACCCTTGATGTTGATGACGTTTTTATTTTTTTTAATTAATAATTGCAGGACTCCCATTAATTTACGCAATATTGAGTCTGCCATATCTCCTGCCCTGGGATCGAATGACAGTACCTTTGCTGCCTTATTTTCACGCGGCATCTACTGTCTCACCGTGGTTAGGAAGCTCTCTGTATCATTTATTCATGAATCATCATTCCGGTTCATCCACCTATAAGAGGCTTTTGCAATGGGATGTTGTTGGTGTCTGGGTTACGCAAACATTTGGTAAAATTATATTACATCCCGCTCCCCTATTGCTCTACATCGCGTTAATTATGGTTAATATTATATTGCAGGTGCGTTGACAACCTTATACGCCGCCGTTTTATGCCTACCACAACTGGTGCAGTTTATCATGTTAACATTTTACATGTTATTGGCATGGAGGACACTATACGAATCAGTTTTTGCGCGTGGACCATGGGCCAGACGAAATAGTTTCGCAGCCATGTTTATAGTGCGCATATTTGTCCTTGGACTTCGTTTTACGCCTTTTGGAGGGGGACATCCTGATGTAAATAATATTGCACCCCGTGGCAATTGAATTGACCCATGGAGTATAACCATGGATAAAGAATGCGCGTGCGGAAATTTGTTTTCACTCTACAGGATCGGCAACTCCCTATCTCGAGCGACAGCTTATTCTGTATATACTCTGTTACAACATCGGTTGTCAGCACGCGCAAAGCTAGGTTTCTATGTAATCTAGCCTTGCGCGTGCTGACAAGAGACAAAAAACTTCAGGATCTTCAGGATTTAAAATCAGTTTAAAATATCCTGAAGTTTTTTGTCTCTTGTCAGCTCGCGCAAGGCTACGTTACATAGAGACCTAGCTTTGTGCGTGCTGACAACCGATGTTGTAACAGAGTATATACAGAATAAGCTGTCGCTCGAGATAGGGAGTTGCCTATCCTGTAGAGCGAAAACAAATTCCCTCACGCGCATGCTTTATCCATGGTATAACACTAACCAGCTATAATTGCAGGCACTTCGACACGTTATTCTTCAAGATCTATGGACTTTGATTGGAGCAGTCATCAGTGCTTGTCAAATACCCGAACGATGGTTACCTGGCCGTTTTGATTTTCATTTAAACAGTCACAACATTATGCATTGCGTCGTAGTTCTGGCTGGATTTCACATGCAATGGGGCGCCGTCAAAGATTTGGATTGGATAGCTAGGAACATCGAAACTTGCCATCACGAAGAACCCTCATCGGTAACCTAAAATATTAAGAAAAAAAAAATAAATAAATTAAAGATTATTCTATTAAGTAAACAATAATTAAATTAATAATAAAAAAGAAATATGGTGCTCCCAGAGAAATTTTTTAGGTCAAATAATGAAAATTATTACTAGGCAATCTGCCTCAAATTATATAATAAATTAAATAATAAAATTTCATCATTCTTATATTGATAGACCACTAGGAACAAAAATTAAATAATGTAATAATAATAATAATAATAATAATTGTAGGATTAGAATGTAGGGATCATACTATTATAATTAAATTAATTAAATTAAATAATTTCTATATATAACGGAGAGATTTTTACAAAAATATTTAAAGATATTTTTCACTAATTGTTCAAATCAATTTAAAATTAATTTTGTGCAATTATAATTAGTAATTTAAAACTAATTTTCTTTCGGTAACTTATGGACCCTTAAAAAGACTATACTATACATTCCTAGTCACGAAAAAAATATATATATAAGTAATCTATCAAATAAATTACACAATGCTCAATTTCATCACATTCCCAATACAATTAAACCAAGATATTTAGAATTAAATTATTTATATTTATTTATTTATTTTATTTAACGTTATTTATTGTAATTAAATTAATGCAATTTATGTAATATTTATTTTTGTTTATTTTATTTTTAACTTTTAAGTCGCCAAATATTTATTTATTAAATTAATTTATATTATTTATTTTTAATATTTAAATAGAAACATTAAGTGGTAAAAAATACTAATTAATAATTAATTAATTATACTTCACACTCTTTGGAAGGTGCGAGATATCTAAGCCAAAAAAAATGCAATTATGTTGATATTAATTACTAAATTAATTATTATATATTCTGTAAACAGTAAACACCATTTGGTGTCTTACACGAAAAAAAAAAATAAATAAATAAATAAACAGTTTTCTCCATTCAATTAAACTTAATTAAGTTAATTAATTTAATTTAATTTAATTGAGTTCATTTAAATATTTCTATTGTAACTAATAAAAAAACCTCCCCTCAAAACAAATTAACAAATGCACAAATTGAGCCAAGAATATGATTGCAAAAAAAATAAAAAAATAAAGAATAATTCAAGAAATTGTAAATTTAATTAATTGGCTGTTAATTATTTATTTATTAACTAATTAAAAAAACTAAACGACAATGTGAAAGTGAGAGAAGAGTAAAAGAGAACCCAAAAACCAATTCCTAATGTAAAAATAACCACTATGCAAGGAATTTTTCATTTATGGGAGAAAGTTTTATAAAAATTGACCGAAAAAAAAAACCCAAAAAATTGTGTAGAAAAATTATATATATTTAAAAAAATAATAATTATAATATAATACGCAACTGTTTGTATAAATTTTCAATTATCTACACCTTTCTTGCCTCAAATAAAAAAAAAAAAAAAATATTAACTAATTTAAATGATTTTAATATCAACTATAAAGGAGTGAAAAATAAACGTGCAAAAAAAAAAAAAAATAAAATTGTAATTTTTAGGCCAAAGTCCAAAATAAGGCCAACACCAACAACAGCACCGTTTGACCGTAAAAATTTATTTCCAGAGTGCAATTACGTAATATAGATTAAACTTTTTAATTTAATTTAATTTAACTTTAGGTATGCACCTATTTGGCTTTCATTGGACATAAAAAAAAAAATAAGATAAAATAAAATAATTCTCACGAGTATTTTTAACTTAAAAAAAAACCTAGAATTAATTTCTGCAGAGAATATTTTGAAGAATAATGGTAGACTAATTAATAATAATAATAACGAATAAAATAAATTGAAATTGTATTAATTATTTTCGAGAGTGGCTTTGATTCTAGATATAGCCTATAAAGCCTAGAAAAATGTTTTTCAAATATATTAACATATTCATTGGTGCCATTAATCTTAAAAGAAAATAAAAACCTTTCAAAACATTATCCCGTACGACTTATCAATTTTATTCTTAGAAAACAGTAGGTCTTGGCTGCATTGAAAAACAGAACGCCTCTTTCGCTTCAAGCAGGAATACATCAGCGCCTAATAGTAATCATTGTGCTTGTGCTCGCGTGTTAATTTCTATGCGGGTTTTGTGGGACGGGCTTGAGAACTTACTATTCTATTACGTCACTCCTGGTCACGTCTAATAATTCTGATGGCGTCTTTCTAACTGTAATTTAATTGGTTGGTAGCAACGCGACGCGAGTTCCTAGGCGCACAATGTGTAACGTGCAGCGAAATTAATAATTAGCTAGGTAAAATTCGTGACGTCATACATGATTAATCTAGCTCTTCCCACAAAATCCGCCTAGATACGTTGAGTGAAAATGGATGGAGCACTATGATTCCGATTACCTGTATGTATTCCTGTTTGAAGTAGTACACTTTCGCGAGGTAATGGACTTCCAAGACAAAGAAATCACAACGGTGACATAATTAATTGCTTTAAAATATTTTATTAACGAACATGTTGAATGAAATAAGCAGCGCACGCATTGTAACATGATTTGTTTTTACCCAATCATTTCTTGAAATATATCTTATTTATCAACAATAGCGTCACGCGTGTCGTTTCCACACCTATAATTGGACTAATTATGGAGTACAGGGCCTTAATTAATAACGCTACCAAAAGCTTCTTAAAAAGAAATCAACCCCAATCTAAATATCGCTAGCGATAAGTGCATTGCTACATTTCGACAACAGAAAATGTTGAATTATTGAACATTTAACGACAAAAAACCCCCCGAAAAATCCATATAAAACCGAAAATAACGAAAGAACTAAAGTAAACTATTCCACGTAACTGCGATTGTATTGACCTACAATGATGAAACATTGTGAAAATAAAAGTTTTTTTTATATAACATTACGTAATGTTATATAAAGGCACTAATTAAAAATGGTTGGTCGATACTTTTGCCACATCGAAAGAAGAAAATGTTTGTAACACTCAAAAACGTGCTCGGATTGTTTGTGAAATTGAATTATTGCAAACTAAAGTGTAAATTAAACTTAAAACGAACACGAAGATTATCGCGGGGAAGACATAATATTCAGGCCTGTGATTATAAAATAAGCCTATTTTGTGTATGTATGTGTTGTCAACAAATAAACACTGAAATTCAAGTCAGAAAACATGGTGATGAAGTAGAAATAGTTTTTTTTTGTTTTTTTGTCGAAGAGTTACTGCAAAGGAAATTCAGAATTCATGTTGAAACTTTTCACACGTGAAAAAAGAAATGGTGGAAAGTTTGCGGGATTAATATCAATATCAGAAACAGTTTCTTGGCAGTTCCTTTTGTTTGCAAAAATTAAAATTGTTTAGTTAGTAATAGTTAGTTAATATTTTCGAATAAAGTTATATTGTAGGTGACAATGTACCTGAACAACCTGTGAAGCGAATATTTTTTCCAAACTAATCTGAAATTGGGACGTTGCTTCACAGCCTGTATTTCTAACTCCTGAAAAACATGATTTTCTCATCATTTTTAAAGAGCGAACGAAGGAAATAGACCATTCCATTATTGACATGGCTGAAGAGAACTTAACAGGGGCTAGAGGTGTTTTGAGAAGCACCGCTATAGGCAGAGCGAGTTGCCTAGCCTCCCGCGTTTAGTGAACTGTGGCTCCATCTGGCGTTGCCTCTTAGCGAGTCAAAAGACACCTCTCCGCCCCTGCACGTTTGTTTCTCTACAAGTATTTACAGGAATGGTCTATTGACTTAGAGGAAACATTTTCTTACAATATGAAAGCTTTCCTCTCCCAGATCCTGTCCCATTTTGGGTCTTAACGGTTGCCGTTTATGTTTGGAGTATCCCAAAGCTGAAGAAGCTCCGAGATAATCCAAACTCGCGGCTTTAGGTCGTTTTAAGATGATAGTGACAACAGAGCCCACTAATCTATAATGACCCGACATGACTGTGGGATGTCGGGCTTTTTTCTGTCTTAATTTAGCCAGTGACTGATAAGGATCATCAGGGGTTGTCAACATTAAAACAATCCCTACAAGATTTTTTATTATCATCATCAGTTTATAGTTTAATTAACTTAATTACGGTGGTTCTAATACCTTCAGGGAAAAAGCGTAAGTATCGAAAATAATCAACAATATAACAAGGACGATAATTAGAATCTTGGAAAGAAGATTCTCCGTAACGAACGTAACTCGTTTTGCTTATGTAAGCTCCGTGAAACCAAAGATGTGGTCTATAGATGAACATATTTCTCCAAGAGCCGTATTTATTTGGTAAACCGCAGTTTACTCCCCATACTTTGAGACAAGCGAGTCTCCAAACACCCGAGTCCCTAGCACTTAAGTAAAATCCTCTACAAACCTACAATTTCGCCAAGAAAAACATCTCAAGACGATGTCCTTTCATTCGAAAGTAAATAGTTTTCATCCTAGAAGGATGGATACCGTTTACAATGCGGGAGTTCAGGCTACTTGGCTGACCAAGTGCGTCAACAAGTAGCCTTGCCTCCTGGTGTAAATGCTATCAATCCTTCTAGTCCGACAACTATGCATAAAAAAAACCTTGGAAGTCTCCTCCAACGAATAACAATCAAGATCACTGGAGACAACCCATTTCAAAATGTAGGTGAAAATTTCATGGGGAAGTTCGGACAAATGTGTACTCTGTTATAATAATACCAATATAGAAATATTGGATTGGACACTTTCTCACAGATATTCATTCCAATTAACATACATTCTGGTGCTTTGCTGGTTTGCAAAAACGAAAAGCACCACTTTTGTTTAGAACTTTTTCAATGTGTGTAATAAGGTCTAGAATTTCAGTTGGCTCATCGTCATCGGATGCAGTATTGCTATCCTCTGGACCACTTTAATGTTATGTTTCAGAGTTATAAGTTTTAAAAGCTTTAAAACACTTATCAGTGTGTTTAAATTACCTATCATCTGTTGATAAATCACTAACAGATGAATCTGAATATTCAGAAACAATATATCAATAACCAGTTACCGTATTTTTCTACCCTACTGTCAAAAGTTTATAGATAAAAGCAAAAAGTATACTTCATGGAAGCTTGCTCGCGCCATGTAATACGAGAAACCTCCCCTTTACCAGCAAAATAGTGTCGACCCCCTCTGCGTATGATTACCCACACGACCATAGCAAGGGCGTGAATTGGCTCAATCTATAGAGTAATGGCAGTACTACATATGCAAACGTCATACCCTTCTATCTCTTAGCTCAGTGTCATCCCCCTACTGGGCGCATACAGTATTCCCTCTTACAAAAGCGCGACCAGAGGGAGGAATACACAGTCAACACCCCCTCTACCGCCACTAGTCTATTAGCCGATTCTAGCTCTATAGTACCAAGAATTAACGTTTGGATAGCCACCATAGTCTACTATTTCATATAAACCTTTTACCTCTCCTCTGATTGGTTGTTTCGTGTAGTAGGAGGGGGGTGTTACTTTGCTTCTCATTTTAAATGGCGTCAACAGCCAAAGGATGGGAACTATGAAAGAAGGATACTTTTGGTTTTATCTGTTAACTTTTGCTACAATTTGTAAATTACTTTGTTCACTATAGTCTAACCCATTGGCAATATGGAATTCAATATCAGGAACTAACTGAACTGCTCTTCGATAGAATGATATAGCTGGGGGTATTTAGAAGATATGTTTGTTTAGATCGATAGAATTTAAATTTAACTTAAATTTAGGGATATCAATTAACACTGGCATTGTATGGTTAATTCTTAAGCCAATACCAATTTTTTGATACCCAACTATAAAGTATTTAATAAAAGAGCTTAACCTTCATAAAGTCTTCCTAATCTTTCTTCATGGACACCATTTAAATACAGTGCCTTAGCCTTAATGGATATTAATTAAGTTAATTATATAATTGTGTTTGCCATGTTCTTTCTTCTTTGATTCTCCTTTACATACCTTTTTATAGATATTATCTGTGGTATCATTTTGATTACCCATAGCAGATGGTTCACTAGGTTTTGTTAAATCCTTCATAGAGCTTTCAACGGAGCTCTCCTCTTGATTGGGCGAGGTTTTTGCCAGTTCATTCTTCCACTGTTGACGAAAGTTATCAAGTTCCTGGCTTCTTGATGCTTTGGGCAAAGATGAGGAAGGTTCATCCTCCTGAGTTTCATCTTCAACACCATCACCAGTTGTTGGTGAGGCAGATCGAGGCCTTTCACCGCTAACGGTGGAGGTCTTAATAGAATTTGACGGTTGTTCATCCTTATAAACATAATAAATGAATGAAATTTTAAGATTATGAAGGGATAATTTGAAATAGATAATTAATTAAGAAGACAATATTAATTATATGCCTTAAACAAAGCCTAAATTGGTTGACATCAGTTTGAAAAGGGTCAAAGGTTCTTTCAAATACTAGATACACATGGGCATTCAATTTCTATGGGCCATCCTTCTAGGGCGCTAACGCGTCAATACCACGTCCACGGTACCACCCCACCCTTCTCTACCATGCCACCATAAAAATCAATAAGCCCCGGTGCGCTTGGGCTGTGGGGTAACGTAAGGGCAAGGCAAGGTGGGTGGCTAGCTTTAGCTTATGGTTTACAATTTAAGCCTTGGCAATGTGCGTATTAATTTAAAGCCCAAAGAATTTAGCATAATGTTTAAATATTGCAAATGTTTCTGTCAATAATTGAAACAGTGCGTAATTAACTCAATAATGATACCATTATTCAATGTCTTCACTCTTTCAGTTCTCGGTCGGAGTTGAATCTTATAACACCAGAAAATTTTCTAGCGTTCGACATCGAGGCCATTTTATTGTTTACAAAATTTTTAGGGGAAAAAAGGGGGATGAAACACCAAGGCCCTAATGCTGGCAAAATGGCGGGAATTCTTCCAAAAAGATTAGGCTTAACACTAAATATTGAATGTATATTTTTACCTCTATTTTTCAATGTTTATCTTATAATTTTATTATTAAGTTGTTATTAGGCCTCATATTAAATTATTAACAAAAATCCATTATTTAGGATGTAATCTGAAACATTTAAAGGAACAAAAATTGTAGGTAAGTCTTTTGCGGATAGGAAACCTAACCTTCACGGCTTCTTAATCTTAGAATTCAGTTCAGTTCAGTTTTTAAGAACTTAATGCAGAGTGCAGACTGCACTAAGGGTCAGCTGATTAGTGGATATCCATTTGCTGCGCTTTCTCCATCCTCCTTAAGACCTTAACAAAATCGAGGAAGACGACCGAACCATGGCGAAGGGAAGGGTTTTGCTGGGTGCTAAATGAATACACTTGCGACGTGATGAAATCTTGGATGAGACTGTCTCATCCAAGATGAAATAGGACAGTGGCGGGAAAAGGGGAGACCACTCAAACTAGAAACAAAGCTGATTTTTAAACTTATAATTAAATATTATGTTTAATAAATGATAGTTTTAATCATTTTTAATGCCAAAATATGGTTTTAGCTTATAAGATTAAAGAAATAAAGAAAAGTTGCAGAAAAATGGCCTTAACCAATAAGAGTGTCAAACTAGCGCGCCATACAATTAACCAATCAAAAGGCGCAGTCAGTTACTGCATGTCCAAGCTCTTTAAACCACGTGGTCAGGTTTGACAGCTCGTTCAAAAACAAAACAAATGGTAAAGGATAACCTATTTTACCGTTGGGCGATTTTATGTGGTTAACATGTTTTTAATGAAGTCTTTAAAATTAATTAGGTAATTTCTAAACTTATATTGGGAGTAAACGTTGATGTTGCCCCATGTGTGGAAAATACAAATTGTTGATAACCTAATTTCTTTAGTGCTGCCATCTATTGGGGACTCGAACCAATTCCCGCGTGGTGACGACGACGTGACTTTTTTGCGGTCACTGCGGTGTTTCATTAGCGAGCGTCAAGCTGGCACAAGCCAAGGCCCTTAGAGTTAAAAATATTAAAATTTATTAAAAAGTTAGTTTAAATTAATAAATTTAAGTAAAATGAGTCGTTTTTTCGCCGGATCAGACTCTGAATCAGAGTCCTCGTCGGGAGGAGAAGAGGAAATCCCACAGAAATCTCAAGCTCTTACAACTCAGTTCACCTTCAGTGATGAAGAGGAAGAAACGAAGAGAGTGGTTCGTAGTACCAGGGAAAAGAGATACGAAGATTTGGTGGAAATTATTAAACAAATTAAGAACCACAAGAAAATTAAAGATATGAGCAAGTTACTTACTAGTTTCGAGAACCTCACCAAAGCTCTGAATAAGGCAAAGTTGGTCATTGAGAAGGAAGATGGAGGGATCACCCCTAAGTTTTACATCCGTTGCTTGGTTGAGCTTGATGATTTTATCAATGAATGTTGGGAAGACCGAGAAGGACGCAAAAACATGTCCAAGAATAACTCAAAATCCCTAGCCACCATGCGTCAAAAACTGAGAAAATATTGTAAAGATTTTGAAACTGCTATTAACGATTACCGTGAAAATCCTGAAGCTGAAGAGGAAGAGAAAGAAGAAGAGGAGCAGCAATCAGATGATGACGCTGATAGCGATTATTCCAAACCTCCCGTAGCTGTAAAAGAAGAAAGAGAGGAAATAAAGTCAAAGTTTTTGAAGGGTTCCGATGATGAAGAATCAGATGATGATTCCATTGATTGGGGCTCCTCAGACTCTGAAACAGAGAGTGAACCTTCCAGCGACGATGAAAAATACGGAGATAACTTGGCTCTCAAGTTTTTGAAGAAACAACCAGGTGACAAGGAAGAGAAAGATGTCAAGAAAAGAGAGAAGAAACGAGATAAGAAAGGAAAGAAGAGAGATGGAGATTGGGTCGATGTCAAAGGTGGAATCCCAATCGTTGTTGAAAAGCCAAAAATGTTTGCTAAGGATGCTGAAATCAATCATCAACTAGTACAGAAGAAATTGGTGGAGATTTTAGCCGCAAGAGGAAAGAAGGGAACTGATAGAAACGAACAAATTGAGCTTCTAGGAGAACTATTGAGTATTTCTACAGCTCACGAGCTAGGAGCTGGAATGGAAGTCAAAATAAGATTTGCCATCGTCTCTGCCATTTTTGACTACAACCCCAACATCGCTACTTGCATGAAACCAGAAGTTTGGCAGAAATGTCTTGAAAACATCAACATCTTATTGGATCTTCTCATTGCCAATCCTACCCTAGTTGTTGGAGAACATGTTTCTGAAGATTCAGAATCCTTGGCTACACCTCCCTACAGGATAAGAGGATGCATTTTGACTGTAGTGGAACGACTGGATGAGGAATTCACCAAAATGTTGCAAGGATGTGACGCCCATTCTCCAGAATACGTTGAAAGATTGAAGGATGAGAAGACTGTCTGCACCATCATTGAACGTTTGCAAGGATATCTAGAAGGAAAAGGAACTTCCTCTGAACTTTGCCGCATCTATTTGAGGCATATTGAGCATCTTTACTATAAATTTGACCCAAATGTCTTGAAGAGAAAAGAATGCCAAGAAGGTGTCCCAAATGAAAACCTTGAGGCAACCGAACCACTAACTAATGGAGTGGTTAATGGTGAAAAAGAGGGTGAAGAGAAAAAGGATTTACCCGAAGAACCAACCGAAACCAGTATAGATGCAATGAGCAAATTATGCAAATACATCTACGCGAAGGACAACACTGACAGAATCAGAACCCAAGCAATGCTCTGTCACATCTACCACCACGCTTTACACGACAATTGGTTTGAAGCTAGAGATCTTATGCTGATGTCTCATTTACAAGATTCTATTCAACACGCCGATCCTCCCACTCAAATCTTGTACAATAGAGCCTTGGTTCAGTTGGGACTTTGCGCTTTCCGTCACGGAAATATCAAGGACGCCCATAATGCTTTACTGGACATCCAGAGTGGTGGTAGAGCCAAGGAACTTTTAGCTCAAGGTCTCTT
Source organism: Phalangium opilio (assembly GCF_054372755.1). NCBI lineage: Eukaryota > Metazoa > Arthropoda > Arachnida > Opiliones > Phalangiidae > Phalangium > Phalangium opilio. Next base: position 4,031,072 of record NW_028324156.1, read on the forward strand.
GCCCCAAAGGCAACACGAACGAACTGGCGAACAAGAAAAGATTGAAAAACGTCGTCAAATGCCATTCCACAAGCACATCAACTTGGAATTGCTCGAATGCGTCTATCTCGTTTCCGCCATGCTCTTGGAAATTCCTTACATGGCTGCTCATGAACTGGAAGGAAGGAAAAGAATGATCAGTAAATCATTCCATCATCAACTGAGGAATAGCGAACGTCAAGCTTTAGTCGGACCACCAGAGAGCATGAGGGAACACGTTGTAGCTGCTTCCAAAGCCATGAGAGTTGGCAATTGGCGAAACTGCAAGAATTTCATCATAAACGAGAAGATGAATGGAAAAGTTTGGGACCTCTTCCATCAAGCTGATAAAGTCCGCGTCATGATCGCCCAAAAGATCCAAGAAGAATCCCTCAGAACATACTTATTCACCTATAGCGCCGTCTATGATTCCATGTCCATGGACATCTTAGCCGAGATGTTTGAATTGGAAAAAGCGATTGTCCACAGTATCATCAGCAAAATGATCATCAATGAAGAATTAATGGCTTCCCTAGATGAACCAACTCAATCCGTGGTCATGCATCGTACTGAACCTTCACGTATTCAAGCTCTGGCTCTTCAATTAGCCGATAAGATGGCCAATCTCTGCGACCAAAATGACCGCTTATGGGAGCTGAAACAAGGTTCATTCTTCAGTAGAGGAACTGGACAACAGGGTGGATACAGAGATAGGGAATCTGGATATCAGAAGTCCGGTTACAATCAACAAGGTGGATGGGGAAGACGTAATAACCAGAGAAATAACAATAATTATTAAATATCAATCATTGTAACAATCTGGAAATAAAAAAATTACTAATAAAGAAATTGTAACTTACGAAAATTGCGTTTCTTCGTTCACTTACAATTACAAACAAACATGGCCGCCTAATTAAGATCATAAAAATATAAGGTTAATTATATAGAAAATGTCGTTTTTAATATAAAATGTACAATATAGTGCATAATTAACAGCGTATTAATATCTAGATAGCAATTATATTCTTCTTCCAATTCTCAAAGAAAAAAAAAAAATCTTGATAGTTTCAACATTTTTACACGTTAAAACTACGTTTTCACGGAGACAAAACTTTTCAAAGATATTTTTAAACCGTATTTGGACATTGTATATATTTATAATTCATTTCAACCCTCCTTTAAATGACGTTTACGTTTATTTTTATTTTTGAGATTCACCCAAAAAGTAATTAGTAATTATAGTCCAATTGTTAATGAGTGGAAGAGAATTTGCTTAAACCCACACACACGTATGGACACTGTTAAAAAAAAAAAAACTACGCTTATTTGAGATTAATTACGATTAAAGCTGTTTTAAAAACTCACCCCCTAAACCTTATAAGGCGCAAAATATTATTTGTTTAAAGAGTAAGGGGTATAGTTAATCATTTTAAGTTAACGAACAAAAGAAAAATAATTATAATAATTTACATTATTTCATCTTCTTAATCTTAACCTCTTGGAAATTTGAGGATTTTATACATAAATTTCTGATTTAATTTTAATTGAAAATAATTTATGGGTTAACAAAAATATTAACCCAAAAGGAAATTAATATAAAACAATTTACAAGTATTTACAAAAACAAAATTATTCAAATTAGGAATTTTTTTTTAAAAAAAAAACTACTAGATTGGTATCGGAGTTTTTAGTCAACAAATAAAAACACCTTTCAACGCAATTCTGAAGGACTTATTTTACTACAACCTAAAGTAGAATTGACTTCTTCCCAATACCAAATTATACAGACTGTAAACAAACAAATACCTACAAATACTGCAGAAACATTTTGGGGTGATAAATTTTAAACTGGACATATTTTTCTTTCTCGCGCAATTTTTTAGAAAAAGTTTTATTTACAAATAAATGTCCTATTGTTATTTTGAAGGAAATTAAGTTCAGGTAACATGACACTATACCTTAAAAGAACGGCACGGCACGGCCTTTTCCTAAATATAAAAGGAATTAAATATTAAAAATAAATTATCTCATTATTATTAAATAATTAGCGTTTAATTAGTCTTAAAAATAATTAAGGACTACTGCGCCATCCGACATTAGTTTAGTGACGTCTGCTAAACGGAACCCCTCTCAGCCTGTGAGAATTCAACCAATCACGTAGGCGTAAGAGGTTCGTTTTAGCAGACGCCACTAAAGCAATGGCGGATGGCGCAGTAGTCCTTGATTATTTTTAAGCCTAATTAAATCCTAATTATTTAATAATAATAATAATAATAAGAGATTTTTAAATATTTTTCTTTTTATATTTAAAAGGACATTCTTTTAAGGTATAATATTATGTTCCCTAAACTTAATATCCTTTAATTAGTAGATTTATATAGAATAATTCTATATAAGCAAATTTGATAGAAAAAAAGAACCCTATTAAATAAAAAACAAACACATTCATAGGTAGTAATAAAAAACAACCAGTTATTCAAAAATTAAAGTTCGATTTAAAAAAAAAAACCAAAAACGAAAACGCTCCTTTATAAACGAAAAATAAAGCTTTGAAATTAGGTCATTCTCCAGAATCTCCAGCCACATTGTAAAACTTAGTTCATATATAGAAGATTGTAAAATTTTAATCATTTAAATAATATATTCAGTTAAAATAAAATAAAGAAAAAACAACCACATTCACACCAAATTGCGTAGAACACTGGAAAGACAGACAAATCCTAAAATTTTTTTTTTTTTCTTCTTTCTCAAAAATGTTACGATTGATTGTGTTTTTACAACGATATTTGGACTGTCACTTTTATTTTGGGGGGGGGGGGGGTTGGTGTTGATTGGTGGATATTGTTAATTAGAGTCCCTTTTTTGGAATGAAATCGTTCCAAATGTTGGAAGTTTAATAGGGAGTACGATAATAAATTGGTTATAAATATAATCATAACCGACCGAAACACCTATTTTTTAAAAATTATTTAGGTAATTGAAGATTTTTCCGTAAACTTCAATTCAATTCAATTCTATTTACTTTTGGGGGGGGGGGACCTATGGCCTATGAGAATGTTTATAGATAAGAGTTCAAAAGGTACAAACCAATTTACGAAGTTCATTCACGCCAGCCAGCCACCTTTATAATATAAATCTTCGGGTTAATTCCTAAAAAAAGCCGTCTAATACCAGTAACTTCCAACGGAAAAATTGTAATTTTTTTTTTTTTTTCAGAAATACGTTGATTAAGACAAAATTTAACCCCCGCTTTTCGCCCCGCCCCCCTAAAAATTCTACCTACATCTTAAATGTGGATGGACTTCACTATTTGCTGCGCAACAGCCAGAATTATTAAATATTTTATACACAACTGCGTAGGCCTCTACAGGTTTTTTTTTTTGAAAGATTTTAATATTGTCGATTTTACTTCATTTTACGGACTTAACTCTTTAAAGAATTCCATTTGTTAGATATTGGAAGCCATCGTACATTTTGGTCGTAAAAGAATGCATGCTAGACTCGACCATGCTATCAATCATTAAATGAAGTTGTTCGTCCGTTAATCCAATATGAAAACGTTCCCTCATGGCTCGAACCGCACCGGCTCCATTTTTAAAGCATGGTAATTGAGGAGGACTATCTTGCATGATGTCAATGACAGTCATAAGTCGGTCGTTGTGCTTTCTTGCCGCGATTAATCCTCTCAACATAAGGATTTTGAAGTACTCGAACATGTCACTGCCCAAACCACCCATTACCTTGAATATTTTAAAGTAGAAAGAAGAACGAAGAAAATTGAAGTTAATTAACAATTAGCTTAAAGAAAAGTTGATTAGATTGTAAATGATTAAAGTCATTAAATAATAATAAGCCAAACTTAATTAGATTATCTTACATCGACAAATTCTTGCGTTAGTTTAAACGGAGAGTTCTCGAAACCTAGATTCTTTGGTGAAGAAGATAGGATAAATCCAAAATCAATGTGAATGATATGGCCTTCACAATCTAAGAGAATGTTTCCATTATGTCTGAAAGAAAATAAACATTTAATACCCCCCTTTATGTTATAATTAGCCTTATTCCTGATCAGCGCCATCTACCCATAGCGGTGACTTTGAGAACTACTGTAAGCGGCAAGCCAATCAGATGTCGCTGAAATCTGGTGACGTCATTTTTGGTAAGACCCGAGAGTGCCAGTCAGTGACGTCACCAGATTTATGGAAATTGGTAAAGCCCTTCATGAAAGCCAAATCTAAATCTATTGTCATGATACGTAATAATGGAATAGAATATACAACTCAATTTGAGATAGCAAATAACCTAAACAGGCATTTCACGAAAAATCCATGTATAATTAATCCACAGTTAACAATCGAATTGAATGATGTATGTAATTTAAAATTAGTAGAAGTATCAGAAAGCATGATTTTTACTTATTTAAAGAATTTAAAGTCTTCGAAAGCAACAGGGTCAGACGGATTGTCGAGTGACCTGATAAGGGGTCTAGCTATAGTAATTACGCCATTCTTAACTAAGCTAATTAACTTATCCATAAACAGTCACACCTTTCCAAATCAATGGAAAGATGCCAAAGTAGTCCCTTTATATAAAAAAGGTGACCCAACGGAACCTAATAACTATAGGGGCGTTTCAGTCCTGCCAATTCTTTCAAAGATCCTTGAAAAGATCGTATACGACCAATTGCTGGCACATGTTATCGATAATAATTTATTATATGAAATGCAGGCTGGCTTCGTACCGGGTCACTCGACGACCACGTGTGTCATGAACCTTTTTGAGACTATAATACAAAGTATAGAAAAAGAGTGGTATGTTGGAATTGTCTTTGTTGACTTGTCTAAGGCCTTTGATTGCGTAAATCATGAAATATTGCTTAATGAACTTAGATCATGCGGGGCAGATACGGGCACCCTTAAATGGTTCACGTCTTATCTTAGTCAAAGAACACAATCCGTAATAATTGGTAATACAAAATCTCAATCAATGACTGTATCTACAGGTGTTCCTCAAGGTAGTATCTTGGGGCCACTATTATTTAACATATATACGAGACATAATCATAAATGCTTAAAATTTTCAAAGTCTTTTGAATACGCGGATGACGATGCCCTTCTCTCTGTATCAGATGACGCTTCTAAATTGATCACTGAATTAGAATCGGACGTAATAACTCTAAAGAAAATGTTAGCCTCACGAGGCCTTATTTTTAATGAATCTAAAACTGTTTTTATGATTATTGAACCTAAAAAATTAAGAGGTACAACGCAAGACATAATCAAACTTGGGTCCCTAGATATATCACGGGTAAAATCATATAAATATATCGGAACCATCATAGATGAAAAGTTAGATTTTATTGATCACATTGAATATGTACTAAATAAGGTAAATAAGAGACTCTGGCTCGTCCATCCACTTTATAAATGTTTGAACATTCAAAGTAAAATTACGCTACATAAATCTATGATCCAACCCATCTTTAATTACGGTAATTTATTTTACAATATTGGCCCCAAAAAATACTTACATAGACTTCAAATTATACATAATAAATGTGCCAAATTAATATTACTCCGAAATAAGAGATCATCTGCCACAGAGGCTCTTAAAAACCTAAATTGGATGACCCTATCTCAAGAATATGAATATCAGCTATTAGTACTAATGTATAAAATCTATAATAATCAAATGCCAAAGTATATCCTTGATATGTTTCATTTAGTCGATCATAACTATAATACCCGCATAAATCTTAAAACCTTTGTTCTGCCATCAAAATTAACGACAACCAACTTGAAAAGTTTAAAAAACAGGGGAATCCAATCTTGGAATAACTTACCATGTGATATAAAAAATATAGCTAACATTAATGAGTTTAAGAGAGATGTAAAACAGCATATTTTTAATGTTTAACAATTAATTTAACTAACGGACCCCTTTGTAAACCAGTTTCGACTGAACAGGGATATCCAATAAAGCTTTAATTATTATTATTATTATTATTATTATTATTTTAGCGACATCTGATTGGCTTGCCGCTTACAGTAGTTCTCAAAGTCGCCGCTATGGGTAGGTGGCGCTGATAAGGAATAAGGCTAATTAAAAAAAGAAACTAATGATTAAACCATACCGATCTTTGATTTGAATCAAATAAGATATCAAACAATACGCGGCGCAACTTTGGACAAAGTTCTTTTGAGCCGTTAAAAACCCTTCACTTGTACCATCTCCGTATTCTTTTCGGAAATAATCCAATAGGGATATTTTGCATTGTTTTTTAATTTGATGGAGGGATATAGTGTTCAGAATGGGCTCAACCATTCCACTGTCTAAAGACGTAACTAGTATTCGATAAGGTCGAACCCAAAGTGGAACTTTTTCCTCTTCCCAAATGACCTACCGATAAGAATTTAGAATTTGCGCGTTTCAAACGTAAACCCTAAGGGTATTCTTCCATTTTCAAACAAAACATACCTTAAACGTTTCCAGAAGCTGATAGGCCATTAATTCCTGCCTTAAATCATCCCCGCATTTAACAATGGCTGCTAAAAGTCTCCAGTTTGGTAAGTGACCATAAGGGGAAGTCAAACGTATTCTCTGAACTTTGGCATCCCATGGTTCCTTCAAAGCCGAAGCTGAAGGGTCTTCGGGGTCCCTTTGGAAAGTACTTTTCGGGGTATGCATATTCTCAGATAACCGTCTTCGAATGTCACCTGCCGCTATAAAAACTGGATCCCGACTATCACCACTTGTGGCACTATCTTGGGACATTTGCGATATCGTGTCCCTATCTCTCGATTTGTGACAAGCGACATACTGAAAAGAAATAGTAAGTTTCGGCCTACTTCTTGCACTACTGTTTCAAATTATCCACCTGCATAGTTATCTCATCATCCTCCGGTGTCCAACATTCATTGTCATTGTCAGAACATGGGTAAAGATTGAAAGAAACACCCGAAACTTCTTGATGATTGAAATACTCTTGCAAATTCTCTTCGGACCTTGTTGGTCGCAGGGCGCAGGCGTTGATAATTTTAGGAGTGACTGCCGCGTGGTGCATATTATCAACCTCGAGGACCTCAACGTATATCAGATACGGAGCTTTGTCTTTGGAATTGAGCACAACCGAATCGGAGGGTGGTATTCGCACCACCAAATGAGGAACCTTATCGCTATGAATTGGAAGCCAAACTCGGGCGGGTAGGTTCAAATTCAACGAGGCCAAATCGGCTTGTAAGTGTTGAGCTACAATGACAATGACGTGTCTTAGAAGAATACAAATTGCTAAAAGTAATAGTTATTTTAGCGTACTCTTTAAATCTTTCGTAGGCGCAGTTTGCAGTCGAACCCCGGTAGTTATAAGGGCTTTAACAAATTCCAGTTCAGGCGAGAGTCTAGGGGACATACAAGTACAGACTACAGCGTGTCCTCGTAAATCTTTAAATACAGCCTCGCAAGAGTCGAAGCAACTACAGCCACTGTCAAAGGCGTGACCCGTACTCAAGTCACCCAAAGACTGTTTAGGATTCTGAATTTGAATAGAGGATGATGACCAACGGGGATTCCCGGAAGTGGACGACGTCCCCAAACCAGCGTGCATGCCGGTAGCATCGGAAAATGACCTATGATGCGTTTTTCTGGTTGGAGAAAGGACCGGTCCGGATGTGGAACCGCCACCACCACCCATTGGGACCGGTAAGTTATTTGTTTTGGGCCTCAACTCTTCGGACAAAATTTTCTCCTTAAGTTTCAGTCCCAAGGACTTTCTCTTGGAAGTAGCGTTTGTATCTCGACAAAAAGCGCTCAAGAGCCAATAAACATGGAGGGAAAATTCCACGCTTTCTCTACACCTAATAAAATGTCGATTGTGTTCAGTGGAAATATGAATTACCGAGACATCTAAGCTTTGCAACCACTTCCGGCAACCTTATCAGGGTTCGGACGAAATTGTCATATTAAAAATCCCTTACTTTGCCAGCTTATTCTTGACAAAATTTTGCCAATATCCCCGACTATTTTAAGGTTTTTACCAGAGCCCACTTCATCACAATTGGCCCATTTTTAACATTGCTCGAAGCATGGTTTGATAAACCAAACGAAATCCCTGACTTATCCCTGACCATTCTCCCCATTTACCGAATCCCTGACTTATCCAGGTTCAATACGAACCCTGCTTATGGCGCTCGAGACTTATCCAGGTTCAATACGAACCCTGCTTATGGCGCTCGAGACTTATCCAGGTTCAATACGAACCCTGCTTATGGCGCTCGAGACTTATCCAGGTTCAATACGAACCCTGCTTATGGCGCTCGAAGCATGGTTTGATAACCCAAGGGAAATCCCTGACATGTCCCTAACTTTTTGGGACAAAACTTTGATCCCTGACCTATCCAGGTTCCGTACGAACCATGCTTTATGGCGCATTGCAAAGCCTAGTTCGTTTCACAGAGTATTTAAAGTTTTATTAACCTGTGAATCAGATATGGGTGTATGACTTCGGCTATGTCCGAATGATGAATGTATAGACTGACCAGTTGAGGCAAATAAAAATCAACCTTCGCGTTATCAAAACTGAACAGACGGTTTCCTATACACACGAAGAAAAAAAAGAGACGGAAACCAGACTTTATAATTAGTTAAATCAACTTTTGTGACATAAATAATTCCTTTTAAATAATTTAATCTTAAGGTCAGACGCGGGTTTAAATGGAATGGGGTAGTTGCCACTTATATATAGATAAAAGCGTGACCCTATTTCCTAATTATTTTCAAGAAATGTGGGCTGAATATATTTTCAAGAATATAGAGCTATTTCAGTGGGGGAAAAATTTCGTCTGCTACGAAAATTGGGCCTGCCTTTGGCGGACCGGGGCGGCCATTTTGTGCAGATTTTCTCTATGGGCAAATAGCATTGGTGACGTAGCCATTACCCCCTCTGAAATAGCTCTATAACAAGAAAACTCAATTTCAAGCTACCCAAATTATTATAAATTATTCTTAAACAGAGTTCAACGCTGCAATTGTATTACATAATTCAACTTAATCCACTTTCGACTCGTATGTACGCGTTGGTACTAAAATCTCCAAAAATCATTATTCAGAATAAATAAATAAATAAAAAACCAACCAAATCAAACGAAACCCTCCTCAAGTATGTTTTAAATTTAATAAATCGGTATTGTTTCGTGGGCCAACCAATACTGTCACGGCTCACGCACTTTTAAACCCCTTAAGCAAAAAAGGAAGTACTCAAAAAGATTCAAAGGAAAATGTAACCCTAGCAAATAACATACACCGGTAAATTATCAGTCATGCGTACTGGCCGAGGGGCTACTCACTCTCAAAGCTCGCATACACCGATTACTTGTAATCATTTTAGCACTGTCAAGGGTGGGGATTTAAAAGATCACGTGTAATCATTTTACAGGGTTCATACAACGTTTGGAAAACAAATTTCCCTGAGATTTCCAGGTTTTTACCCATATACTTGCATAAATTTGCCAGGTTTTTCCCGTATATGGAGTATCCTATAGATCAAATGTTATCGAAAGAGGGGGGCAAATATGACTATTACATAATCAAAGGACATCCCCGTATCTGTAATATAACCAGAGTTATGAGCCTTCAAAGTATAGTGTAATGTTAACACTATGGAGGGGGGTATGTTTATGAACATTTTGCTTAATTACTCGGCCCCTGTTTGACGCAAATTTCCCTGATTTCCCTTAATTTTACTAAAAATTCTAAATTTCCCTGATTAACCAAATTCTAAATTTCCCTGATTACCCAAATTCTAAATTTCCCTGATTTCCCTTAATTTTACTAAAAATTCTAAATTTCCCTGATTTCCCTTAATTTTACTAAAAATTCTAAATTTCCCTGATTTCCCTTAATTTTACTAAAAATTCTAAATTTCCCTGATTTCCCTTAATTTTACTAAAAATTCTAAATTTCCCTGATTTCCCTTAATTTTACTAAAAATTCTAAATTTCCCTGATTTCCCTTAATTTTACTAAAAATTCTAAATTTCCATGATTTCCCTTAATTTTACTAAAAATTAAAAATTTCCCTGATTTCCCTTAATTTTACTAAAAATTCTAAATTTCCCTGACGTTTATGTCAACTATTTATTTCCCTGATTTTCCAGGTTTGTATGAACCCTGTAAAATTTAGTACACCAATTACAGTGAGTGACCAGCCCCTCTGTACAGGTAGAAAAATTGATTCTTTTTTCTTCTTATTTCTCGATCTTTCATTGTAAATAATGTCACGCTAAGAGGGGAAGCCAAAACGATCTCAATTATAAGCCCAAAGAATCAGCTGAGTGCCCTACATATTATGCCTCTCTTGAAACAATATATTAAAAACTGTAAGGTACGTTGGAAACGAGTTAGAAAAGCGTGTGTGTTGGTTGTCTAGCTGTAGAAGTTCTTAGCTCGCTTGGCAATGGTAGATGCTGTCAAGCGAGCATAGCTTTTAATTCCTCTTGGTCTAACATAAACAACAGCCTTCGGAGGCCTTGAAAGGTGCTAGCGCACTTTCGCTACCGCTTATTTCAAAATGGGTGTAGTGTAGACTGTAGACCGGGAACAAAACGTGATATCATATATCCCTTTAAAAACATCCTTGACGGTGCAATTTCGACATACAATTTTTTTTGTATGTTTCTATAAAATATATACATACATTTTTTTGTCTTACGTCTGTATTATTATTATAAAACGATCTCTACATCGAGAAAAAGGATATTTTTGTCCATTTTAAAGCAAAAAATTTCCTATTAGTTCCTAACACCGAATATTGTTTTCATTTCTATATCAAGGCTATGATGATGACGTAATTTGATAAGTTGAAAAAAAAATGTCAAATATTTTAAACCGATTAAATTTGGTTTCAAATCAATTAATATTTGATTTACTACTGTGCATACAGCATATCTTGTTTAAAGGTTTATTTTAGGATTGCTTAAATATACAGGGTGTTTAAGAAAAACAGGACAGTGGGTACTACAAGCGATTTTGAGTCGAAAATGTAACTTCTATGACCGATTTTGTTGCCACAAGGGACACCCCCTACACAGGTTATGATTGGAGTGTTTTAAGAATGACCCCTTAATTAAATTGGCATTGTGTGTTCAATTTCTTACGTTAAATTTAAGGGGTAATTCATAAAATACTCTAATAATAACTTAAAAACAGTGACCCTTACTGGTAAAAGGTCATAGAGGTTACATTTTCTACTCAAAATCGCAACATGAACCCTCTGTTTTGCAGCACCCTGTATAATATTAACGTTAAATAAAATGTAGAGATAAATTAATAAAGTTAATTTAAACAAGATTAACCGTCTGGTATTTCACAAAAACAATTTTTTCTAGCAAATCAAACAATAAATTATTTGATACCGATGTCTTTCAAATCAAATAAACCAAAAAAAATCAGAAGGTCGTTCAGATAAGCTGAAATCACCGAAAAAAGATGGTTAAAAATCTGATGTATCTTCAAATTTTATAAAGATTGTAGATTGTAGTAGCAATATTCGGAGTTCATTCACGTGATGAAAACATTATTTATAGTTTTATATCTTTCGCGTTTTTATGGGGAGACTATTAATCTAGCTAAACTAAATTATTTTAAAATCAGTAGAGCGAGAGAGATAAAAAGTTGATTTAGCACCAGTACATTCGTGATAATGATAAATTGTTCCAATACAAAATTTAAAGTGCTTCATCACACAACCAAAGATCAAGTGAGGAAGCAAAGATATCATTGGTTGGCCCTTAACAAAATTTCTGGAGGAGTTGTCATTTATTTATCTTAATCAAAGGGTCATAGGCATTGCATTTTTTCTATAGATAGCGTGCAGACAAGTGTTGCCAGTCATTTGTGAGTGCAATTGAACAGTTATCTATAGATCATTCAATTCCAAACCTGAGATGTTCTAATAACAAATGACTGGCAACCCTTAAGAAAACTGAGGCGGAATGCACGCGCTTCTTTGATTCCTTGAAGCTAACAAAGCATATTTACCATGCTTACTTATTTAAAATAAGCCCAACCCTATCCGCGTATTAATCTTTCAAACCGAACCTTTGTTGAAAGGGGTGACGCGTTGCCACGTCAAGCATTAATACCAATGGTATATAGAGAGCTTTCAGTTGGAGGAGGAGCCGAGTCTCGTGACATAATTTACGTTGCCATATTGGTGGGTTTAAAGTAGCCCAATATGGCTACCAGAACAGAGGTAAGACTTGGGAGGGTGTGACGTACTACTATTCCGAGGGGGTAGACGCTCTAGATCTCTGTGTACACCGGAGTTCAAAAGAGATCAGCTTTGACAGTGCATCGAGTTCAAAACCTTAGGAACTCAGAGTTCAGCTTTGACAGTACATTGAGTTCAAGTCATATTGTACACCTGAGTTCTCAAGTGTCTTTCCCCCTCGTACTATTCCATCTGAAAGCTCTCTATTGAGCACCGAAAAAATCGAACCTTACACAGACCATCTAGTAAGTAATAAATCAAAGACATGCTTACCAATATACGTTTGTACTCCTGGTTCCTTCGAATTAAATAAATAAGACATGGCGAGATGCACGTTAAACATTGTAGACTGAAATAGCCGAAGTAAAAGGGATTCCTTTGAAGGTGGTTTTTTCGCTATGGCAGTTGTGACACTTTCACACGTCTTGTTACTATTATCACTTTCAGGACTCTCCTGGGCACTCGCGCTCGGTGTTATTTCGGCGTTTTCATAGTCCATTTCTTCCAGTTCCCCTTCTATCACGGTGGTCTCTTCAGAATCCAAACATTTCTCAATAGAAGGAACAGTGTGGGTGGTGGGAATTTTTGGCATTAAAGAAACTGGACAAGTGTCTTCGGTGGAACAGCCTAATCCAACACTATCGCAGGAAGGAACCCTGCTCGAAGACCTGCCACCATCGTCAGAGTTAAATATCCCACTGTCGTCGGAAGCTAAACTGGTACGGTCCATTTCTCTATGATGCAACATTGGTGCCTGATGAGACACTGATAATGTTGAAGGGGAACTCAAAGATTCGTCTAGGGTCAGCCTAGAGTACACTGAAGACTTTGATTGCCGGTTAGCATCATTGCCAGTCGCGTTTAAGTCTTGATCAGGGTACTGACGTAATATTGAGTCCAGACTATGGTTTCTATGATGGGTCATCAAATTTGGGGGTGGTGGGGCCGGTAGCCGGAAATCAAAACTGTGATTTCTTTGGTGAGATGAACAACCAGCTTTTTGGGGACGAATTGAACCCATTCTAGGGTTGGGTATATGAACCCCTACATCTAGGGTTAGCCTCAAACGTTTCGCTATTACATCTTGGTCTAGTTCAGAGTTTATATCCGCCATCACCAATATCAACCCACCACAATTTATCAAGTTTCAGAGTATCAGATCATTTTCATGGTTTTTATGATGTTCAAATAATAAAGAAAAAGAGCTACAAGAAAAGTTTCAAAGTCAGATGTTTCAACTTCAGGGAAATGTTTAGCTAACATAACATTATACTAGAGGTGTGTGCGAGTAGTGACTTTTCAATTTCGAATCAGGTTCGGGTAATCAAAAATATTGGGTCGGGTACCCGAATTTTTGTCGGGTATTAGGGTAATAAGCCTAAGCCGAAAAATGGTCGTCGCGTAACAGTCGGGTATTAAAAGTTAGAACGAATAGTTATAGGGGTGGGTAACCAAAATGTTTCGGGTATTTAGGGTTATATAAATAGATATAATTCCTTCAAAAATTCCATTTAGTACACTATTTTTATAATTAAATCTCAATACTAGGTTCTTCAATGTATGGTTCTTTCTATAACTTTTGGTTTCGCTTTTTCCTTCTTAACCCTTAGTCTTATTTCAACAAAGAATACTGGCAAAGGGATGATATAGACTAATGGCACCCCATGTTATTTGTCCATAGACCATAATACAGTCAAAGCTGGGAAACTGCCATTACTCTATAGTTGTGTAGAAATGTGTCGCTCTGCGTGGTGATTCTAGTCTGTCTCAGAAAGAAACAACCACAGAACGCGTACCTTATGGGAACTAAATTTCACCTTTGAAACAGTGTTTCAGGGCATTTCATAATTCTTAAAAATTCCGAGTCTTTCCAAACTGGACAGTGGTCACCCTATCACCTCTGGTTCCTATTTTTTGTACCCGCGAATAAATCAACAACCTGTCTCAGCTTGACACGGTTAATTGGGGGGGGGGGGGAGTATTTTTACTACCGGAGTAGTTTCCAATAGTTGGAAGTCATTTTCGGGTAATCTTCGGGTATCGGGTACCCACAAACCCCTACATTATACCTTAAAAGAACAGCCTTTTCTAAATATAAAAGTAAAAATATTAAGAAATAAATAATCTCTTTTCAAAAAATAACTTTAATTAATTAGTCTTAAAAACGTGGACTACTGTGCCTCCATTGATTTAGTGGCGTCTGCTAAACCGAACCTCTCATAGCCAGTGAGAATTCAACCAATCCCATAAGGGTAAAAGGTACGGGAGAGCAGACGCCACCATAGCAATGGCGGATGGCGCAGTAGTCCCCGTTTTTAAGACTAATTAAGTGCAAATTATTTTGTAATAAGACATCATTTATTGTTTTTTTTAATATTTTTCATTTTATATTTAGAAAAAGGCCGTTCTCTTAAGATATAATGTTATGTTAGCTGAACGTTTCCTTTATGGATTCAGGAATTAAAGAAGTTCAAAGAACACTAAGTACAGAAGACTGAACTTTAGACTAAACATCATATCAAGATGAAATTTCTTAATTCACTAAAAGCTATAATAATAATAAAACGAATGATGGTTCTGCACTAAAATGCACCTAATTAGCTAATATTTCTAACTATATAGAAAGTGCAAGGGTACTTAATACCCTTTCTTGGCACATGACTTCATATAATGGCCATGGACTAGATTTAGATCGAATCTACCTACCTCAATTTGAATTAAATATCTTATAACATCATTATTACTTCTATAATTAAAAACACGCCCGGTCGCTTATTAACACGGGGCAAGGCTTGAAACTATGCATTTAAACACTGCACTAACAAACAAACACGACATTTAGGCTTTGGTTACGCCTTTATTATCCCGATTATCTAAGGGTTTTTTCACAGATTAGCCGAATGACGCTAAGCCTTGGTCTACGTCTACTCGCGAAAACGTAAACAAGGTACACGGAGAATGTTTAAATGTACTTACGGAGAATCGAATTTCGCTTACATGACTTCTTCCACGTTTCTAATCCATTCACTAGTGATTAATTATTAAAATTTCTTAATTATTCTTAGGCTAAAAACGCGGTAAAACAACCGTAACAACTTCCACAAGTGCACTAGATCATAGAAAAGAAACTGACTGACGTCGTGACGTCAACAAAGCCAGCCAGAAAAATAAGGCGGTACCAATAGAATTCCTTCCCAATCCCATGTGACCAGATTCGGCCAATAAATAAAGTGAGTCATTAGACAAAGAAACCATGGAGTAATATAAAGTGAGTGGAATTTTGTATTTATAATATAATTAACCGAAAATAATTAAAGAAAATTTATTTTTCGATTAACAAAGCTTAGTAACTAAATATAATACTAATAGTTTAGTAAATTTTTGGGGTATAATTATTTTTATTTCAGGATTTAGGGGGAATGTGACATAATTTAAAAATTTAATAGAAAAAAAATATGCTGAAAAAACAGAGACAAAATTATTTATAATTATTAATTTAATAATTATAACAGTTTAAGAGAGCCGGTAACTTGATCTACTAAATCCAAACGTCCCATAAGACATAAAACTGTTGTAGAACCTGCTGGGATCTAATCCAAAAAAATTAATTTCTAACTTTAATATTAAAGTATTAAATTAAATGATTTAATTATTATTACAGAAATGTTTAAAATTAAAACTACCTGAGTTCTTCCAGCATCTTGAACTAAATATGTAGGTAAATTTAAAGTGAGTGCCCTTTTTTCAAGTTCAACAAGTTGTTGAGTACTTGTACCCCTCAGAACTATTTTTGTTTCACTAATAGATATAATTAATTTAGTTTTAATTACCCTAAATCTATTAAGTATTAATATATCATTATTATTATTCAAATTAATTATTACCCTAATTCTTCCCAATCTAACATCATTGTTCCATATTTATTTTCATCTTGTAAAAGCAACCTATGAATTCCTAAAGCAGCGTGAGCTACTTGGGCGGCAATTTTTCCTACTCCCATTTCCAAACCAGTATTTACAACAAAGACCATTTTATATATTTCGGCTATCATTCCACCGTCATCACTTCCATCCTCTCCATCAACCTAAACAATTTAAAATGATAAGAAAAATTAAATTATAACAATAACAATAATTGTTTTAATTAAATAACTTGAGAGAATAAATTAAATAACTTGAGAGAATAAATTAAATAACTTGAGAGAATAAATTAAATAACTTGAGAGAATAAATTAAATAACTTGAGAGAATAAATTAAATAACTTGAGAGAATAAATTAAATAACTTGAGAGAATAAATTAAATAACTTGAGAGAATAAATTAAATAACTTGAGAGAATAAATTAAATAACTTGAGAGAATAAATTAAATAACTTGAGAGAATAAATTAAATAACTTGAGAGAATAAATTAAATAACTTGAGAGAATAAATTAAATAACTTGAGAGAATAAATGAAATAACTTGAGAGAATAAATGAAATAACTTGAGAGAATAAATGAAATAACTTGAGAGAATAAATGAAATAACTTGAGAGAATAAATTAAATAACTTGAGAGAATAAATTAAATAACTTGAGAGAATAAATTAAATAACTTGAGAGAATAAATGAAATAACTTGAGAGAATAAATGAAATAACTTGAGAGAATAAATGAAATAACTTGAGAGAATAAATGAAATAACTTGAGAGAATAAATTAAATAACTTGAGAGAATAAATTAAATAACTTAAGAGAATAAATTAAATAACTTAAGAGAATAAATTAAATAACTTAAGAGAATAAATTAAATAACTTAAGAGAATAAATTAAATAACTTAAGAGAATAAATTAAATAACTTAAGAGAATAAATTAAATAACTTAAGAGAATAAATTAAATAACTTAAGAGAATAAATTAAATAACTTAAGAGAATAAATTAAATAACTTAAGAGAATAAATTAAATAACTTAAGAGAATAAATTAAATAACTTAAGAGAATAAATTAATATTTACATCAAGTGGAGTTTCTAAATTAGCATCAGTATTCTCAAAAATCCAAGCTGCTGCCAGATCAGGAGATCTGTTTGCAGTGTAAAACAATGCCTTTCAAATTTGAAAAGCAAAATTAATAACACTTATTTATGCAAGGCTATGACTTTTGTATCTTACTTTTTCAGCTGCATTTCGACTAATTCCTAATGTATTCATTAAAGTTAACCTATAAATAAATGAGAATTTCCATTATTACGAGCCTTAAAATTCAAATTAAAATCCTTTCAACTTGTCAACATACATGTATTCTTCATTAGGTTGCCAGTTCCGTTGACCTGTCAAACTTGCAGTTGCTCCAGCTGAGGCTGGTGCTGCAGAAGCTGTAGCTCCGGATTTTTCTGGTGGACTTTCTTCACCATCCGCTGCTCCTCTTTCGTCCATTTTAATAATATATATTTAAATTAAACTAGGATGATTAATTTCTGTCCCAAATGCTTGCTTGATACTGAAGCCAAGGCCTAACAATAAACAATCACATAAAACGAATTAAGTAGTTTGTTTATGGCTATGATATCTTTTAGGTTGTAAGAAAACTGTACTGACAATTTACGGTTCTGTATTAATTATAAATTAAACCAAATTATCTTATTTTCCCATAAATAAAACAAATTTTCCTCAACTTACAAGGCTGCAATCCGACTATAACTTTTAGCAGACAGCTTTGAGCTTTAGGAGTCCATGGACATCACTGTACAAAAAAAGCGGGAAATTCAAATGAAACTATAACCACGTGGTTTAAAAAATTATGGTAAAATTTTTAAATTTAAAGTATAAAATGAATATAATTTTACCTTTTCTACATCAAACCGGATGTCAGTTACTTATTACCATTCCGCAATACAAAAATTTATTGGAATAAATTGATAAGCTTATCAATGACGAGAAAAACGGTTAAGATAAGAGAAAAAACCCTTAACTTATAAATTAAGAGTCAAGTATCTCTATGTACATGTTGGCAAAGGCCCTAGTTTAATGATTAAAAATGAACTTAAAATATGGTTACGGACTGAGTATTTTACTTTATTATGGTTTGTGGTATGTTAATACAGTGTCCGGTAGTTGTCCTAACCCGGAAAGTATCGCTCCTTGTACCTGCATTCAGGACAGAACCGAATCCAAAGACTCTAAAACGGAGACATTCGTAACTTGTAATGAAATTCCCGATGCTAACGTCCTGTTTGTTTCCGCTCGTGGTATGTCAAACTCATTGGTTCAAAGTTTCCGAGTGTTCAATTCCAGAATGGGATTTTTGCCAAGCAACATGTTCCTCGAAACCATGGTTTCTAGCGTCCAGGTGAGTTAAAACAAAAGTTCTGGGGTATAAATTAGCCTAAAAGCTGACCATTGGTCGTAGGTATACCACAGTCTCCTTACCCACTTCACGGAAGGCAATGAACACGCCTTTTTGGGTCTTGAGACGCAACTAAGGGAGTTGGTTCTGAGCAATTGCCAACTGAACGATTCCATCAAGTTTCAAGTTTTTGCGAACTTGACCGAATTGGACACCCTGGATTTGTCTTTCAATCAAATCACCCACGTTTATAAAGACTGGTTCTTTCACCCTCCAAAGAAACTTACGTACTTGAGTTTAAAAGGAAATTTAATTGAAACGATAGAAGATGGCGCGTTTTCTAAAATGTTTCAGTTGCATACCCTTGACCTGTCCGAAAACCGTCTTACATCTATACAGAGGTCCATTTTACCCACACCCAATGACATGAAGTCTCTCTACCTCAGGTAATTCCGCTACCAAATTTATCCATAATGAAGAAATCTAATTAAAATTTTCGAATTACCCCAAAAGCTACAATGACCTTGAAACCTTACCAAACGACATCTTCAAGGACGCTAAAATTATGGAGAGAATCGACTTGGATTACAACAAGATACGCACCTTAAAAAGCAGCGTCTTTGAAGAACTTTGGGTCAAAAATAGCCATTTGTCGCGTCTTGACGTGTTAGGTTTGTTAAAAATATGATATACCATAAGTTAATAAGGTATGTTCCATAAGTACAACACTTCCTATACTTCATAATGCTACTGAGAGACTTACAGCTCGAGCTAGTTCTAGCAGAACGACAAGCGAGAATTGAAGTATACTACACTCGGTTAGTTAGTTTTGCGGGACTTCCATCTAAATTCCTATTTAGTTTGTACTAAGCCTTTGACAGCGCCAAAACCAGGCCTCCTTCGCTTTACCTCGAATCTATGACCTACCTCACTCGCTTCATGACAAGCTCCAGTTTGTAATCAGTGACAAACTTATAAGGAACATGCATATCTTATGAACTTATGCTAGTACTACTAATATCAAATTTTGTCTCGTAGGAAACGACATTCTTTGTGACAATTCTTTATGCTGGTACACTTTACTGGGAGAAAGCAGTCGAAACGTCGCAGTTGGATCTTGCTCGGACCCTGATAAGCTAAGAGGTCGAAGACTTAGGACGTTATGGCCTTGGGATATCAATTGCAACGAAACCATATACCACGGTGATATGAAACTATCATACCGTGCTAAAGTTTAAAAACTTAATTCCGACGAACAAAAGAATTAAAATATTTTGGTTTTTAATATTTACATCATATTGTTTTTTATGATTTGTTTCTGTTGTTGTAATTTTAGTTGTAGATAAAATACACCAACAATTATTCTTATAACAGGAAAGTTAATTTAATTAAGTTTATATAGTTTTGAGTTTTAACTAGTGTGATAGAGAAAGTGGTAAAGGTCCTTAGTCAGGTAAGGTATTTAAAAAAAAATAAACACAATATCACAACCAATTATGCTATTATTAATTAAATTAGTAATTACATCATTATATTCTTTTAAGTTGTGACTTGTTAAGATTACGCTGCGTTTTAAGTTAAAAATGTTTCAGGATTTTGGTTGCTGTTGGTTTTTGTGTCACAAAGTCACAAACGCATGTATCATTTTGTTAATATTTATCATTGAAAAATAAATATATGTTTTACAATGCAAGGGGTAAAACTTTCCGACCTAACTATTTATTGATTTATTTATTTATTTTATAAGAATAGTTACTGTAGGTGTAAGATTAGAAATATTTCTTCTTAACTATTTGATATTTTTTTTTTTTTGGTATTTTTAAAAGTTCCCAACAAGTTTTAATTATATATATATAAAAAACCCTAAAGAATTTAAAGGAAAAGTATAGCTAACATAACATTATACCTTACGAACCTCTTACGCGCGTGATCGAGTAGGCTATGGCCTACCTTACTCCTTACCTCTCTCAAACATTATACCTTAAAAGAGCGGCCTGCTAAATCGAACCTCTTACGCGCGTGATCGAGTAGGCTATGCCCTATCTTACTCCTTACCTCTCTCAGCCAGTGAGAATTCAGCCAATCCCGTAGGGGTATGAGGTTCGTTTTAGCAGACGCCAGTAAAGCAATGGCGGATGGGGCAGTAGTCCTTGATTATTTTTTAGACTAATTAAATGCTAATTATTTAAAAATAATAAGAGATCATTTAGGCCTATTTATGAACTCCTGGTATAATGTTATGTTACCAGAACTCCTGGTATAATGTTATGTTACCTGAACTCCTGGTATAATGTTATGTTACCAGAACTCCTGGTATAATGTTATGTTACCAGAACTCCTGGTATAATGTTATGTTACCAGAACTCCTGGTATAATGTTATGTTACCAGAACTCCTGGTATAATGTTATGTTACCAGAACTCCTGGTATAATGTTATGTTACCAGAACTCCTGGTATAATGTTATGTTACCAGAACTTTTCCTTTAAAGTGACCCTAAGTAAATAGTGCCCTAAATTAAGTAAAGACCCTAAAAACGAGAAATCTTGAATAAACAAAAAGGACGAGACATTTATATTATTATCACAGAAAACATAGTTAACTGAAAAAAATCTTATCGTAGAAAGAAAATAAAACACAATTAATTAAGAATAATTAAGTCTTTGGTCCTATAGTGTTTGTTATTTATTTATTTTTATTTTTGGAAGTTTTGTAGTGTTTGTTTTTGTTAGTTCTAAAAACCGATGATTCCCAATAATGGAGATCTTTTAAAAATATTTTAAATTCTTTTTAAATATAATCTCTATAATATTTTATGTAGATATAGCTCGTAATATAATGCGTGTTTTTTTTTTTTTTTTTTTTACTTTGGTATCAGCATCCGTTTCATCAACCCCCCTATCCATGGTCCCCAATGTAAAAGTTCCAAAAAACAAACCTGTATAATATTTTGTTTCTCAAACTTTTGTGTTTTTGGCGCTCTCAGCCCAGTAATTCTGGATGGTCACCGCCTCTAAACTGTTCAAGAAGGAGTCGTTGTCCAAGGATGTCATCTCCTCTGAACTTTCCTGGAAAACAAAATGTAGGTAGCGGGAAATGAAGCAATTCGTGTTGAGATACGCCGTCACTGGAGACCTTTCTTGGTTGTATCTCAAATTACCTTTGGTAATTCGATGTGACTGTTCATGTACCCACTAGGTCTAACGGAATCGTCAATATAACTGCCCCGTTCCGCCAGACTACCCCGACCATCGGATTTATGCGTGACGTTTTTAAAATGGCGACCGTAAACAATGTATGCCATGGCACCTGAAAAAATTAAAAATACTACCATGGTTAAAGACATTAAAGCAAAAGGACGGCTCCGTTGGTGCCCCTTAAAGATGGCTTTTCTACTACACAATGGCTAAGCTTGCATTAGGTCTGATTGGTTTCGTGTCCAGAAGATTAGCCAGAATGCTAGGGGTGATTATTATGGAGCCGCTTGTTGCTTTAAGCGCAAAGGAACTTGGGAACTTTACCAGCAACTAAAGCCAAAGGGGCCAAGATCCCGATGGCAATCCCGGCAATAGCCCCAGTAGAGAGCATCCTGGTTTTGCGATCATTGTCCTTAATTGGCAGCTCGGAACTACCGATTTCCGATCCGGAACGCGTTACGTCTGTCGTATCGGGACCCGTAGTGGGTTTTCTATCCGTGGTAGATGGCCAATTAGAAACCGAGGATGTGACCGTGGGCCAATTAACGTAACGTCCATTATTCGTTGGGTTTACGGGACCCTCAGGACCCTGGGAATCCTCATCAGGATTCCTTATTAATGGCGGCCTATCTGTAGAATCCGGTCTATCCAGGGAATATACCGTCGGTGTGGTTGCCGTCAAAGAATGGTCAGTCCAGTACGGACTTTGACTAGTGAATTCACTGGGGTAATAAGTTTCTGTCAACCCCGCACTATTTATAGGCGTTTTGAGGTAAGTATTAGTCACGGGTGGGTCTTTATGCCACCGTTTGTACTGTAAAGGGTCCGTTTCCGGTTGCGATAACCGCGAACCGTCCTTCCCTAATCTAGGATCATCCCCGAGCGTTCTGTCCGATGAACCATTCCGGTTTGTACGCGAGTAAAAGGGTTCGATGGTTGTCGTGGGTGCCGGTGGACTGTAATACAAAGAGCGGTCATCAACCGGCGTGGTGGTATCATCATCATCATCCTCATCTTCTTCGTCCTCTTCCGGCGTTGTAAAGCGAACTCTCTCCCGGTTAATCCCAGCTTGGGCCACTCCCATATGTTGCACGGGTGGCCCTGATGGAGTAAAACCGTCGGTAGGGCTCACGAAGGGTAAAGTTTGGGCCGGTGGTCGAAAGTTACCCGTTTGCGCTTGAGCCCCGATACGGGACGGTCGCGTAGTACGTGCGTCATCCGGTTCAAATGGCACAAATTGGTCCCGGGAAATGTGGAAATCCCCGTTGAAAGATTGCGTCGTTGGAGGGGAACCTCCCCCGGGGTAAGTCGGCCTAATACCAGGTGGTCTACGACGGCCGGGTAAAGGAGGTCTACGAGGAGGGTAACGGGGAACCGGACGTTGAGGAATAGGGGGAGGTTGTTGATGAAGTTCGAGAGAAGGTGTGGGTATCCTAGGAGGGTTCTCATCTTCGTCATCGTCGGGGGACGCTTCGATGATGTAATCGTATTCGGGACCTTCTTTCGAAGGTGTCCAGTGATGAAAGTGATAAGGGTTGATGTTCTGTATTCGACGGAGGGCCGATGATTTACCAGCCACTAAATCGGTAGACATCAAGAGCGACACCCAAAGCAAAGCTTGAAAAGATTAGATAACCAGCGTCAAGTCATACCGTTACTTCTTAATCAATAATCTATAGACTATTCCATTAAAAACTTGCAGAGAAACCAAAACACGCACTGCCTCTAGCTGTGCTTCTTGGCGCGAGGGAAATAACCCAAGAAGGTGATGACCTCCCCGACCCTGTGCTGTTTGCTTCTCAGCTGAAATTAATGCTATGGACTATCACTATCAACTGTACAGAACAGTTCTTCTATACAATATCGGAAATAATCCCAACAACTTTACGCGTGAATCGACACCGATTTCTACTTGAACGCGATCAAAGAATGTTTGTTACGCCCAAAACAATAGCGTTCATTCATCATTGTAACCCGATACTACTACCATAGCCAGAAAAAGCCGTTTATCCCCTATCTATAACTATAAAGCTTCCGAGGACCCTGATCTAGAGGATAAAGTTCTCTAACCCCAAAAATCCGATCTGAACAAGAGAGATTTATTAAGGGATAAATAAATCTTGCGATAAGAATGTTATCCCCTTCCCTTCCGGTTGGTTTATTTATTTGTTTGTGTGTGTGTTTGTTTCTTACCAACAAGCAGGCCATCCGAGAACAAGGAATGTTGCCGAAGATGAAGATCTTTAAGAATATTTCGGGTTGAAAATCGCGTTCCGTGAACCGAGTCCAGTCTGTAAGATTGCCACCAAAGTAAGCCGCCGACGCCACAAGTAAATGAAGATAAGAAAAAATAAATTGGAAAAAAAATCACAAAACCGTAGAAAAAACTATACTGTCTCGAGTTTTAAATTTAAAACTTGATTCTATTTCGAGTCTGTTTTAAAATTAATCATTTTGGTCGTTAAAACATAAAAGGCTAGCTGATCTCTTAAATAAATAACTTTGTTCCGCATTTAAAGAAATAAATGTTTTTAAGGAAAAACCGACCAAGAACAAAAGTGAAACAATTCCCATTGAATGAATTCAGTTAAATTCAACAAAAGGGACAGTCTTTTCTGATTTTCTCTAAATGCGTATTTCTTTTGAAGAAAAAAACAAACAAAAATGCCCTTTTTTCTTCTATTTAATCACGTGCTCGCACGCGTTGCGTAGTGTCACAAACGCTCACGTGCTCGAATAAAAAACCGCGGTCTTTTATATGCACCTATATAGAGAAATTTCGTTTTTATAAGAAAAACCCGCCTTCCAAATGAAGGAAAAGGTTGTAGACCCGAGTTGCGAAGAAAGAAAAAAATGTACGTAAGAAAGACAATGGTCTAGAGAGGTTACGGAATAAACCATCTTTAAGCACGAACGTGTACTCCTTACAATAATAAAAGGGTCACGCAAACATTTTTCAAACAACCACACCACGCGTGTGGTTTGAGATATACAAAAATCTTGGCGTATACGTTTCGTTTTGAACGCCAAGACACTTGAGTTTTCAAAATAAAAGAAGAAACTGGCTAATACCGTAAGTTCATAAGATATGTTCACCATAAGTTTGTCACTGGTTACAAACTGAAGCTTGTCATGAATTGAATGAGGTAGGTCATAGATTCGAGGTAAAGCGAGGGAGGCCTGGTGAGGCGCTGTCAAATTAGGGCTTAGTACAGACTAAATAAATAGGAAGATGGAAGTCCTGCAAAACTAAGTTAACTAACCGAGTGTAGTACTTCAATTCTCGCTTGTCGTTCTGCTAGAACTAGCACGAGCTGCAAGTCTCTCAGTAGCATTACGAAGTATAGGTAGTGTCATACTTATGGAAGGAACATATCTTATAAACTTGTGCTAATACGTAGTCCCACGCGACACGAGTGTTTCCGATCATTTTCGACGAAAAACAAATTGCTTCAGACACGTGATGCTTCAATTAGAGTTTAAATAACGCGACGCACGTGTTCCTACACTCTCCGAAAATCCTAATTCCTTTTCCCCTATAGTTTTTTGTCTGACACTGAATGATACTCGAGTGTCCGTCCGCGTTTTGCCTGCGACAGCATTTACCAATGGGAACGAGTCTAGACACACACAGTAGGTGATCCATTTCGAGTTAAAAGCGTGACCCATCACATCAAACGCCAAAAAAAGATACAAAAGGTATATACAACTCACCCAAGACGGAATGCCATTTTAAATTTGAAACGGCATTTATTTCGTTGATGGGACGTAGCCAAGTCCAACGTGCGTCCACGATGCCATAAGGGCATTTATCCTGAAACCGATACTTTCATCTTCCATTCTTCTTTCTCCTCATCTCTTCACCAAGAGCGCAATCACCGCACGAAAAACAAACACTCAGCGCCTCTAAGATATCGCTCTTCTCCTGGCCAGCCAGTAACTCTTACACCGATGGTGATAAAAGTGTAGGTAAGAAAGGGTCTGGCCTCGAGAGAAAGGTGCTTCCTTCGATTGTTTATATTCTCTGACACCCTTTTCCCGTATATCTTCGGGTACTTTCTTTCCCCCTAATTCTCGTGAACGAAATGATAGGCGTTGAATTTTCCTCCAGGCTTCCTTTGTTATCTCTTACCCTCGATGATGATACTCCTTGGTTGGGTTACCTATAAGGGGTGAAGAAGGAAAGAAAGAAGGGAATTTAAGAAAGATTGCATTGTCAAGAAAAACGACGTTCAAAATCCCTCGAGGTTTAATGGAATCAAAGGTTCATAGATTAAAACAAAAAAGTATACTTCGGTGAAGCTCGCTCGCGATGTGTTATATGAGAAACTGACCCCCCTTTTTTCATCTCAGAATAGTGTCGACCCCCGTGAATAGACCTTTTCGCATTGGGACATACAAGGGCGTTGGTACACATGCATGCCGTCTCTGCGTAATCTCATGATACAAAAAGACTACAGCGCAGGCAGGCGCCAAAAAGCGAGATGGAAGGAAAACTTTTACCCGAGGGGTCCGTCATTCGAAAAAAAACGTACGGGAATTTTAAATCCCTCGGATTTTTATGGATTTTTACGTATTTTTTTTATTTATATGGATTTGTCAATTTTTTATAAAAATCCAAAATCCAGTAGGATTTTCAAAAAAACCGTTGTATTTTTGAATTTTTTCATGGAATTTCGTATTTTTTCTCGGGATTTTGTATTTTTTTTCGGGATTTTGTATTTTTTCGGGGATTTTGTATTTTTTTTTTCGGGATTTTGTATTTTTTCGGGGATTTTGTATTTTTTCGGGATTTCGTAATTTGTTTTGGGATTTCGTATTTTTTTTAGGATTTTGTATTTTTAGCTGTAATTTTTATCGTCTTCCTGGATTTGTGAATTTGAAAATTTTGGATTTTTTTGTGGATTTTCACGAAATTTTTGGATTTTTTTGTGGATTTTCACGAAATTTTTGGATTTTTTTGTGGATTTTCACGAAATTTTTGGATTTTTTTGTGGATTTTCACAAAATTTTGGATTTTTTTGTGGATTTTCACAAAATTTTGGATTTTTTTGTGGATTTTCACAAAATTTTGGAATTCTAAAAAAATTCGAACACACTCCCGGATTTAACATGTTACTTTGGATTTCTAAAAAATTTTCGGTATTTTTGGATTTTCGGTGGATTTTTGGATTTTTTACATAATTTTATATATTTTGAAACTTTTGAAAGATCTTCGGATTTTTCAAAAAATACAAAATCATTTTTGTATTTTCACTGGAATTTTGGATTTGTTTTTGGATTTTTCCCCGAGCGTACGGGATTTTTTGGCAATGACGGACCCCTCGCTTTTACCCCTGTGTTTTTCCCTCTTAGGCTCAATATATTTATTTAGCAAGGCTCGAGGGATAGGGTCGTGAAGCCACCAGGGCTTGGATACGACCCCCCTCCATGACACAAGAGGCAAGATACAATACGGGAGTAGGTACGAAATTACAAACAGAACACGTATAAGTAATAAATTAATAAAAACAAAGCATAGCAAAACTAAACACAAATCATAGCTAAAAAATAAAAATCAGAGCAAAAATAAAACAAATCGGAGCAAAAATAAAAACAAATCGGAGCAAAAATAAAAACAAATCGGAGCAAAAATAAAAACAAGTCATAGCAAAAATAACGACAAATCATAGCAAGAACAAAAATTAAATCATAGCAAAAATACACACAAAAAACCCCAGGGTAACCACGGGCGCGAGACTTAAGGGACCGAGGAGAGCCAGGACGATACAGCGGACCGAAACGCCTTGCGGCCAGCGGAATCGAGGAGGGCGGGAGGTATCGCGTTCCAATCGGTCACAACGCGGGACGTAAAGTGGTTTTGGCGGTGGCGGGTGCGGGCACGTGGCTTACGGAGCTTCAGCCGATGACCGCGAGTGCGCGACGCAGAGTTAAGGTCGAAGTACTTCTCGACCGGGGCATCGATGGCCCCCCGAAACAAGTCAAACACGTACACCAGGTCATTGACCCGGTGACGGAGGATGGGCGGCAAGACACTGAGCCTAGAGTCGCGTTGGGCAGGGAGGAGACGTTCAAAACCCTTGGTTAGCTTCGTGAACCGATTGTGGGCCTTGACTAGCGAAGCGCGTGGCCCCGCCTGCGGAGGAGACCATATGATGGACGCAAAATCGACGGACGGGAGAAGCAGCGAATTGTAGATGGTGCGCATGAACCTGGGGGACCGAAAATAAAAATTTCGGCGGACCAGCCCCGAGATGGAATTCATGCGGCCGACTATTTTGGAGGTGTGGTCGCGAAATAGGAGGGCGTCGTCGACAAGGGTGCCGAGGTCGGCAGCACACGCTGTAGGTGGAAGAGCGGCCCCTACAATTCGATACTGGTGACGCGGATTACGCGACCCGAGGTGTAAGACTTCACACTTCCCGGCGTTGAAGTTGAGGCCGTAAGAAGTTGCCCAAGCGAGGACAGCGTCCAAGTCAGCCTGGAGGGCGAGGCAGTCGGAGGGGTCGGTGATACGTCGGGATAGTTTGCAGTCATCAGCAAATAACAAGATCTGCGAGTCCAGAACTTGGGCGGGAAGAGAGTTGATGAATACGCCGAATAGAAGCGGTCCCAACACGGAGCCCTGCGGGACCCCACTATGTAGGGGCAAAGGCGCCGAAGTAAGACCCTGAAGGACGACACTCTGCCTGCGGTCGGACACGAACGAGGTCAACCAACGTAGGGCCGAACCGGAGATACCGGCGCGTTCGAGGCTCACAGATATGCCTAGCGTGGGGATGGTGTCGAACGCTTTGGACAGGTCTAGGTAAATGACATCAACCGAACCTCCATCGTCGAGCCACGTGACCCACGAGTGAGTAGCTTCCAGCAGGTTGGATTCACAAGAGCGGCGGGTGCGAAAGCCATGTTGGGAGGGATGCAGGAAGGCCGTGGTGGCAAGGTGGGCATCGACGAGGGTTTTGACAAGACGCTCGCAGAGTTTGCACGCCACGCTAGTTAGGCTAATGGGTCGGTAATTTGAAGCCTTGGAGCGACCGCCCTTCTTGTATATTGGGGTGACGTTGGCCAGACGCCAGGCTAGCGGCACGGTGCCCAGAGCGAAACTAGCGTTAAAAAAGGCTGACAGCGGCCCGCACAGGGTCGGAGCGAGAGCGCGAAGGAGGTAGGGGTGAAGGCCATCGGGACCTGCCGATTTGGAGGGTTGCAGGAGCGTTAATTGACGAAACACATCAAGGTCTGTGCAGGCGAACAGCTCCAGCTTACAACCGGTAATGGCAGGTGGGCAACGTGGCGGGCGGCTGGGAGGCGAGTTCGAGGCAACACTAGCGAAGTGATGGTTGAAGATATCAGCAATTTCGCCTGGGTGGGTAGTAAGGCCTCCGGAAGCACGCTCCAGTTCCGAGATGGTGAACTTACACTTACGTTTGCTATTCACGTGGGCAAAGAATGCTTTCGAATTGGACGCAATCAGAGACTCCAAGTGCCGTTCAGTCCGCCTTTTAGTTTTACGTTGAGCCCTGGTTAGGGCAGAGCGGGCGTTGCGGTACTCACGATGGGCTTGCTGGACCATCAGGTCACTGGCCCGGCGGCGCTTGAGGCGGCAGTAACGTTTGTACGTAGTCGCTTTGCGAGAAAACGACGTTTGCGAGCGGACAACCCGAGACGGATGGGCCGGACGAAGAGTGCGAAAAGGAACAAAACGGTCTATGCCCTTAGTGATCAAGGCGAGTAAGGCGTCCCAGGAATCGTCCAGAGAGGTGGCCCCAAGGACCGAGCCCCAATGGGCGGCCGCGAGATACGCGTTGAACGCCTCATAGTCCCCTTTGTAGAAGTCCCGTACCGGCCGGAGCGACGGCGTGGCAGGCGAAGTGGGGAAAGCGACGCGGAAGCGTAGCGTGTCGTGGTCACTGGAGCCCAACGGGGCCAGGTGGGTGACGTCAAAGGCCAGATCAGGGTCGGACGCTAGCACGAGGTCCAGAACACTGGGGCGAGAGTCAGCGGAGCCCCCTTGCCTGGTAGGCGAAGTGACCAGCTGCGTGAGGTGGAGGTCGACCACGTGCTCTAGGAAAAGCCTGGTCTGTGGCGTGGCCAGCGGTTCGGGCACGAGCGAGGGCCAGTTAATCCGAGGGTAGTTAAAATCACCAATGATGAGAGAACTACAGGAGTTAAGGGCGCAGTAGTCGTTAACGCGAGAGAGGAGCTGCAGGAGTGGACAATGGTTGTCAAACGACGGAGACCGATAGACAACGCAAAGGACGAGGCTGGACTGAGTGTTATTGCACAAAACCGTGAGGGCTTCAAGCCCATGGGCCGAAGACCAGGCTGAGATCTCCGCGGGGGTAAGGAGGCAAAGGTCGCGGGAGTGGAAGTCGTTGGAAACATACAGAGCGACGCCACCACCCCGGAGGGAAGGATGGCGATCCTGGCGGTAGAGGGCGAGCGACGGGATATGAAGTTCAGAGTCGAGGGTTTCGGAGGTGAGCCAGGTCTCTGACAGGGCAACGAATTTAGCGTCGTGGGCGCGCACTAGAGCGGACAATTCGTCCCTGCGGTACAAACTGTTCAGGCTTCGAACGTTAGCAGAAAGCACGGAACATGAGCGAGAGGGGCGTGAAGAGCGAGCGGCGGGGAAAAACGGTGGCGCCAAGGGGTTGAGAGCCGTTCCAGAAAGCCGCGCAACACCTAGGACTGGAAGCGCGGTGGCAACGGGTTTTTTGGATACGTGGTAGGTGACGGACGGTAGATGAGGTTAGGAGGAAATGGCATATTGTCAATTCCTCGAGTCTGAGGCGGGCGATAGGCGTAGGAGGATCCCTGGGAAAGCAGGGGCGGCGGGTAGGCGCTGACAGGGGCAGCGGGGGGCGGTACCATCGCAACGACAGAGTCGTTCCTGATAGTGAGATCGGTCTCACCGTTGCGGAGGCGCTCCGTCAGTTCATCCCGAGCACGGCGGTGGGCATCCATTTGATGGGGGGTGCGGTCGATACGGGCCGCGAGGGCGTAGGAAGGATCACAGCTACGGCGGTGCTTTATGAGACCCAAGAACGCCCATTTGGCGTCGGTGTGGGGAAAAGTTATTATTATAGGCCTGGGACGACCGCCGGGGCCATGGGGCGTCTGCCCAAGGCGGCGAAACGGGGGCGAGGGGGACACTTGGCAGGAGGAAAACAACTCGGCAAGTACAGTCAGGTCAGCAGCGGGGGACTGATTCTCGGGCACCCCAAAGAGAATAGCATTCAATCGCCGGTCACGTTGGTCAAGCACCTCGGGCGTGACGAAATTCCCGGTGGGCGCGGAGGGACGCAGGTGAGAGAACTTTTCTAGCAGGGAGGCCTCAAATGATTTAAAATTGTCCTTGAAGTCTGTCTTAAAGGTGGAGATCGACGTATCCAGATTATCTAGTCGCTGAGTGAGGCCCTGGAAAGAGCCCTGTAAGGTGTCCTGGGCTGAGGAAAGGCTATCATAGGCTTGTTTAAGGTCAACTTGGAGCTGGGCTATGTCCGTCGTGGCAGTGTTGAGGCGGGCGCGGTCTGAGTCGCAGGCCGCCTGGACACTTTGCAAGCGGGAGGCAAGGTCGGAGACAGAGGCGCGAAATTTTTGGTCGGTAGAGGGCGCGCTTGTAGTGATCTTCGTCTCAAGGGCAGCTATCTTGTCTTGTATTGAGCGGAAGGAGAGCTTCAGGAACGGGTTACATTTTGAGCAGAGCCAGTGGAATCTCGAGTCGTTGGTTACCCCTTCGTATACTTCGTCGGGGATGTCAACACAGGGGGCGTGAAACCAGTCCCCACAGTCCTCGCACTGTATACTGTTGGAGGGTTCGGCGATCGCCATCCCGCAGGGTGGACAAAGCGAGGGGGAGTCAGCGGAGTCCCCTCCCGGTGAATGACCCGTATCGTCCGTGGCGGTTAACTGGGAGATCGCTCTACTTTGTCGAGGCATCGTGGTAAGGGGGGAAACCAGAAGATAACGCGACTAGGGGGGGAGAGCGAAAGGGCCGCGAAAAATTACCGAGTAACCCAACACGAGGCGCCAAGGCCTAATCGAAGTTAAAACTAATAGCGCTATAGCGCCGAAGATAATTAGTTCAGCAAAAAACTGGGCTTACCCTCGGATCGGTCGTGAAAAACACACGGGGAGACGCGAGCAAATAAAACCGGGCGAACCGAAAAGAACATAAAAAACAAGCCGCAAACGGAGCGATGTTTAACGTGTATTATTTTCCATATAAACCTTTTACCTCAAAAGAGCTCTTTTCTGATTGCTTGGTTGGCACGTGTAGGGGTTGAGAGGAGGGTCGTTTGCTTAATGGCGTCGCTACAGCCAAAGGATGGGGAAACTGTGAACGAAGTATACTTTTTGATTTTTATCTATGAACCTTTGATATGGAATGAGCAACGCTGGGAGGAATGATGGTTGGTGGGTAAGGAAGTGGGATTACGACTAGACTTATTAGAGGGAGAGTTAATGCTATTAGTTGATCTTTACGACCAAAGAGGGAAACTAAAGAAACCATATTAGTGTTAAGTAAAAAAAACTATAAGATATTTTCATAAGCGTTACGCTGGTTACTGAGAGGCTATAGTGGAGCGACGTCAGGTTTAGTAAATACTGCTCCCACCCAACTATAGCTATCAGAAAGTCCCTAGCATAGCGAAGAGTGTAAATGTCACGCTTATAGAATTTTACTTATGGTAAAACCAAGAACTCATACCAAAGGGTTGAAGTTGGAGTTGAAGTTGAAGTAAAAACCTTTCCAAGTTAAAGATATACACCGTTCAGCCAAAAACCAATCAAAATGCTTCTTAGAAATAAAATGACACTCATGGGGTAACGGGAGCGGTTAAGAAACCACGTACGTGGATATAAAATCGAGGCACAAAAGAATCGCGAAGCGTGAAGTTAATAAGTAGCGATACGTGTTCTCTAGCAGTAATTTGATAAAGAAACCGTAAGAACAGCTCTGGAATCCCCAAGAGTTCTCGAGCTACACACAAACCAAAGAAGAAACGAGAACCCTACAAGCATAAATTGATATTAGCTCTTAGCATAAGTTTATAAGTGATATGTTCCTACCATAAGTATGACACTACCTATACTTCGTGATGCTACTGAGAGACTTACAGCTCGAGCTAGCTCGAGGGAGAACGACAAGCGAGAATTTAAGTACTACACTCGGTGGTTAATTTTGCAAGACTTCAATCTTCCTATTTAATCTGTACTAAGCCATTAACAGCGCCAAAGCCAGGCCTCCTTCGCTTTACCTCGAATCTATGACCTACTTCAATCACTTCATGACGAGCTCCAGTTTGCAACCAGTGACAAACTTATATGGAACATATCTTACGAACTTATGCTCTTAGCAAACATGGTTTCTCTTCAAATATATAAGCGACGTATCCCTTTTCCCGGATGAAACTAATGAACTTTGAACTCTTAAAAGGAACGTTAAGTAAATTCAGCGCGCTCCTTTTTTATACTTAGTTGGCGGCTAAATTTGTTTTAATTCCGACGAGTCATTACCAAGATTGCTAAAGTGGGTATATACATCCTATTAAACAGGGTTTTTAAAAGAAAACTCTCCAAAAATGAGAGTTATCGAAACTTTAGGTTCATTTAATGACCCTAGAGTGCATTAAATGCATGTACAGACAAAGAAAACTCTTTCAAGATTAAGATAGGGGATGGAAAAAACTAAAATAAAATAAGAAAGACGGAAATTACGTAATCCCAGGAGGAATTCCACTTTCGTGACGCGAGAAAAAAAAGTCGGATTTAATAAACGACCACAAAACTCCTTAGGCATGCAGGACGAAATGATTCGGTGTAAACTAAACCCGCTCGCCTGTGTGTGTGTTTTGGAATTTACAAATTAGGGAAGCGTTCGTAATAACAAAAGTTTATAAGATACGTTCCATATAAGTTTGTCACTGGTTACAAACTGGAGCTTGTCATGAAGTGAGTGAGGTAGGTCATAGATTCGAGGTAAAGCGAGGGAGGCCTGATTTTGGCGCTGTCAAATTAGGGCTTAGTACAGACTAAATAGGATTAGATGGAAGTCCTGCAAAACTAACCACCGAGTGTAGTACTTCAATTCTCGTTTGTCGTTTTCCTAGAACTAGCTCGAGCTGGAAGTCTCCCAGTAGCATTACGAACATGTATAGGTAGTGTTATACTTATGGTATTAACATATCTTATAAACTTATGCTGGAATAAAACGCGAACATATGCAAACATCTGCGCCGAAATTCCAGGGATTTAGAAATACTTTTTTTCCTAATAACTCAACTATGTAATGTTATAAAAGTAAATTAACGGATTTAGCACATAATAGACTATTGCATTAATTACTCGCGGAGAAACTAAGACACAATGGCGGGGGGGGGGGTTGCCCTCTTAGGTTATTACCATCGTGCCAACCAAGAGGCAACGCCAGACTGAGCCACCCGAGTTTACTACACGCTAAGGGAGGCTAATCGACTGGCACTGCCTCAAGCGGCGCTTCATGGCGCCTGGGAAGTAACCTAAGTAGGTGATCCCTGTGGTTTTTGCGCTTATATCTTCTAGAATTAATGGAATAGTCTATAGGTGTGGTCGTTCTTAAAGATGTAAAGGCTTCTAGATTAATTTGATTAAAAGCGAGTAACCGCTGTCATTAACCTAAAAATAAAGTTTTGATTTAAAGACGAGCGAACATAGTGCACTGCACCAACCATGGTTGGCCAAGAAGAAAAGGAAGAAAAGATATTTCAAATTCGCTTATCATCTTAAGTGCTTTTAGGGGCAAGGCAAACCTTTCAGGTTGAAACACTTTTTCATAGACCTCCTTCTTTTTCTTTTGATCTACTACATCACTCATTCTATCAGGTTTCTTATAGAATAAGTAACATATTAAGGATAAGTGTGATACTTCGACGACGCCTTGTTTGTTTTCGTATTAAGGTTTGTTTAGTTCAGGGTTGCCACGAAATTCTCAGATTCAAATTCCCTTACTTTTCCAGGTTTTCCCTGATATTTTTGTTACGATTTTCCCTGGTTGAACCACCGATATTTTAGCCCTGACATTTCCCGGAACCTTTTGGCCCACTTCGAAATTACCCGAATTTTCCAGGTTTTCTCTGACTTGTGGAAACCCTGTCGTTGTTACTTGACCATGCGTGACAACAACAATGAAAGTCAGACTTATTGCTTTCTGTTACTTTTAGTCTAAAAATAGGCTTAACTGTTTATGGGGAAATACGCGGAACCACCATAAAAGCGACGCGTTAAAAAGATGGTTCATGGATGTCTTTCTCCTAAAGTGTTTACACGGTTAAGGTTTTAAAGTTTTTCCCCCAGTCACAGTGATGCCGAGGAGAAAGTTGTTGGGTCATGTTGCTATTTATGGATATATATCATAAGCTTATAAGATATGTTCCTACCATAAGTATGACACTACCTATACTTCGTAATGCTACTGGGAGACTTACAGCTCGAGCTAGTTCTAGCAGAACGACAAGCGAGAATTGAAGTACTACACTCGGTTACTTTCCCAGTACGTTCCTATTTAGTCTGTACTAAGCCTTGACAGCGACAAAACCAGGCGTCTTCGCTTTACCTCGATTCTACGACCTACCTCACTCACTTCATAACAACCTTCAGTTTTCAACCAGTGACAAACTTATGGAGGAACATATCTTATGAACTTATCCTAACAAAAACATAAACATGTAAAAATATACACAAGCTTCGTTTTGAAACTGCTTTCTACACAGTAAAAAGTTCCGAGATAACATGTACTGTACAACCAAGTTTTATATAAACATATCGTCACTTAGTTCCTGAGATTTTAAACAGAAAGAACGAAACTGCACACATTTCAACCTCCCTTTAAAAAAATCCCATGACCACTTTAAACCAAGAACCTTTTACAACAAACTTGAAAAAAGATTAACTCTGTCTTGAGGTTTTTTCGTGGTAAATTCAATGGTTAGTTTCGCCACAAAACCTATCAAACAAAATCTTTCTTTCGAAATTCAACCAACCCAAAGAAAAGAAAACAAGACGGCCCAAGGGCTGGTAATAGTAGCCACATCGTACGAGTGAATAGCCCCTCTATACCCTACCCTACCCCCACTACACCATTGATATGTATACAAATACGAATCATTTGACTAAATCTTATTTGAAATAAATACTAACTCTAAAAAGATAACTTCGGTATCTGAGCACGAACTTCACTAGGTACTGACCATATATGAACCTTCTTTGAGCTAATTTAGTTGTGAATTTAAAGAAACGAACATGAAAGATTTTCTCCACACCCACGTGGTCTCGATCCCGGAGCCTTCGGTGTATGAAGCGGGTGAGATAACCACTACACAGCAGATACATATTAAAGTGAACATCGTTTGACTAAATCTTATTTGAATTAAAAACTAACTATAAAAAGCAACTTCGGTATCTGAGCACGAACCATTAGACACGACTTCACCGGGCACTGACCACTTCGAGTACTGATCCACTGTGGGATACTGACCACTTCGGGTACTGATCCACTGAGGGATACTGACCATCTTTGAAGACTAATCTGTTAGGTATTGGCATTCAACGAAACTACCAACTGAGCCACGATACACGATGTTGAACCCTCTTTAATCTAAATTAGTTGTGAATTTAAACTAACGAGCATAAAAGAATTTCTTCGCAGCCACGTGGTCTTGAACCCGGGGCCTTCGGTGTGTGAAGCGGCTGAGATCACCACTACGCCATTGACACGTAAACAATTACTACGGGTCGTTCGACTAAATCTTATTTGAATTAAAATTTAACTATAAAAAAATAACTTCCGCATCTGAGCACTATCTTCATTAGACAAGAATTTATTGGGTATTGACCATCTTCGAAGATCGATCTTTCAGCCACCAGCATTCGACGGCGCTACCAACTGCGCCACGACACACGCTGAGGAACCCTCTTTGAGCTAATTTAGTTGTCAATTTAAACAAACGAACATAAAAGAATTTCTTCGCAGCCACGTGGTCTTGAACCCGGGGCCTTCGGGATGTGAAGCGGCTGAGATAACCACTACACAGCAGATAAACATACAAGAACGCCTCGTTTGACTGTATCTTATGCGAATTAAAAACTAAGTATAAAAAAAAACTGCTGTATCTTCATTAGACTAGACTTGCCACTTTATTGGGTACTGACCATCTCTAACGATTGATCTTGCAGGCGCCAACATTCAATGGCGCTACCAACTGCGCCACGATACACGATGATGAACCCTCTTTGAGCTAATTTAGTTGTTAATATAAACAAACGAACATAAAAGAATTTCTCCGCACCCACATGGTCTCGAACCCGGGGCCATCCGTGTTGGAAGCGGATGACATAATCACTACGCCATTGACACATACACAATTACAGATCGTTTGACTAAATCTTATTTGAATTAAAAACTAACTATAAAAAGGAACTTCGGTATCTGAGCACGAACCATTAGACACGACTTCAACGGGCACTGACCACTTCGAGTACTGATCTACTGTGGGATACTAACCACTTCGAGTACTGATCCACTGTGGGATACCGACCACTTCGAGTACTGATCCACTGAGGGATACCGACCACATTGAGTACTGATCCACTGAGGGATACTAACCACTTCGAGCTTTGACCATCTTCGAAGATTGATCTGTTAGGTATTGGCATTCAACGGCGCTACCAACTGCGCCACGATACAAAATATTGAACCCTCTTTAATCTAAATTAGTTGTGAATTTAAACTAACGAGCATAAAAGAATTTCTTCGCAGCCACGTGGTCTTGAACCCGGGATCTTCGGTGTGTTATGCGGCTTAGATAACCACTACGCCATTGACACATACACACTTACTACGGGTCGTTCGACTAAATCTTATTTGAATTAAAAACTAACTATAAAAAAATAACTTCTGTATCTGAGCACTATCTTCATTAGACAAGAATTTATTGGGTATTGACCATCTTCGAAGATCGATCTTTCAGCCACCAGCATTCGACGGCGCTACCAACTGCGCCACGATACACGCTGAGGAACCCTCTTTGAGCTAATTTAGTTGTCAATATAAACAAACGAACATAAAAGAATTTCTCCGCACCCACGTGGTCTCGAACCCGGGGCCATTCGTGTATGAAGCGGATGACATAATCACTACGCCATTGACATATACACAATTACAGATCGTTTGACTAAATCTTATTTGAATTAAAAACTAACTATAAAAGGTAACTTCGGTATCTGAGCACGAACCATTAGACACGACTTCAACGGGCACTGACCACTTCGAGTACTGATCCACTGTGGGATACCGACCACTTCGAGTACTGATCCACCGTGGGATACCGACCACTTCGAGTACTGATCCACTGAGGGATACCGACCACATTGAGTACTGATCCACTGAGGGATACTGACCACTTCCAGCTTTGACCATCTTCGAAGATTGATCTGTTAGGTATTGGCATTCAACGGCGCTACCAACTGCGCCACGATACACGATATTGAACCCTCTTTAATCTAAATTAGTTGTGAATTTAAACTAACGAGCATAAAAGAATTTCTTCGCAGCCAAGTGGTCTTGAACCTGGGGCCTTCGGTGTGTGAAGCGGCTGAGACAACCACTACGCCATTGACACATACACAATTACTACGGGTCGTTCGACTAAATCTTATTTGAATTAAAAACTAACTATAAAAAAATAACTTCTGTATCTGAGCACTATCTTCAATAGACAAGAATATATTGGGTGTTGACCATCTTCGAAGATCGATCTTTCAGCTACCAGCATTCGACGGCGCAACCAACTGCGCCACGATACACGCCGAGGAACCCTCTTTGAGCTAATTTAGTTGTCAATAAAAACAAACGAACATAAAAGAATTTCTCCGCACCCACGTGGTCTCGAACCCGGGGCCATTCGTGTGTGAAGCGGATGACATAATCACTACGCCATTGACACATACACAATTACAGATCGTTTGACTAAATCTTATTTGAATTAAAAACTAACTATAAAAGGTAACTTCGGTATCTGAGCACGAACCATTAGACACGACTTCAACGGGCACTGACCACTTCGAGTACTGATCCACTGTGGGATACTAACCACTTCGAGTACTGATCCACTGTGGGATACTGACCACTTCGAGCTTTGACCATCTTCGAAGATTGATCTGTTAGGTATTGGCATTCAACGACGCTACCAACTGCGCCACGATACACGATATTGAACACTCTTTAATCTAAATTTGTTGTGAATTTAAACTAACGAGCAAAAAAGAATTTCTCCGCACCCACGTGGTCTCGAACCCGGGGCCATTCGTGTGTGAAGCGGATGACGTAATCACTACGCCATTGACACATACACAATTACAGATCGTTTGACTAAATCTTATTTGAATTAAAAACTAACTATAAAAGGTAACTTCGGTATCTGAGCACGAACCATTAGACACGACTTCAACGGGCACTGACCACTTCGAGTACTGATCCACTGTGGGATACTAACCACTTCGAGTACTGATCCACTGTGGGATCCCGACCACTTCGAGTACTGATCCACTGAGGGATACCGACCACTTCGAGTACTGATCCACTGAGGGATACCGACCACATTGAGTACTGATCCACCGAGGGATACTGACCACTTCGAGCTTTGACCATCTTCGAAGATTGATCTGTTAGGTATTGGCATTCAACGGCGCTACCAACTGCGCCACGATACACGATATTGAACCCTCTTTAATCTAAATTAGTTGTGAATTTAAACTAACGAGCATAAAAGAATTTCTTCGCAGCTACGTGGTCTTGAACCCGGGGCCTTCGGTGTGTGAAGCGGCTGAGATAACCACTACGCCATTGACACATACACAATTACCACGGGTCGTTCGACTAAATCTTATTTGAATTAAAAACTAACTATAAAAAAATAACATCTGTATCTGAGCACTATCTTCAATAGACAAGAATATATTGGGTGTTGACCATCTAAAAAAGAACGATCTTTCAGCCACCAGCATTCGACGGCGCAACCAACTGCGCCACGATACACGCAGAGGAACACTCTTTGAGCTAATTTAGTTGTCAATTTAAACAAACGAACATAAAAGAATTTCTTCGCAGCCACGTGGTCTTTAACCCGGGGCCTTCGGGGTGCGAAGCGGCTGAGATAACCACTAAAAAGCAGATACACCTACAAGAACGCATCGTTTGACTGTATCTTATGCGAATTAAAAACTAACTATAAAAAACAACTCCCGTATCTTCATTAGACTAGACTTGCCACTTTATTGGGTACTGACCATCTCTAACGATTGATCTTGCAGGCGCCATCACTCAATAGCGCTAGCAACTGCGCCACGATACACGATGATGAACCCTCTTTGAGCTAATTTAGTTGTTAATATAAACAAACGAACATAAAAGAATTTCTCCGCACCCACATGGTCTCGAACCCGGGGCCATTCGTGTGTGAAGCGGATGACATAATCACTACGCCATTGACACATACACAATTACAGATCGTTTGACTAAATCTTATTTGAATTAAAAACTAACTATAAAAAGGAACTTCGGTATCTGAGCACGAACCATTAGACACGACTTCAACGGGCACTGACCACTTCGAGTACTGATCCACTGTGGGATACTAACCACTTCGAGTACTGATCCACTGTGGGATACCGACCACATTGAGTACTGATCCACTGAGGGATACTGACCACTTCGAGCATCTTCGAAGATTGATCTGTTAGGTATTGGCATTCAACGGCGCTACCAACTGCGCCACGATACACGATATTGAACCCTCTTTAATCTAAATTAGTTGTGAATTTAAACTAACGAGCATAAATGAATTTCTTCGCAGCTACGTGGTCTTGAACCCGGGGCCTTCGGTGTGTGAAGCGGCTGAGATAACCACTACGCCATTGACACATATACAATTACTACGGGTCGTTCGACTAAATCTTATTTGAATTAAAAACTAACTATAAAAAATAACTTCTGTATCTGAGCACTATCTTCAATAGACAAGAATATATTGGGTGTTGACCATCTTCGAAGATCGATCTTTCAGCCACCAGCATTCGACGGCGCAACCAACTGCGCCACGATACACGCAGAGGAGCCCTCTTTGAGCTAATTTAGTTGTCAATTTAAACAAACGAACATAAAAGAATTTCTTCGCAGCCACGTGGTCTTGAACCCGGGGCCTTCGGGGTGCGAAGCGGCTGAGATAACCACTACACAGCAGATACACCTACAAGAACGCATCGTTTGACTGTATCTTATGCGAATTAAAAACTAACTATAAAAAACAACTTCCGTATCTTCATTAGACTAGACTTGCCACTTTATTGGGTACTGACCATCTCTAACGATTGATCTTGCAGGCGCCATCATTCAATGGCGCTACCAACTGCGCCACGATACACGATGACGAACCCTCTTTGAGCTAATTTAGTTGTTAATATAAACAAACGAACATAAAGAATTTCTCCGCACCCACGTGGTCTCGAACCCGGGGCCATTCGTGTGTGAAGCGGATGACATAATCACTACGCCATTGACACATACACAATTACAGATCGTTTGACTAAATCTTATTTGAATTAAAAACTAACTATAAAAAGGAACTTCGGTATCTGAGCACGAACCATTAGACACGACTTCAACGGGCACTGACCACTTCGAGTACTGATCCACTGAGGGATACCGACCACTTCGAGTGCTGATCCACTGAGGGATACCGACCACTTCGAGTACTGATCCACTGAGGGATACCGACCACATTGAGTACTGATCCACTGAGGGATACTGACCACTTCGAGGTTTGACCATCTTCGAAGATTGATCTGTTAGGTATTGGCATTCAACGGCGCTACCAACTGCGCCACGATACACGATATTGAACCCTCTTTAATCTAAATTAGTTGTGAATTTAAACTAACGAGCATAAAAGAATTTCTTCGCAGCCACGTGGTCTTGAACCCGGGGCCTTCGGTGTGTGAAGCGGCTGAGATAACCACTACGCCATTGACACATACACAATTACTACGGGTCGTTCGACTAAATCTTATTTGAATTAAAAACTAACTATAAAAAAATAACTTCTGTATCTGAGCACTATCCTCAATAGACAAGAATTTATTGGGTATTGACCATCTTCGAAGATCGATCTTTCAGCCACCAGCATTCGACGGCGCTACCAACTGCGCCACGATACACGCTGAGGAACCCTCTTTGAGCTTATTTAGTTGTCAATATAAACAAACGAACATAAAAGAATTTCTCCGCACCCACGTGGTCTCGAACCCGGGGCCATTCGTGTATGAAGCGGATGACATAATCACTACGCCATTGACACATACACAATTACAGATCGTTTGACTAAATCTTATTTGAATTAAAAACTAACTATAAAAGGTAACTTCGGTATCTGAGCACGAACCATTAGACACGACTTCAACGGGCACTGACCACTTCGAGTACTGATCCACTGTGGGATACCGACCACTTCGAGTACTGATCCACTGACGGATACCGACCACTTCGAGTACTGATCCACTGAGGAATACCGACCACTTCGAGTACTGATCCACTGAGGGATACCGACCACATTGAGTACTGATCCACTGAGGGATACTGACCACTTCGAGCTTTGACCATCTTCGAAGATTGATCTGTTAGGTATTGGCATTCAACGGCGCTAACAACTGCGCCACGATACACGATATTGAACCCTCTTTAATCTAAATTAGTTGTGAATTTAAACTAACGAGCATAAAAGAATTTCTCCGCAGCCACGTGGTCTTGAACCCGGGGCCTTCGGTGTGTGAAGCGGCTGAGATAACCACTACGCCATTGACACATACACAATTACTACGGGTCGTTCGACTAAATCTTATTTGAATTAAAAACTAACTATAAAAAAATAACTTCTGTATCTGAGCACTATCTTCAATAGACAAGAATTTATTGGGTATTGACCATCTTCGAAGACCGATCTTTCAGCCACCAGCATTCGACGGCGCTACCAACTGCGCCACGATACACGCTGAGGAACCCTCTTTGAGCTAATTTAGTTGTCAATTTAAACAAACGAACATAAAAGAATTTCTTCGCAGCCACGTGGTCTTTAACCCGGGGCCTTCGGGGTGCGAAGCGGCTGAGATAACCACTACACAGCAGATACACCTACAAGAACGCATCGTTTGACTGTATCTTATGCGAATTAAAAACTAACTATAAAAAACAACTTCCGTAACTTCATTAGACTAGACTTGCCACTTTATTGGGTACTGACCATCTCTAACGATTGATCTTGCAGGCGCCATCATTCAACGGCGCTGCCAACTGCGCCACGATACACGCTGATGAACCCTCTTTGAGCTAATTTAGTTGTTAATATAAACAAACGAACATAAAAGAATTTCTCCGCACCCACGTGGTCTCGAACCCGGGGCCATTCGTGTGTGAAGCGGATGACATAATCACTACGCCATTGACACATACACAATTACAGATGGTTTGACTAAATCTTATTTGAACTAAAAACTAACTATAACAAGGCGACCCAAGGGCTCGTAATAGTAGCCACATCGTACGAGTGAATAGTCCCTCTATACCTACCCTAATGAGTGGATAACCCCTCTATACCTTACCTAACCTACTGTGATTGTTCAATCCTTTACTCCTCAATTCGAACTAGGAAACGATAAAAATGTACTGCGCACACACGACAATTTAAACGAACGTCAACAACAACAAAAAATTATT
This sequence comes from Phalangium opilio, assembly GCF_054372755.1. Taxonomy (NCBI): domain Eukaryota; kingdom Metazoa; phylum Arthropoda; class Arachnida; order Opiliones; family Phalangiidae; genus Phalangium; species Phalangium opilio. Next base: position 4,074,674 of record NW_028324156.1, read on the forward strand.
AATTATAATAAGAAATTACTAAATAATTGTTAAAAGAGGTTAAAAAAATATTCCGCAATATCTCAGCACCAAAAAAATAAACGTCTCTTCGTTTTGAAGCTTTTACAAGAATGAAAGGAAAGGAATGCGGCCCCAAGCTAGTACCTTCTTTTAAAACTCTTCTCGATTTATGGAGAAACGACGTAACTTCTAGTAATAAACACCACCTTTCCAAATATAACGTCGGTATATAGTTCCTTTTGCTTTTTAAAAATCCCCCTCGATTTCTTTGAATTTTGAAATCGGTGGGGGGGGGGGGTGAGATGACAAGCGTGAAACCCTTATTGTTGACGGGTGACAGGAATTTTAAAGGGAGTATTAAACCTTCCATTTAAATTAAGCCAATACTAAATTCCTCTCTCTCTCTCTCTAGCTTTAAATATATGGAGCAAACGTAAACCACATTTCACAAAGCTTAACCTTACCTGTACAATTAAATGTATGCTTGCACTTACTATTATAATCCCCAGCCTTTTAAAATACACGAACGAAAAATATCACCTCACCACAATTCTCTCACATTCACTCTCCCTTCAATGTCGAACGAAACGTTTTATACTGCCAAAGCAATAAAATAACCATTTCTTCGGTTAGCTCTGACTAACTATTTCTTTGGGTAACTCTGACCACATTCCAAATCGCGAAAAACTACTACGACCACCACACCCACACCCACAGGCTCGCGGGACAAACTAATAGCCTCATCGTATATATACGATGTGGCTAAAAAACTGTACCAAAGTTCAAGCCTAAACCCAAAGTATTCTCCAATCTCCACTAGAAATATTTAAATACAACCCCTCGAGCTTCAAATAGAATCAAGCGTCTAGAAGCAGCGTGCAAAAGTCAAGGAGAAAGAAAGATGAAAAAAAAGGGAACCAATTTTTATCTGGAAGATGCAGCTGCGAGCTCTTTCCAGTCCTAACTCCTAAAATGGGCAGGAGGAACGAGGATAGGAAGCTAGGAAACGAAAATCTATCGTCTCCAGGGGGAATATAACCATAGATATCAGAACCAAAGTTTTTTCTGGGAAGAAGGTATCGTGAAGGTCCATTCAGACTATACGGAGCTAACAACTGGCTAGGGGGAAGAGATGGTCTGACGTCACGCAGCCCCTCTCTGGTTGGCATTTTTGCGCGTAGAATACTGTTTCCAACCATTCGGGGGGATGAAACTCCAGTAAGAGATAGAAGGGTGTGACGTTTCAGGGTCAGAACTGTTAGCTCCCTGTAGAGTAAAATCTTAAGTTCCCATGAATCGTAAGCCTGGTTAATTTCGATTCGGTCATTTCGTCGGTACGTTAATTTCCCTGTTCAGACGCTAGAGCAGACGACTTAAACGAGTCGCAAATATGGGTGATTTTTAAACCAAGTCTTTTAATACTAATATAGCTGAACACCCAAAATGAAATTCAAATACCGTGCCAAAAATCCTAAAACTTTTCATATATCGTCAGCTAAAGCGTAGCAGCTAACTCGATCACGTGTTAGTAAGGCATGATCGAGTGAGCTATGGCTAAGAAAAGGCGCTAACGAGGTGATAGTGTCACCTGGACACTCACTTCCCTACGAAATTGAAAACTTTTCAAACTAAACACGAGCACGAATCTTTTACGTATAGTGCACTGTTTGACACGTGTCTAATTAAGCGAGAAAATCGACTTCACCAACGTGAACTTTTGTCTGAATGGGCCTTAAGAATGAAATAATTTGCAATATCTATGAGTATGACGTCGTAAAAAAAAAAACACGGGCTTGGTGCACGTTCTATGATAACATTTCCTAGGTGGGGGCGTTGCCTTGAAAATTTATCTCTTTCGTTGCACCTGATAACATCCTTTTAGAGCCGACAACAAGGACCGTAAACACGATGAAACCACTCCTTGCCTGTGTTACTTCACGGAAATATAAATCATGATATAGATTTTCTATGTAGAATAAGACTATGAGTAAACACAAACCTCTCAAGAATAACAAAATAAGTATAATAATAATTTGATCGTCAAATTCAAAAAGGTTGGGTGCTAAAAGACGTTTCCACGGTTCTTGGCTAAGATCAAAATTTCTTATTGGTCTTATCAGGGATAGATATAATTTTACAGGTAGGAATGGTGAACAGAGAAAAATGGGCGCGCGTCAAAGTCCCGGACCCCCTTCCACGGGACGGAGGGGTATGAAAGAAGAGGCGGGTCATAGCGACAGAGGTAATTTTTCGCCATCCCCGTCAGCAACGTCATCAAAACGTAGTTTAAGTGAGCCAATAAGATAATTTAAACTTTTCGTTACGTGTTGAAGGGAGGGAGGGGCTCTATACTGGGCTATGAGTCGGACTGAAGTAAATACTAACCACGTTCTCCATTCCTACTTCTAAAATTAAATCTATCCCTGGTCTTACGCGAGTTCTCTAGAATGGTCAATAGACAGTGTTCGGTTAAATTGCACGACTCACAAATGCCCGGCAATGTTCACTTGTCCGCACAGAAAATACTTAAACTATACTAAATTATTTAAGAGAGATTTTTAACGTATTTTCATGGTAAATTCGAACAAAATTCAATGTGCAAGGACAAGGAGGATAGCCAGTTACGTCAAAAGGTTCTCTGCTAATTGCTAAATAGCGCATGGTGAGCAGATGTAATGGAAAACGGAACAGACACCCTCCCCCCCCCCAAACTCCTTCTCAAAGGTGGTGGAGAGGAGCCATGCACGCGGCAGTTTGGATCGAAGAATTGAATTAAATTTGTGAAGATCTGCATGGGACGTCTGTATCCGCGCAACAGCCAACAGGCGGTTGGTAACAAGAAGTGATATCTAGTTTACTAGGGAGAAGGTATAAATTCGCCACATTTCTAGGTTTATCTCCAGCAGTGCAAACGTAGGTCCGGAGTTAATCCCCGCCTCTAAATTACAACCAGCATCTCATTGGTTCTTGAAAACTCACGTCAGCGCGGCGACGCAAATGACGAAAATTACAGTCATATTTTCCGACAGAGGAGAGGCGAAATAGCCCGGCCTCCTTTTACGTCCCCCCCTTGTATTATGAAAAGGGGGACTGGGACTATGGCGCACGAATACTTAGGCATCTTATATCTTCTCCCTAATAAACTAGATATCACTTCTTGTAGGTATCCTATAGTTTTCTAACAACAGGGTAGGGTTTTGCAGCCGATTTTTAAGATATTCCTACACAAATTGAGGCTTTGAAGATACCAGGTGATATAAAGTCTGCAGTTTGGAAAACTAACCAGGGGCTACGGAAGTTTACGTAACCATCCATCATTTTCAAAACGCGCTCAGTGAAACTATACTTATTTTAAAGGTTGAAAAGGGGATGTCGAAAACTATTATTAAGTCGTTTACCATAGTGTCTTTGTCAACCCGGTTTAAACAAATTAAACTTGAATTTGCCCTAGCCTACTACTCTATTGTTGACGTGACCTAGCTAATGGCCTTTTTATTGACTTTGCTTTATGTAAAGGTCGTGAATGCACGGGGTTAATCACTAAGCAGGGCTTAGTAATGCAGACTAAATAGGACCTAGATGGAAGTCCTGCAAAACTAACTAACCGAGTGTAGTACTTCAATTCTCGCTTGTCGTTCTGCTAGAACTATAGCTCGAGCTGTAAGTCTCCAGCATTACGAAGTATAGGAAGAGTCATACTTAAGGTAGGAACATATCTAATGAACTTATGGTGTACTGTTAAGGGTAGGGTTGCTTTTGAAGATCAGTCAAAGGGTACAACGATGACGCCGAGTGACTAGCCCCTCGAAAATTATTCATTAGGAAGTATTTAGAGGGGGTTAATTAAAAGGTTAGCAAACCTGTACCCTAACTACTATCAAACAAACCCAAAATCCACTTTAAAAAGTATATAAAAATTCAACATTACAAGTACCTGATTATGGAAGTTACGAAATCACCAAAATGTAGTCCAGTCACATATAAGTACACACGAGTCAATTCACAACAAAACTAAAATCAAGCTGACGCGATAACGATGTCTCAATTCCTAGTGACACAAAATCGAAACAGGCGTCAACAGAAGAAGTATATAAACGACAGACTTCGGCCCACAACCACAATGCGAGATTTTCTTCGGTTGCCTTATTTCGTCGAAATCCGTATATTTATACCGTCGTATAAACCCGCTATTTATCGATAATCCCCAAGTTTCAAAACAGACATTTTCCCAGAAAAGAAAACCGAATCGCGAGAACTACACTAAATCGAAGGACACAGACGCCGGGGATACAAAATCCTCTTCCAAAAGTTTTTCCCCACACACAAAACGGTAGCGATGTCGACACGAGGGAATTGCCTTTCTAGGGCGCCAAAACACCAGGCTCGACCAAAATCGAGAAGGGATTTCCTGAAAGTGACATCCCTGAAGGGGAAATTGGTATGGTTGTACCAAAGAGACCAACCCCAATGTCTCGGGGACACCGACCGGACGAGTGAGTGAAAAATCAACGCTTCCTGACCCCGATGGTAGAAGCGAAAATCTCGACGTTGCTCGAGAGGAGAGACGCGAGGTTGGATTGGATGATCTTTCAGAGGAGAAACGCGCTACCAAATCTCTCCTGAAGAGAGAGAGAGAGAGAGAGAGAGAGAGAGAGGGAACAGGGGGTTACCTAGGCAACCGTCCTTTAGTCAAAAGAGATCTTCGAACTCGAACCTCTCATGGATTAGGTGGGGAATACGGAGTCTAGGAGCCGAGTTCTAGCCTCAAGAACTATCAAACATCGAATGCAAAACGGAGGAACGAAGTTATGCCCCGTTGATCACGATCTGGAGAGGATGGTATATCTGATCTCGCCTCTCTCGGGGTGTTGTTTTGTCTATTGGATGGAGGGGGGGGGGGTGAGAGAACTGGGACTTAAAAGAGCTTGAAACCAAAGACCAGTACCACCACTCCCACACAATCAAATGGGAAAAAAATACCTCAAAAGGTTTCTGGTTTTGTCTATCTCCAACCCAAAATGTTTTCATTTACACGTCACAAGATCCAAAGTTCTTTCATAAATAATACGGATGAAGGTGTAACTGGTGTATACTTGATAGGGGAAACCCGCAGGAAATGAATTTGAGTAGCGGTTGAGGTTGCTTTATAAATGGTTAAGGCCCATTCAGACTATTCATTTTCCCTGTTCAGACCCCAGACCTAAAACGAGTCGCGTATATGGTGATTTTTGAACCAAGACTTTTGAATTCCTGGCTGACTGACTGACAGACTGATTGATAATCAACGCCCAGCCCAAACCGCTTGACCTAGAAGGCTGAAAATTTGCAGGAACGTTATTCATAAGTAGTAGGCGCGTACTAAGAAAGATTTTTCCAATTCGCCGCCATCTTAATAAATGGCGCCCAGAAATGTAAAAAAAATTCTCTATGCAACAAAGTCCGCGCGTTTCAACCGATTTCACAAATATTTAGTACACTGGTTTCCTTTAACCTATAGACGGGCTGAATGGTCTTTTGGGTTCGATTTGTTGCCATCTTTTTAAATGGCGGCCAAAAACTTAAAAACCCTTCTTTATGGAATAATGTCCGCATGAAAAGTAATAAAAATGTTCCGACGGGCTGACGGGCAACGCCGAGTGCCTTCGCTCCTAGCGTGCTACAAAAATATTAGTCATCAGTAAAATCTACCCATTCTTTATATCATTTTGATGGAAGTTCTTATTACACGCGAGCAACGCCGCGGGTAACAGCTAGTAAATACTAAAATACCCGAATATAAAATGACAAATACGCTTAATGAAATCCTCACTTCATGGTTATCAACTTCCGCCCCAAGTTGCGAGGAAACATTTTAATCTTTTGGCTTTGTTTCCTGCGAAGAATTTTTATCCTAATCTAATCATATTAATCAATTAATCTTTCTATACAGAATTTTTCCCCAAATCCACTCAATTATTTTGCATAAAATATATTACAATAAAGAATGCGGGAAAAAGGTTAAAATATATTTTTAAAAAGACCGTAGAAGTTCTAGTCTAAAAGGTAACGATTTAGTCGCATAGCGTGCTTTTGAAAATACATGTTACCCATATATTATTTATGTAATGGGAAAAGGTTAAAAATGCACGTGTAGTTTATTACAAATGTTATTATGCCCCTCATAGAGTGAAAGTGAGAGAGAGTCTAGGATAGGCTTAAGGAAAGATTAAATATTTGGGAAGCCTGCCAAAGAATACTATCGCAACACTACGGGGGCTTCATTATATACAAGAATTTCTTAAATAATTTTATTAAATGTACCCTGAAAGAGAATGTGTAATTAAACCCACATTTCTTAATACCTACGTAAAGATATATATAAACCAGGAAATAAAATTTTTCTCTACAAATTTAAGTTAACTTGCTATTTAATTAATATTTAAAACTAAATTAAATTTCTCCCATTAATAGATTAAATTTGAATCTAATAATTTCTTAACTCGTATTTTAAAAAGCCCGCAGTGGCAAGTTCAATTAACGACAACCGCATAAATCAATTCATAATTTAGACTATTATTAATTATTACATTAAATTTGAATCTAATAATTTCTTAACTCGGAAAATTTGGAAAAGCCCAAAGAGGCAAGTTTTCGGTAAGTTCAATTAACGACAACCTCAAAAATTAATTCTTAATTTAGAATATTATTAATTATTAGATTAAATTTGAATATAATAATTTCTTAACTTGTTAAATTTTAAAAAGCCCGCAGTGGCAAGTTTTTGATAAGTTCAATTTACGACAAATGCAAAAATTAATTCTTAATTTAGAATATTATTAATTATTAGATTAAATTTGAATCTAATAATTTCTTAACTCGTAAAATTTGAAAAGCCCAACCAGGGAAGTTTTTGGTAAGTTCAATTAACGACAACCGCAAAAATTAATTCATAATTTAGAATATTATTAATTATTAGATTAAATTGAATCTAATAATTACTCAACTCTTGAAAACTTTAAAAAACCGCGCTGCCCAACCAGGCAAGTTTTTGGTAAGTTCAATTTACGACAACCGCATAAATTAATTCATAATTAAACTATTTAAATTCTGAAAAAACACGAAGGTCAAAAACCAAAACCAAAAGTTACGGTATACGGGTACGGTTGTAGTAAGAGTAAAGGTTTATAAAACATAAATTTAAAATCGAGTACAAGGTTGTTTTCTTCGCCTTAATTATTTCACCATCAAGCGTCCATTTTCGCCGAGTCAAACAGTCGTATCGAATTGATAGAGAGGAGAGAAAAGCGTGCCACACAACTTTCATTGTAAAAATTCATTCTCATAAGGGTCCGTATTCGATTCAAATGAGGGTCGAAATGAAGCGTTAAGACCTTTACTTATTTTAAACAATGTTCTCTTACGCATGGACGAAACTTAATGGGAGCGGGAATAATAATTACTGTAGTTATCGGTGAACCGCGATTTTCGTTTTTCAATTACTTTGGATTTTTTCAAAAAAAAAAAGAAAAAAAAAAGAAAAAAGAAAAACCCAACCGGCTGAATAAACAAAGTAACAAACCAGCTCCTGAATCATGATAAAATAAGCTCAAACAAACAAATCCCTTTTATTCAGTTTATTGGTTGTTGGCAAAAAGGGGGAACTTAATTTATTGATTTACAAATAATCTATGCAAATTGAATTTCTTTTTTTTTCAAAGCTCATTTTCTCGATCCCCTTATGTGTGTTTTAACAGGGTTCATACAACTTTTGGAAAACCGATTTACCTCAGTTTCCAGGTTTTTTTTCATATATTTCCCTGAGTTTTCCAGGTTTTTTCGCAAGTTTTTTATAGTTGAAGCAACCCCTTCAGAATAAACTTAATCAAACCTCAGAAATTTCCCTCATTTCCCTGAATTTTACTAAAACTTTTAAGTTTCCCTGAGGTTTTGTCAACTATTTATTCCCCGTTTTCCAGGTTTTCTCCCAAATTTTTTCCCGAGTTTCCAGGTTTTGTTTCCCATATATGGAGTAATAACAACGGGAGTGGTTCAAACCTCGGAAATTTCCCTTATTTCCCTGAATTTTACTACAAATTCTAAGTTTCCCTGCGTTTTCCAGGTTTGTATGAACCCTGTTTAACCTAAGGTATACAGGTTGGTTTTTGATAAATCTGCATTAAATAAAAGATGCGCGCTCTTTGGATCAAATTGAACTGGAAAAGTCTCAATAGACAAAGCATAATTTGACCTATGATCTTTCTTAATACCAGAGACTCGATGACGTTTACAAAAAATATTTGGTAACTTTAAACAAAAAGTGGAAGTCAATTTTTCTCGATCCTTCGAGGATTAATTTAAAATTTTGAAAATAAATCGCTGACTAAACAAATTTTGTAAAGGATGTGATTTCGCTTTCCATCGCTAAAAAGAAAATTGGCTCCATCGTCATCTTGGACAAAATTGACTTTCCAACGTCTAACACCAAAGCCAAACAACACTTTTCTAAGTTAAAAGGGACGAAGAAGGAGAAAAACGATCACCCCTCTTCTTTTATGTCCAAAATTGATGTCAGGAGCGCAAAAGATGGAAGAGCCAAGAGAAAAGGGGACGGACAATTAACGAATGTAAATAAAGCTAAACCATGGTTCATAACACTTTCGGAAAACCGATTTCAATTCAATGAAATTACCAGGGTTTTTCCCCCATACATTTTTAGGTTTGTTTTCCCCCCATATATTTTTTTCCTCATATATTTCAAGGTTTTCCCTCATATATTTCCAGGTGTTTTCCCCCATATATTTCCAGGGTTTTCCCCCACATATTTCCAGGTTTTTTCCTCATATATATCCAGGTGTTTTCCCCTATATATTTCCAGGTTTTTTCCTCATATATTTCCAGGTTTTTTCCTCATATATTTCCAGGTTTCCCCCCCACATATTTCCAGGTTTTTTCCTCATATATTTCCAGGTTTTCCCCCCATATATTTCCAGGTTTTTTTCTTATATATTTCTAGGTTTTCTCCTCATATATTTCTAGGTTTTCTCCTCATATATTTCCAGGTTTCCCCCCCATGTATTTCCAGGTTTTTCCTCATATATTTCCAGGTGTTTTCCCCCATATTTTTTCCAGGTGTTTCCCCATATATTTCCAGGTTTTTCCCTCATATATTTCCAGGTTTTCTCCTCATATATTTCTAGGTTTTCTCCTCATATATTTCTAGGTTTTCTCGTCATATATTTCTAGGTTTTCTCCTCATATATTTCTAGGGTTTCTCCTCATATATTTCTAGGGTTTCTCCTCATATATTTCCAGGGTTTTCCCAATATATTTCCAGGTTTTTTCCCCATATATTTCCAGGTTTTCTCCTCATATATTTCTAGGCTTTCTTCTCATATATTTCCAGGTTTTTTCCCCATATATTTCCAGGGTTTTTCCCCATATATTTCCAGGGTTTTTCCCCATATATTTCCAGGGTTTTTCCCCATATATTTCCAGGGTTTTTCCCCATATATTTCCAGGGTTTTACCCCCATATATTTCCAGGTGCAAGGCCACTAAGTAACTGCTGGAGTGGTTTTATAGAGCAATAGGTGGGTTTCCATATTCACTACGTAGCAGCTGAACTCGCAGGTGCGAAGAAGAAAAATAGTTCGCCAAAATTTCCCTCCAGGTGGCTGGACAATAGCAATGTAAAATTTCCATAGAACCATTCCTTGCGCGCCAACTCGCGAGAGGGTTTAGCATTAGATTTGTCTTCTTAGCCCCTTTTACGCCTATCTCAATACTTCACTGCAGAATTTGGAAACCCACCTATAACTACGGGGTTAAAACCCCTTCAGGTCAAAATTACTCACGCTTCGCAAATATCCCTGAGATTTACCTGAATTTTACTAAAAATTATAAATTTCCCTGAGGTTTCCCCGACGATTAGTCAACAACTTATTTCCCTGACATTACCAGGTTCTCCTGCAGGTTTGTATGAACCCAGTAAAAGGTTGTCAAAAAAGGAGGTAAGTATCCATCCTCTCGGAAGCCTTAAGGAGGATCGGAGAAGTAGGGAGGGAGGTATTTGGGATTTTATCGGCAGTGTACATCGCTCCACATGCTCAGCAAAATGAGATCTTTTTTTTTCATAATATTTTGTGCCCTACAGCATCTTTTATATTTGACTTTTATTTTATATAAGAAAAACATTTCTTATTTTTTTCGGGGGTCCTTCTCTATCGTTTGGAAGCCTTGCGGAACGTGATCTATGGTACGATAGCGTGTTTTCAGAATAAATCATAAGAATTCGACGCCTTTTCGAGGATTCCATGTACTAATTTAGAACTATTCCAATTTCTCTCTACTTTAAGTTTGTCAAGTAAAATTGACAAGGCTTAAACTAGGGTCTACATCGATTGAATTGAATGGAATAAATTATAACCCTAAATAACGTAGAAAACAATTTAAATATTTGCATAAATTATGATTCAAAATCAACGAAGACTCGCGTAGTAACAGGGTTCATACAATTTTTGGAAAACAAATTTCCCTGAGATTTCCAGGTTTTTCCCGTATATGGAGTATCCTGTGGAGCAAATGTTAACCAAGGAGGGGGGGGGGGCAAATATGACTATTACCAGAAGTAAATTTACTTCTGTTATTACATAATCAAAGGACATCCCCGTATCTCTAATACAACCAGAGTTATGAGCCTTCAAAGTATAGTGTAATGTTAATCCTATGGAGGATATGTTTACGGACATTTTGCTTAATTACTCGGCCCCCGTTTGACGCAAATTTCCCAGATTTCCCTGAATTTTACTAAAAATTCGAAATTTCCCTGAGTTATTTGTCAACTATTTATTTCCCTGATTTTTCCAGGTTTGTATGAACCCTGTAGTAGTTCCTTAGCAATAATATTACAATAAATTGAGCAATTACTTCAAGTTCCTTATCAAAATTTCCGGGAAATTGTTAGTTTTGTTTATAATATCTGAATCATAGAAACCGCCTACACCCACAGATTAAATTAAAATAAAATATTCAAATAAGATGGGAGAAAAATTAAAGGTAAGATAATGATCAACGATGGTAAGATTGAAAAAAGATGAATGTGCCTAAGCCTACTTAATAACATTGTTAGTATATTGTATTACCATCTCCAGCTAGGTGTGTGTTTGAAATTAAGTTTAATATAATATAATATAATATAAAAAACACAACGGGAGGGAACTGCTGGACGAGAGAGATTTAGGTCAGGATTTGGGCGAATAATGGGTCGAAACGAATGACATTGAAATAACTATAATAATAAACCACGATGGGGGGAGGGGCAGGACACCCTATTTCATTACTATTAAATAGAAGGCATATTTAACGCCGTATTAAACCGTCCGCTGATTTTTTTTTTTTTTCTTTTTCTTTTTGGGTTGGAAAGGTAGAAATTAATAATGAAGACTAATAACAATGCTCATTTCTTTTCTTTTCGCGTCAAGAACTTTTCCAGTTGGGGGAGAATTTGACCCGGAAGTGGGTCGTACGCACCACTGGTCAACCGTACCTTACACACACACAGCGAATTATTGTCAAAAATCCCGAACGTTATTAAATCGCTTCAAATAACAATTAGTAATGTTTTCAAGAAAGCCTTTACGCTATCCTTCAAGGGCAACCCTGCCTACCCCTGATAAATTATTTATAAAAGGCTATTTAATGGTTGCACCTTAACCACCTGTATAATTAAAGGGCAAGTACCATAAGCTACGAAATAAATGCCTTTTTCGAACACAGAATTATACAAGCTTTTCAGTCTGTTGTAGGACAGGGTTCATACAACTTTTGGTTTTCCAGGTTTTTTCCCATATACTTCCCTGAATTTTCCCGGTTTTTCCCGTATATGGAGTATCCAATAAAGCAAATGTTAACGAAGGAGGGGGGGGGGGCAAATATGACTATTACATAATCAAAGTACATCTCCGTATCTGTAATATAACCAGAGTTATGAGCCTCCAAAGTATAGTCAGATGTTAATCCTATAGAGTGTATGTTTATGAACATTTTGCTTAATTACTCGGCCCCTGTTTGACGCAAATTTCCCTGATTTCTACTGAAAATTCGAAATTTCCCTGAGGTTTTTGTCAACTATTTATTTCCCTGATTTTTTCAGGTTTTCCAGGTTTGTATGAACCCTGGTAGGATAGCGTTTGAATTGCGCGAGTCTCAAATGACTTGGCAATACTTGTCATAAGGATCGTTTCAATGCCAATCAAATTATGGTGATGTACTTTCATAATTTATTACACGTGAAACTATTCCTTTAAACCATTCAAACAAATGTTCATTGTCTTTCTATCCTAGTTACAGAAGTCTTAAATGAAAAAGGTTACTATAAAACAATCCTATAGCTCAGAGCGCGGCTAGGATATTCCCACGCTCAGTTCTTTCCGGGGTGCGGGGCCAAGCAAAAAAACTAATGGATTCTACTTCTTTCTTTGACATATCGATTTTCCAATACACCTCCTCCTCCTCCCCCCCTATCTTACTGTCTTGAACATCATTCTTAGCTAATGGATCTTATTTTTATTCATTAGCCCTTAAAGTCGATGGCAAAGTCCAAAAACGCGATTATGGCACGTCTATCTCTCTCTCTCCCTTTTCTTTTGTTTCTAAGCGGGTAATCATCAAAAGGGTCTTTTCAAACCCTGCCCCAAACAAGGAACATAACCGTAAAACAACCACCAGCTTTCCATTTATAACCATCTTGACATGAAAATCAAATTAAATTTCCGATTAAACCTTTAAATTAATAACGAAATGCCTTAAATTACCCCTATAAAAATAATATTAGCCCTTTAAACTTAAACCTATCCCTTTAAAACAAACTGAAAAGAAATTCACGGTTTCTAAAAATAACTACAATGAAAGAGGAAATAGCCCATCAAAATTGACAGCGAACTTTCTAGAACTATCCTATACCACAGTATCCACAGTGCAAAATGAAACACCTAGCAAAGAAAACTTTTTCCAAGAAACCAGAGAAATACTAGCTTATTTAGACCCCCAAGCAACAAGACCTTGAGTCACTATCTTGGTACCTGGCCCGAGAAACTTCTAGAACATTTTTTTTAACCCTTTAACTGACCAATCCGTATTTGGTCCCAAAACAAAAAGTTTTGCCCATTCGCTGTTAACATGAATACGCCCGGCTACGTCATAAATATGGTCCACTATTCGCCAAACCGAAGTCAATCAACAAACGTCATTATCCCAGAAATCCTTGCGAGAAACTAGAAGTTATATATACGAAGTCCCTCCTGTCCCATCGTCAGTCGATACCTGAAATGTCTAAACGAGACCCCGTCGGCTCACCCCCAAGAAATCTCTAAACGGACGGAGATTATTTTTTAAATCGAAACCTTTATTTTTATTCGATGTTTTTATTTTTATTCATTTGATACCTTTATTTTTCATCAAGTTGAATCGGAGAATATTTTAACCCCTAGAAGAAGAGAGCGCGCGAACCCTTAAATCGAGAAAGAAGAAAAAAAAACATAATTAACCCTTAAATCGCGTAATCAGAGAAAAAAAAAGATCCTGAAGAAAAACCCTGAAATCGAGAGAGAAGAAAAAAAAAGATCCTGAACCCCTATAAAGAATATGGAAGAGGAGCTACTTGGCGTAAGAAATTAAAAAAACTTGAAACTATTGATTAACTGGCTTGAAACTATTGTTAAAGAACCTGGATTATGGTTGACGGATTGATTCATTTTAAAAAATCTTAACTTTCTATTTTTGAACATCATTTTTTAGTGCATAATTGCACGCTTTTAACCTAACAAACCCCTAAATTTAATTTTTAAAATCTTAAAGGCTGTAGGAGGTAATCCTATTGAGGAGCCATTTCAAAGAGGTTATAAATTGCAAACCTCCCTTAGATGTAAGTTTAATTGTCTTGTTTAATTTCTTTATTTTGACCCCTATAAAAGTGTGTGAACATTTATGAACAAGATTGAATATTATGTTGAATATTAAAAATTGGATTAGAATCTATTTTGACTCTCACTTGACATATACCAACAAACGCGGTCACTTTTGATTCAGAAATTTTATAAGCCCCTCGTTTCCGCTAAAAAGGCCTTAACTCCCCACAACTGACTGCATTCTAACATCTAGTCTAGCGTTTGCGAGGATGAATCATAAGTGAAAATAGGTAGGTGTTTATCTTATACTTTAACCCCTCTAATAAGACATCGAACACTCCACCTCACCCCCATAAAATCTTAAAGAGCATAAAGAAAAGGCTTATAAATTGGCGCAGTCGGCAGGATGCGATACTTCGGAATCTTATCAATATGATGGATTTTGATATGTCTTAAAGAGAGTCAAGGTTGGTTCAATTCCTATTATTAAAAACCCATATATTTTGAGAAAGTATTGAGAAAAATCGAGCAATCAAAATGACGGACATTAACCTTAACTCGTCAGATCTATTATTAGCTATCTTCGCTATTGCTATCATAATTTTATTGTTGATAGGAATTTCGTATGATAGAATCTTAAACTTCCTGAGAAACCTTATTATGAAGATAGGTGTTTTATTTCAACGTACAAACGTTGATAAATCTAATCATATGTATGACATAACTCGAATAATTCAAGAAAATTTTGTTTCCCAACAACAAATAATGCAACAAAATTTTGCTTCCCAAAATCAAATATTTACTGATACTATGGTTGCTTTACGAGATAGTATGAAAGAATCGTTAGAAGCCCATAGAGAAGAGAACCCTGAGGAAGATAGATTAAATCCTCTATTTGCATCAACCCCTTATGTCCAAAAAGAAAAAGGAAAGAAAGTATCCCTCCCCTCCATTATACGCGAAGAAAAACGTTCGGAAGACCCCTATGCGACACGAGTAAAAGAATTTTTCAACCCCCCTACTAACGTTACCTTGAGACCAAATAGAGAGGAACTTTTTCCAAGAAACGAACCTATAGAGGAACCTACACTAAATCAGACTACATTTTTTCAAGAAAAGTTGAAAAGTCCTATATTTCCTGAATATGAGAGAGAACAAGAGACGTCAAATATTCCTGATATTACTCAAATCCCTCGCGGAGAAAACTTACAATATTCAACCCCTAAAAATCGAACTTTACCTATTCCTCAATTTACCACAAGATTTAATGGAGAATCAAACCCTATAGACTTCCTATATAGCGCGTACGAGTATGGGATGATAACAGGCGTGACACGTCAGGAATTATTGACCCACATACCCTTAGCATTCGAAGGACAAGCAAAGAAATGGTATTGGAAAAATATAAATGATTTTCATACTTGGAATGACTTTGAAAATAAGTTTAAAGAAAAATTTTTGGGAGATGGTTATTCCAAAATAATCAAGAGAAAAATCCAAACAAGAAGGCAAAGACCCAATGAGAGCCCTGCAGATTATGTGCAGGATATGATTAACTATTATGATGAATTACCCTCTATCCCCTCTGAGCAAGATCGATTAGATCATATAATTTTTGGATTAATGCCCGAATATGAAGCCCTATTAAATCTGAAAACATGTACCACTGTTGATGAACTTCTAGAGGTAGTGAAGCAACTTCAACCAGTGATGGGAGTTTTACACCCTAGAAATCAAGGAACAAACGAACCCCGAAACCCTTTAACAAACAAATTTTGCAACTATTGCAAGGAATATGGACATTTTGTTTATAACTGCCCAAATAAAAGGAGTAGACCACAAGAAGTAACCTTACCCCTTGAATCGTATCTTCCATCAGCTAGGCCTAAATGCTTTGTATGTAATTCTACGGATCATATGGCTAGAGATTGTCCCCAAAAACAAAACTATCAATCAAGAGAAAGAATAAATGAAGAACAAAATACCACTCCTAAAAGAACGGTTGAGATAACTGTCCCACAACCAGAAAACTTAATTAACGTGATACGTAATTTCGTCCCAAGAACTGGAAGTATACCCCTAAAATTACCCAATGGCAATTATGCTGCAATCCTAGACACGGGAGCATGTACATCGTTTATGGTCAAAAATGTCGCTGAACAAGTCTACCCAGAAATGGATTTTAACCGTCTGAAAACAAGAGAATTCTATTCAGCTTCCCCTAACAGTCCTCTTAAAGCTGAAGGCCCAATTAAACTTCCTGTACAATTAAATGATGAAATGGGTCCCCCTATGGAAATTGAATTTTACATAATTGAGAAAGCAAACTTTTCGATTATATTGGGATCTAATTGGATGACAGATGTAGGAGCAAAACTGAACTACGAGGATCATAGTATCACTTGCACAATAAATGGACAATACTGGGTGTTTCCATTTATTCAAAACCCAAGAGCAACCCCTACTACTATGACCCTGACCAATAACATAAGCATGCCAGAAGATATAGATCTGGATACAGAGAAAAAACAAGAATTGCAAAACTTCTTTATCGAAGAGAAGAGAATGAATGAAAATTCCCTTACGGAGGATGAACAAGACAAAGAAGAATTGAAACATAACACCCCTACTTTTTATCCCACTGAGCGGTTTTTGAATGGAAACAAGTTGATGAAGTCTTCAAGTACTAAAACCCCTATGCATCGAAAAAAAAAAAAAAAAAAAAATTAACGTGATGGTAGGATGAACAGAGTAAGTTCGGGGACGAACTTTTCAGAAGAGGTGGGGATATATAACCATCTTGACATGAAAATCAAATTAAATTTCCGATTAAACCTTTAAATTAATAACGAAATGCCTTAAATTACCCCTATAAAAATAATATTAGCCCTTTAAACTTAAACCTATCCCTTTAAAACAAACTGAAAAGAAATTCACGGTTTCTAAAAATAACTACAATGAAAGAGGAAATAGCCCATCAAAATTGACAGCGAACTTTCTAGAACTATCCTATACCACAGTATCCACAGTGCAAAATGAAACACCTAGCAAAGAAAACTTTTTCCAAGAAACCAGAGAAATACTAGCTTATTTAGACCCCCAAGCAACAAGACCTTGAGTCACTATCTTGGTACCTGGCCCGAGAAACTTCTAGAACATTTTTTTTAACCCTTTAACTGACCAATCCGTATTTGGTCCCAAAACAAAAAGTTTTGCCCATTCGCTGTTAACATGAATACGCCCGGCTACGTCATAAATATGGTCCACTATTCGCCAAACCGAAGTCAATCAACAAACGTCATTATCCCAGAAATCCTTGCGAGAAACTAGAAGTTATATATACGAAGTCCCTCCTGTCCCATCGTCAGTCGATACCTGAAATGTCTAAACGAGACCCCGTCGGCTCACCCCCAAGAAATCTCTAAACGGACGGAGATTATTTTTTAAATCGAAACCTTTATTTTTATTCGATGTTTTTATTTTTATTCATTTGATACCTTTATTTTTCATCAAGTTGAATCGGAGAATATTTTAACCCCTAGAAGAAGAGAGCGCGCGAACCCTTAAATCGAGAAAGAAGAAAAAAAAACATAATTAACCCTTAAATCGCGTAATCAGAGAAAAAAAAAGATCCTGAAGAAAAACCCTGAAATCGAGAGAGAAGAAAAAAAAAGATCCTGAACCCCTATAAAGAATATGGAAGAGGAGCTACTTGGCGTAAGAAATTAAAAAAACTTGAAACTATTGATTAACTGGCTTGAAACTATTGTTAAAGAACCTGGATTATGGTTGACGGATTGATTCATTTTAAAAAATCTTAACTTTCTATTTTTGAACATCATTTTTTAGTGCATAATTGCACGCTTTTAACCTAACAAACCCCTAAATTTAATTTTTAAAATCTTAAAGGCTGTAGGAGGTAATCCTATTGAGGAGCCATTTCAAAGAGGTTATAAATTGCAAACCTCCCTTAGATGTAAGTTTAATTGTCTTGTTTAATTTCTTTATTTTGACCCCTATAAAAGTGTGTGAACATTTATGAACAAGATTGAATATTATGTTGAATATTAAAAATTGGATTAGAATCTATTTTGACTCTCACTTGACATATACCAACAAACGCGGTCACTTTTGATTCAGAAATTTTATAAGCCCCTCGTTTCCGCTAAAAAGGCCTTAACTCCCCACAACTGACTGCATTCTAACATCTAGTCTAGCGTTTGCGAGGATGAATCATAAGTGAAAATAGGTAGGTGTTTATCTTATACTTTAACCCCTCTAATAAGACATCGAACACTCCACCTCACCCCCATAAAATCTTAAAGAGCATAAAGAAAAGGCTTATACATTATGACTTTGAAAACTCATTAGTAAGCAAAAACCTAATTTGCATCGCGCTGTTTTTATCTCAAAGCGTTCTGAGAAAATGGTTATTATTTATGTCTACTAAAGCTAAGGAATCATTCTTGAATTAATTGCGTGGAAGAAAGATAAGAAAGATTATAATAAATGTTTTGGGCAATATTACTGGGAACAAAAACCGATTTGTTGTACTTTAATGTATTTTGGTAACCCTTAGCAACAAGACGTACTAGGAAAAAGACATTAGCCTACTTACCTATAAAATGTTAAGCCTACTCGCGTGTTTCCCTTTGAAGTAGTCTTTCCATCATCAACCAATCAGGCACCGCGATGAAAGTTGAAAGTGAATCGGAACCGGCTTCTTTGAACTTTTTCAAAAGTTCCACTGGCACTTCCTGACATTAATCCATCGTTAGGCCTAATACACTCGCGTATACGGTTCTAAATTGCGTTAATTACCGATAATTATACATTCGCGACACGTTGATAATTAAAACCGGCAATTAAAATTGACAACAAAACACGCGTGACTCACCACTATGACGGCCGCCATTTTAACTGACTTTTTGTTTTTGACAGTTAATGGATAACGATGGGGTCGGCACCTAGCGGTAAAAAATTCATAAATTTTGACGGTTGAGCTAACGACGTTATTGCCATCTAGCGGCCACAGCTCTATTATAGATTGCAACAGTTTAATTCGCGGATATTGTCAAGTATAACTGAAAAGTGTCATTTCAATTTATTTAGAGCATTTTTGGTACAAATTATTAATTAAAACACAAACCATAAAATTATATTACCCATTACCTTAAGCAAAAAGCGGTTATATAATATTTATTTTGCCAATAGAGACATGTTTTCGTGGTGTAGTGGTTATCACGTGCGCTTCACACGCGCAAGGTCCCCGGTTCGATCCCGGGCGGGAACAGTGGTTAAATTTTTGCTTTAAAATATTAGAAATTAAATTCGTTTTTGGCGTTATATGTAAATAGACACCAACCTATAATTAATTTTAAATACGTAACCTTAATTAAATAAAATTAGGCAATATATTCAGTATTAAGATTGATCTTTAATTGTTTTTTCTCTCTCATATCCACAGCGTAAATTCCATTAACATTCACTCCAAACTTTAATCAAACCTATTTAGCTTGGATACAAAAATTAATTACAGGATGAAAAAAGATTCAAAGAACAATAAAATTTATTCCTACTAATCTAAAACCTAATTAAAATTAAAGTTTTTCCATTTTTTAATTAAGGGTTGATTTGATTTTGTATAAAAAGAATTAAATGAACTAAAAATAAATAAAAAGATTAACCTTTCATTCAATTAATGTTAAATAATAAACTCTGCAATCTAAATTATGTCTAAATCCATCGCGTGTTGTTTGTTATCAGCTTTTTTTAATTGGTTTATAAATAAGCTGTACTAATTAGCTGATCCCAATCAACAGTAGTTTGAAATACTTCTCGGCTAAGCCAAGTTTCATAATGTTGTTTAAACTCGTCGGTTAATTCAACTTCGCGTCCTAAAGCGCTCAAGAAATTATTATCTAATGGCTGGAAATCAGGATCTTGAGTATTGACAGATTTATCATAACGTCTAGTGTGAAACCGATTGATACTAGCTTGCAATGCAAATTCCTCAGCCTGGAAGTCCCAAGGTCTGGCATCTAAATCTGTTAATTAATTATTATTAAAATTAATCTTAATTGATTAATTAATTTGGGAAAGTATTAATTAATTTGGGAAAGTATTAATTAACTTGGGAAAGTATTAATTAACTTGGGAAAGTATTAATTAACTTGGGAAAGTATTAATTAACTTGGGAAAGTATTAATTAACTTGGGAAAGTATTAATTAACTTGGGAAAGTATTAATTAACTTGGGAAAGTATTAATTAACTTGGGAAAGTATTAAATAATTTGGGAAAGTATTAATTAACTTGGGAAAGTATTAATTAACTTGGGAAAGTATTAATTAACTTGGGAAAGTATTAATTAACTTGGGAAAGTATTAATTAACTTGGGAAAGTATTAAATAATTTGGGAAAGTATTAATTAACTTGGGAAAGTATTAATTAACTTGGGAAAGTATTAATTAACTTGGGAAAGTATTAAATAATTTGGGAAAGTATTAATTAACTTGGGAAAGTATTAATTAACTTGGGAAAGTATTAATTAACTTGGGAAAGTATTAAATAATTTGGGAAAGTATTAATTAGCTTGGGAAAGTATTAATTAACTTGGGAAAGTATTAATTAACTTGGGAAAGTATTAATTAAATTATTACCATTTCCATAAGCCCAATCATCATTCAAACGATGACGGACTTTTTGATAAATTGCAGACATTGTTTTCATATTACTTTTTCTCCATTGACGACCCAAATATTTTGTTTGCATTTTCAGCAATTTTAAAACGTATAATTGCATCATCGCGTGTTTAACTTTGAGAGCGCGCTTCAGAATTGGCGCCGATTTGAAAACAACAAGCATCTATAAACGTTTTTCAAAGTTTTAATGTTTTGGAAAACTTCCTGGTATTCTTTTTATGGAATACCATAATTCTTGAATGTTTCCATTTTGTTAGTTTATTTAAAACCCTTAACAGATTAATGCAGGAAAACATATTTCTCCAACAATATGGTTGTTGATCTCCAAGTTGCTATTAATTGAAGGGATAGAATTGAATTGAATTGAGGGGAAAGAATTGAATTCCAACAATTGAATTGAATTGAGGGGAAAGAATTGAATTCCAACAATTGAATTGAATTGAGGGGAAAGAATTGAATTGAAGGGAAAGAATTGAATTGAAGGGAAAGAATTGAATTGAAGGGAAAGAATTGAATTGAAGGGAAAGAATTGAATTGAAGGGAAAGAATTGAATTGAAGGGAAAGAATTGAATTGAAGGGAAAGAATTGAATTGAAGGGAAAGAATTGAATTGAAGGGAAAGAATTGAATTGAAAGGAAAGAATTGAATTGAAAGGAAAGAATTGAATTGAAAGGAAAGAATTGAATTGAAAGGAAAGAATTGAATTGAAGGGAAAGAATTGAATTGAAGGGAAAGAATTGAATTGAAGGGAAAGAATTGAATTGAATTGAAGGGAAAGAATTGAATTGAAGGGAAGGAATTGAATTGAATTGAAGGGAAAGAATTGAATTGAAGGGAAAGAATTGAATTGAAGGGAAAGAATTGAATTGAAGGGAAAGAATTGAATTGAAGGGAAAGAATTGAATTGAAGGGAAAGAATTGAATTGAAGGGAAAGAATTGAATTGAATTCCAACAATTGAATTGAAGGGAAAGAATTGAATTGAATCCCAACAATTGAATTGAATTCCAACAATTGAATTGCATTGAAGGGAAGGGAAAGAATTGAATTGAAGGGAAGGGAAAGAATTGAATTGAAGGGAAGGGAAAGAATTGAATTGAAGGGAAGGGAAAGAATTGAATTGAAGGGAAGGGAAAGAATTGAATTGAAGGGAAGGGAAAGAATTGAATTGAAGGGAAAGAATTGAATTGAATTGAAGGGAAAGAATTGAATTGAATTGAAGGGAAAGAATTGAAGGGAAAGAATTGAATTGAATTGAAGGGAAAGAATTGAATTGAATTGAAGGGAAAGAATTGAATTGAATTGAAGGGAAAGAATTGAATTGAATTGAAGGGAAAGAATTGAATTGAATTGAAGGGAAAGAATTGAATTGAATTGAAGGGAAGGGAAAGAATCGAATTCCAACAATTAATTCAATTGCAAGAATTAAATTAGTTAAAAACGTACAAGTGTTTCATCAGTTAATTCAGCTTGATCTCCAATAACACAAGCGGGGAAATCAATAACTGATATTCTATAAATATTATATTTAAATCAAATTTAATTAATTAATTAATCAATCATATTGTTAATTTAAAATGGAGAGAAAATTGCAAATTATTACGTATTTTTCGCTCCAACATAAGACATGATGTTCTGATTAAAAAATTTAAGAACCAAGGGGATGCAATTGGCAAACATCATTTGCTGACTCATATATTCAAACTGATAAACGTGGTTAATTTTCAGATGTTTCAGAAGCAAAAGTAAAATCCCAGAGATGGATTTAACAATGACTTCTTTATGGCGATTAACATCAATTCCCAATTTCATGGATTGCAACATAGTCATTGGCATCTCTTCCGGGAGAACATCAGCCATAATATTAACCGATTCTGTTTTGGCTTTAGAAGTTGGAGCAGCGGCTAGTAAAATTTTCAATAACGCAATCTGGACAAAAAATAAACGTTTAAACGAATTAAAAGCTATTAAATTAAATTAAATTTAATTTACCATATATTGAGGTAGACTAGACAACATAGCTTGATACAAAACTTCAACCGGAGTTGAAGGGATATTAACTTCCTTTTGAGAAAGAGGATGCTTCGTCATTTCATCCTCCCTTTTTATTTGTACTTCAGAGAGTGAGACGTACATATGCTGAAAATAAATTAATTAAATTATTCTTAATTAATTAAGTATTAACAGAAGGGGATAATAGAAGAAGGATGACACTCTGTATCCTCTTAATGCTTTAGTTATGTAACGTCATTCTTCCCAGGCTCAGTGTTCACCTTTTAGTTTGCTTTCCCGCTTATCAAACTAAAAATGGGCATCGCACCGTAAGGTGAATTCTATAGTTGTTTGGCACTAAATCCCCATCAATCATCCCACAAACCTTGATTGTCTTGACGTGGGACAAAAATGCACAAGCGCATGCATGCGTCTTGCCAAATATTTAAACGCTAATAGAGTAATAGAGGGAACTATTTATCGTGTATGTGATTCGGTTTAGTAACCTTGCTCTAAATGTTAATTCTGATGTTGGGAAGAGTGACGTTACACTTACCCCGCTTTGTGCTTGTACACTTCTCTCGAAGAGAAGTATTATATACTTCTGGCATTAATTAATTTCTTTTTAAATTAAATTAATTAATTATATTACCTGTTGCAAAACTTTGAGACCTTCGTGAATCGGTTCAGGCAATCCAGCCAAAGATGTCCTATCATTCATCAATTGATATCCGACAAACTTCAAGCGAGTACAATCTAAAAAGTAATCTATATCTCTCTGACGAACTTTGGGAACCCAGGGTAATCCTTTATTAAAAGTGGCGTGATTTTGGGACTGATTTCCATGAGGAATCGGTGTAGAAGGTCTAGGAGAAGATGATCTCATCTCGTCACTACCGGAAGGTCTCTCGTCATCCATTTGAGAATTCCTTTGTTCCTCAATCTCCCTCAGTTCATCGTCAGTACAATTTTCACTGTCCATATCGTGGAAGTTCATGGAATCATCCATACTGTTTTGCTTACTTAAACCTTGCTGCTAGAGAAGTTAAGTGTTAACGCGGAACCCAAAGATTGAAAAAAGAGAGAGCGAGAGAGAGAGAGAGAGAAAAAAGAGAAGAGACTCAAAGCTGATGAAGAAAAGACATGTGCACTTTTTTGTTTTGTTGGAAAGAGATAAAAAGTTTCAATATAAAACATTCTTCAGTGCATAGATATTAATTAAAATGAAAGGTCGGATGTAGGAATGAATTCAAATTATCAAACCCTTTTAAAAGGACGTAGATTCTTTCTTTGTTGTTGTTGTTCTATTAAATCCGCCGCAGATGCGGGTGGGGAAGCGGCTCTCATGGTTCTAGCAACTTCAATTGTATCATCAGGAACAGGAAGAAGGTCACAGTCTTCTCTATATTTGGCTTTAAGTCTACGAAGTTCATCCGTTCCTCCCAATGATACCTAATAAACGTTGTTTTATGGCCTCAAACATTCCAAACCATCGCAGTCTAAAACTATAACTAACTAACCAAAATGGTTTTCCACAATAACAAGAGAACTTTCTTAATTGGAAAATGAGGGGCTGAACCGCTACAAAACTTGGTGACCATTTGAAACAAGGTTATTGCTAACAGTTCATCTCCTATAATAGGTTGGGCTGAAATAAATTAGTACCGTCTAATAACAAGGCAGCCAATGGGGAAGGGTTTGTAAAGTAAACTAAGAATTTAATAATACCAAGCTCCACTTTGAAAGCTTCTCTCAATTTCTCCATTTCTTCAGTGTCGGATTCATCAGAAACTCTCATAACTTCCACAAACGTGTAGAGAACGCTAAATACGACTCTAAGGTCAGTGCTATCCCCCAATGAAACAGCTGGTTTACGTAGTGCGGAGGTTGCCGCGCTACTATTCCTAATTTGCAATAACATTTTGGTTTCGCAACTTTGTAAATATTCCATTTTTGGAGGAAATCATACTCTATTTCCATGTTTAAAAGCTGCATGAACATGTGAAATATCCCTTCTTGATACATGAGAAAGATGTTATCTCGAGTAAACTTCCGTTGTTCTTCAAATGAAAGGCATTCCCCAAAGGTTCCCTGCGCTAGATAAAGAACTGCCCTAGCTACTTTCATGCGATTGGATCTCTGGGAAGCTTCCAGAGCATCCAAAAAGTGCATTATAACGAAATATTTTTGAGATTCGTTCAACTCTGTCCATCTTGGTGGTAATCCTGTTACATTTATAGGTCAATAATTACTCAGCCAAACCCTTAGAGGTTATTGATAAGGGCTAATTACATACCACATTCCTCTAAAACAGACTCAAATGCTGTTTTATTATGAGTGAATTCATTCTCCTCAGTATAACTATATAATTCTAGTAAAGAATCATGAAAGAGAAATTTCACTTTACATTATGAGCTTCTTACCCCTAAGCCTACTTTTAAGCCTTGTCAAATGACAAAAAATGAAGGAAAAACAAAATAATTAACAACAACAAACCTGAAATTTCAGTCGTGTGGTCATCAGTATCGTAATAATTAAACTCGATATCTGGACAGTCACTCATGTTTGAAATAAATTCAAATTAATCACGCGATAAATACAAATTAAACTAAATTCTTCATTAAAATTAAATTTTTATAAGCGAAAACCGCACACGACATCCTCTTCCAATCCAATCCCGATTATATCCGTACTGAGAAGGGACGCTACTAATTTGCCTAAGTTTGCAGCAAACCAATTTTTTTGCATAAGGCCGCCATTTTCAAAAGTTTGCTTCCAAAATACTAATTTGCATAAATTCTACAAACGTTTTCTTGCATAAGGCAAGTATTTTCAATAGTTTGCAGCCAATATACTAGTTTACATAAAATTCACCAGCAAACTTCCCCATGCATAAGGCCGCTAATTTCAAAAGTTTGCTACAAGAATACTAATTTGCATAAATTTACCGAAAACTCGATGAAACTCATGGTTTTTTTAAAGGAAATCTATTAAGTTATTTACGCTCATAATTTAGCGATAAATTTATAACATAATATCAAGGGTTTCACAGGTTTCAAACCAAATTTATTTTGCATAAAAAGTATAAAACAAGAAAACTCGATGAAACTCATGGTTTTTTCAAGGAAACTTATTAAGTTATTTACACTCATAATTTAGCGATTAATTTTATAACATAATATCAAGGGTTTCCCAGGTTTCAAACCAAATTTATTTTGCATAAAAAGTATAAAACAAGAAAACTCGATGAAACTCATGGTTTTTTCAAGGAAATCTATTAAGTTAATTACAACATTAATTTCAAATTTCCAATTCGAATTAATATTACCATTTCACAATTAAATTTTATTAACATTAAGTTTTTTAACAGAGATTTTTGACATGCATAATGTTTAACAAGGGATGGTGGAATAAAGTATAAAGGGAACATGGCTTAATAACGAACAGGAATAAAATATGTATACTTAGCCACTCTAAGCCACTCTAAACCACTCTAAACCACTCTAAGCTACTCTAAACCACTCTAAACCACTCTAAACCACTCTAGCCACTCTAAGCCACTCTAAACCACTCTAAACCACTCTAGCCACTCTAAGCCACTCTAAACCACTCTAGCCACTCTAAGCCACTCTAAACCACTCTAAACCACCCTAGCCACTCTAAGCCAATCTAAACCACTCTAAACCACTCAAAACCACTCTAGCCACTCTAAGCCACTCTAAACCACTCTAGCCACTCTAAGCCACTCCAAACCACTCAAAACCACTATAGCCACTCTAAGCAACTCTAAACCACTCTAAACCACTCTCGCCACTCAAAGCCACTCTAAACCACTCTAAGCCACTCTAAACCACTCTAAACCACTCTAGACCACTCTAGCCACTCTAAGCGAATCTAAACCACTCTAAACCACTCTAGCCACCCTAAGCCACTCTAAAACACTCTAAACCACTCTAGCCACTCTAAACCACTCTAAGACACTCTAAGCCACTCTAAGCCACTCTAAACCACTCTAAACCACTCTAAGCCACTCTAAGCCACTCTAAACCACTCTAAACCACTCTAAGCCACTCTAAACCACTCTAAGCCACTCTAAACCACTCTAAACCACTTTAAGCCACTCTAAACCACTCTAAGCCACTCTAAACCACTCTAAACCACTCTAAGCCACTCTAAACCACTCTAAGCCACTCTAAACCACTCTAAACCACATTAAGCCGCTCAAAACCAATCTAAACCACTCTAAACCACTCTAGCCACTCTAAGCCACTCTAAACCACTCTAAACCACTCCTAGCAACTCTAAACCACTCTAAACCACTCTAAGCCACTCTAAACCACTCTAGCCACTCTAAGCCACTCTAAACCACTCTAAACCACTCTAAGCCACTCTAAACCACTCTAAACCACTTTAAGCCACTCTAAACCACTCTAAGCCACTCTAAACCACTCTAAACCA
The DNA here is from genome assembly GCF_054372755.1 of Phalangium opilio. Classification (NCBI taxonomy): domain Eukaryota; kingdom Metazoa; phylum Arthropoda; class Arachnida; order Opiliones; family Phalangiidae; genus Phalangium; species Phalangium opilio. The sequence continues at coordinate 4,101,708 of NW_028324156.1, forward strand.
CTCTAAGCCACTCTAAACCACTCTAAGCCACTCTAAACCACTCTAAACCACTCTAAACCACATTAAGCCGCTCAAAACCAATCTAAACCACTCTAAACCACACTAGCCACTCTAAGCCACTCTAAACCACTCTAAACCACTCCTAGCAACTCTAAACCACTCTAAACCACTCTAAGCCACTCTAAACCACTCTAGCCACTCTAAGCCACTCTAAACCACTCTAAGCCACTCTAAGCCACTCTAAACCACTCTAAACCACTCTAAACCACTCTAAGCCACTCTAAACCACTCTAAGCCACTCTAAACCACTCTACGCCACTCTAAACCACTCTAAGACACTCTAAACCACTCTAAACCACTCTAGCCACTCTAAGCTACTCTAAACCACCCTAAACCACTCTAAACCACTCTAAACCACTCTAAACCACTCTAAACCACTCCTAGCAACTCTAAACCACTCTAAACCACTCTAAGCCACTCTAAACCACTCTAGCCACTCTAAGCCACTCTAAACCACTCTAAACCACTCTAAGCCACTCTAAACCACTCTAAACCACTCTAAACCACTCTAAGCCACTCTAAACCACTCTAAGCCACTCTAAACCACTCTACGCCACTCTAAACCACTCTAAGACACTCTAAACCACTCTAAACCACTCTAGCCACTCTAAGCCACTCTAAACCACTCTAAACCACTCTAAGCCACTCAAAACCACTCTAAACCACTCTAAACCACTCTAAACCACTCTAGCCACTCTAAGCCACTATAAGCCACTCTAAACCACTCTAAACCACTCTAAACCACTCTAGCCACTCTAAGCCACTATAAGCCACTCTAAACCACTCTAAACCACTCTAGCCACTCTAAGCCACTCTAAACCACTCTAAACCACGCTAGCCACTCTAAGCCACTCTAAACCACTCTAAACCACTCTAGCCACTCTAGGCCACTCTAAACCACTCTAAGCCACTCTAAACCACTCTAGCATAGCATAGCTTAGCTTAGCTTAGCATAGCATAGCTTAGCATAGCTTAGCTTAGCATAGCATAGCTTAGCATAGCTTAGCTTAGCTTCGCTTAGATTCGCTTAGTTTCGCTTAGCTTCGCTTAGATTCGCTTAGTTTCGCTTAGCTTAGCTTCGCTTCGCTTAGATTCGCTTAGTTTCGCTTAGCTTAGCTTCGCTTAGATTCGCTTAGCTTAGCTTCGCTTAGCTTAGATTCGCTTAGCTTCGACTAGCTTAGCTTCGCTTAGCTTAGATTCGCTTAGATTCGCTTAGCTTCGCTTAGCTTAGCTTCGCTTAGCTTCGCTTAGCTTAGCTTCGCTTAGCTTCGCTTAGCTTAGATTCGCTTAGCTTAGATTCGCTTAGCTTAGATTCGCTTAGCTTAAATTCGCTTAGATTCGCTTAGCTTAGCTTCGCTTAGCTTAGATTCGCTTAGATTCGCTTCGCTTAGCTTAGATTCGCTTAGCTTCGCTTCGCTTAGATTCGCTTAGCTTAGATTCGCTTAGCTTCGCTTAGCTTAGCTTCGCTTAGATTCGCTTAGATTCGCTTAGATTCGCTTAAATTCGCTTCGCTTAGCTTAGATTCGCTTAGCTTAGCTTCGCTTAGATTCGCTTAGCTTCGCTTAGCTTAGCCTAGCTTAGCTTAGCTTAGCTTAGCATAGCATAGCCTAGCATAGCTTAGCTTAGCTTAGCTTAGCATAGCTTAGCTTAGCTTAGCATACCTTAGCATAGCTTAGCGTAGCTTAGCATAGCTTAGCTTAGCATAGCATAGCTTAGGTTAGCTTAGCATACCTTAGCATAGCTTAGCATAGCATAGCTTAGCATAGCTTAGCTTAGCATAGCATAGCATAGCTTAGCTTAGCATAGCATAGCTTAGCTTAGCTTAGCATAGCTTAGCATAGCATAGCTTAGCTTAGCATAGCATAGCTCAGCTTAGCTTAGCATAGCGTAGCATAGCATAGCATAGCTTAGCTTAGCTTAGCATAGCATAGCATAGCATAGCATAGCTTAGCCTAGCTTAGCATAGCATAGTTTAGCTTAGCTTAGCATAGCTTAGCTTAGCTTAGCATAGCATAGCATAGCATAGCTTAGCATAGCATAGCTTAGCTTAGCATAGCTTAGCTTAGCTTAGCTTAGCATAGTATAGCATAGATTAGCTTAGCCTAGCTTAGCTTAGCCTAGCTTAGCTTAGCATAACTTAGCTTAGCATAGCTTAGCTTAGCATAGGTTAGCATAGCTTAGCATAGCATAGCTTAGCATAGCTTAGCTTAGCTTAGCTTAGCATAGCTTAGCATAGCTTAGCTTAGCTTAGCTTAGCTTAGCTTAGCTTAGCATATCTTAGCTTAGCTTAGCATAGCTTAGCTTAGCTTAGCTTAGCTTAGCTTAGCTTACCTTAGCTTAGCATAGCATAGCATAGCTTAGCATAGCTTAGCTTAGCATAGCATAGCATAGCTTAGCTTAGCATAGCATAGCTTAGCATAGCTTAGCTTAGCATAGCTTAGCTTAGCATAGCATAGCTTAGCTTAGCATAGCATAGCATAGCTTAGCTTAGCTTTGCATAGCTTAGCTTAGCATAGCTTAGCATAGCTAATCTTAGCATAGCTTAGCTTAGCTTAGCATAGCATAGCATAGCTTAGCTTAGTTTAGCTTAGCATAGCATAGCATAGCATAGCTTAGCTTAGCATAGCATAGCATAGCTTAGCTTAGCATAGCATAGCTTAGCATAGCTTAGCTTAGCATAGCATAGCATAGCATAGCTTAGCTTAGCTTGGCTTAGCTTAGCTTAGAATAGCATAGCATAGCATAGCTTAGCATAGCTTGGCTTAGCATAGGTTAGCATAGCTTAGCATAGCATAGCTTAGCATAGCTTAGCATAGCTTAGCTTAGCTTAGCTTAGCTTAGCTTAGCATAGCTTAGCTTAGCTTAGCCTAGCTTAGCTTAGCATAGCTTAGCTTAGCTTAGCTTAGCTTAGCTTAGCTTAGCATAGCATAGCATAGCTTAGCATAGCTTAGCTTAGCATAGCATAGCATAGCTTAGCTTAGCATAGCATAGCTTAGCATAGCTTAGCTTAGCATAGCATAGCTTAGCATAGCATAGCTTAGCATAGCTTAGCTTAGCTACGCTTAGATTCGCTTAGTTTCGCTTAGCTTCACTTAGATTCGCTTAGTTTCGCTTAGCTTAGCTTCGCTCCTCTTAGATTCGCTTAGTTTCGCTTAGCTTAGCTTCGCTTAAATTCGCTTAGCTTAGATTCGCTTAGCTTAGCTTCGCTTAGCTTAGATTCGCTTAGCTTCGACTAGCTTAGCTTCGCTTAGCTTAGATTCGCTTAGATTCGCTTAGCTTCGCTTAGGTTAGATTCGCTTAGCTTAGCTTCGCTTAGATTCGCTTAGCTTCGCTTAGCTTAGATTCGCTTAGCTTAAATTCGCTTAGATTCGCTTAGCTTAAATTCGCTTAGATTCGCTTAGCTTAGATTCGCTTCGCTTAGCTTAGATTCGCTTAGCTTAGATTCGCTTAGCTTCGCTTCGCTTAGATTCGCTTCGCTTAGATTCGCTTAGCTTAGATTCGCTTAGCTTCGCTTAGCTTCGCTTAGCTTAGCTTCGCTTAGATTCGCTTAGCTTAGATTCGCTTAGATTCGCTTAGCTTCGCTTAGATTCGCTTAGATTCGCTTAGCTTCGCTTCGCTTAGCTTAGATTCGCTTAGCTTAGCTTCGCTTAGATTCGCTTAGCTTCGCTTAGCTTAGCCTAGCTTAGCTTAGCATAGCTTAGCTTAGCTTAGCTTAGCATAGCATAGCCTAGCATAGCTTAGCTTAGCTTAGCTTAGCTTAGCTTAGCATAGCTTAGCTTAGCTTAGCATACCTTAGCATAGCTTAGCGTAGCTTAGCATAGCATAGCTTAGGTAAGCTTAAAATACCTTAGCATAGCATAGCTTAGCATAGCTTAGCTTAGCTTAGCTTAGCATAGCTTAGCATAGCATAGCATAGCATAGCATAGCTTAGCATAGCATAGCTTAGCTTAGCTTAGCATAGCTTAGCATAGCATAGCTTAGCTTAGCATAGCATAGCTTAGCTTAGCTTAGCATAGCATAGCATAGCATAGCATAGCTTAGCTTAGCTTAGCATAGCATAGCATAGCATAGCATAGCTTAGCCTAGCTTAGCATAGCATAGCTTAGCTTAGCTTAGCATAGCTTAGCTTAGCTTAGCATAGCATAGCTTAGCATAGCATAGCATAGCATAGCTTAGCATAGCATAGCTTAGCTTAGCATAGCTTAGCTTAGCTTAGCTTAGCATAGCATAGCATAGATTAGCTTAGCTTAGCATATGATAGCATAGCTTAGCTTAGCTTAGCATAGCTTAGCATAGCATAGCTTAGCTTAGCACAGCATAGCATAGCTTAGCATAGCTTAGCTTAGCTTAGCTTAGCATAGCTTAGCATAGCTTAGCTTAGCTTAGCTTAGCATATCTTAGCTTAGCTTAGCATAGCTTAGCTTAGCTTAGCTTAGCTTAGCTTAGCTTAGCTTACCTTAGCTTAGCATAGCATAGCATAGCTTAGCATAGCTTAGCTTAGCATAGCATAGCATAGCTTAGCTTAGCTTAGCATAGCTTAGCTTAGCATAGCATAGCTTAGCATAGCTTAGCTTAGCTTAGCATAGCATAGCTTAGCTTAGCATAGCTTAGCTTAGCATAGCATAGCATAGCTTAGCATAGCATAGCTTAGCTTAGCATAGCTTAGCTTAGCTTAGCTTAGCATAGTATAGCATAGATTAGCTTAGCATAGCTTAGCTTAGCATAGCATAGCTTAGCTTAGCATAGCTTAGCTTAGCATAGCTTAGCTTAGCATAGCATAGCATAGCTTAGCTTAGCTTTGCATAGCTTAGCTTAGCATAGCTTAGCATAGCTAATCTTAGCATAGCTTAGCTTAGCTTAGCATAGCATAGCATAGCTTAGCTTAGTTTAGCTTAGCATAGCATAGCATAGCATAGCTTAGCTTAGCATAGCATAGCATAGCTTAGCTTAGCATAGCATAGCTTAGCATAGCTTAGCTTAGCATAGCATAGCATAGCATAGCTTAGCTTAGCTTGGCTTAGCTTAGCTTAGAATAGCATAGCATAGCATAGCTTAGCATAGCTTGGCTTAGCATAGGTTAGCATAGCTTAGCATAGCATAGCTTAGCATAGCTTAGCATAGCTTAGCTTAGCTTAGCTTAGCATAGCTTAGCTTAGCTTAGCCTAGCTTAGCTTAGCATAGCTTAGCTTAGCTTAGCTTAGCTTAGCTTAGCTTAGCATAGCATAGCATAGCTTAGCATAGCTTAGCTTAGCATAGCATAGCATAGCTTAGCTTAGCATAGCATAGCTTAGCATAGCTTAGCTTAGCATAGCATAGCTTAGCATAGCATAGCTTAGCATAGCTTAGCTTAGCATAGCATAGCTTAGCATAGCTTAGCTTAGCATAGCATAGCTTAGCATAGCATAGCTTAGCATAGCATAGCTTAGCATAGCTTAGCTTAGCTACGCTTAGATTCGCTTAGTTTCGCTTAGCTTCACTTAGATTCGCTTAGTTTCGCTTAGCTTAGCTTCGCTCCTCTTAGATTCGCTTAGTTTCGCTTAGCTTAGCTTCGCTTAAATTCGCTTAGCTTAGATTCGCTTAGCTTAGCTTCGCTTAGCTTAGATTCGCTTAGCTTCGACTAGCTTAGCTTCGCTTAGCTTAGATTCGCTTAGATTCGCTTAGCTTCGCTTAGGTTAGATTCGCTTAGCTTAGCTTCGCTTAGATTCGCTTAGCTTAGATTCGCTTAGCTTAAATTCGCTTAGATTCGCTTAGCTTAAATTCGCTTAGATTCGCTTAGCTTAGATTCGCTTCGCTTAGCTTAGATTCGCTTAGCTTCGCTTCGCTTAGATTCGCTTCGCTTAGATTCGCTTAGCTTAGATTCGCTTAGCTTCGCTTAGCTTCGCTTAGCTTAGCTTCGCTTAGATTCGCTTAGCTTAGATTCGCTTAGATTCGCTTAGCTTCGCTTAGATTCGCTTAGATTCGCTTAGCTTCGCTTCGCTTAGCTTAGATTCGCTTAGCTTAGCTTCGCTTAGATTCGCTTAGCTTCGCTTAGCTTAGCCTAGCTTAGCTTAGCATAGCTTAGCTTAGCTTAGCTTAGCATAGCATAGCCTAGCATAGCTTAGCTTAGCTTAGCTTAGCTTAGCTTAGCATAGCTTAGCTTAGCTTAGCATACCTTAGCATAGCTTAGCGTAGCTTAGCATAGCATAGCTTAGGTAAGCTTAAAATACCTTAGCATAGCATAGCTTAGCATAGCTTAGCTTAGCTTAGCTTAGCATAGCTTAGCATAGCATAGCATAGCATAGCATAGCTTAGCATAGCATAGCTTAGCTTAGCTTAGCATAGCTTAGCATAGCATAGCTTAGCTTAGCATAGCATAGCTTAGCTTAGCTTAGCATAGCATAGCATAGCATAGCATAGCTTAGCTTAGCTTAGCATAGCATAGCATAGCATAGCATAGCTTAGCCTAGCTTAGCATAGCATAGCTTAGCTTAGCTTAGCATAGCTTAGCTTAGCTTAGCATAGCATAGCTTAGCATAGCATAGCATAGCATAGCTTAGCATAGCATAGCTTAGCTTAGCATAGCTTAGCTTAGCTTAGCTTAGCATAGCATAGCATAGATTAGCTTAGCTTAGCATAGCATAGCATAGCTTAGCTTAGCTTAGCATAGCTTAGCATAGCATAGCTTAGCTTAGCACAGCATAGCATAGCTTAGCATAGCTTAGCTTAGCTTAGCTTAGCATAGCTTAGCATAGCTTAGCTTAGCTTAGCTTAGCATATCTTAGCTTAGCTTAGCATAGCTTAGCTTAGCTTAGCTTAGCTTAGCTTAGCTTAGCTTACCTTAGCTTAGCATAGCATAGCATAGCTTAGCATAGCATAGCATAGCTTAGCTTAGCTTAGCATAGCTTAGCTTAGCATAGCATAGCTTAGCATAGCTTAGCTTAGCTTAGCATAGCATAGCTTAGCTTAGCATAGCTTAGCTTAGCATAGCATAGCATAGCTTAGCATAGCATAGCTTAGCTTAGCATAGCTTAGCTTAGCTTAGCTTAGCATAGTATAGCATAGATTAGCTTAGCTTAGCATAGCATAGCATAGCTTAGCTTAGCTTAGCATAGCTTAGCATAGCATAGCTTAGCTTAGCACAGCATAGCATAGCTTAGCTTAGCTTAGCTTAGCATAGCTTAGCATAGCTTAGCTTAGCTTAGCTTAGCTTAGCTTAGCTTAGCATATCTTAGCTTAGCTTAGCATAGCTTAGCTTAGCTTAGCTTAGCTTAGCTTACCTTAGCTTAGCATAGCATAGCATAGCTTAGCTTAGCATAGCATAGCTTAGCTTAGCATAGCTTAGCTTAGCATAGCTTAGCTTAGCATAGCATAGCTTAGCTTAGCATAGCTTAGCTTAGCATAGCATAGCATAGCTTAGCTTAGCTTTGCATAGCTTAGCTTAGCATAGCTTAGCATAGCTAATCTTAGCATAGCTTAGCTTAGCTTAGCATAGCATAGCATAGCTTAGCTTAGTTTAGCTTAGCATAGCATAGCATAGCATAGCTTAGCTTAGCATAGCATAGCATAGCTTAGCTTAGCATAGCTTTGCATAGCTTAGCATAGCATAGCTTAGCATAGCTTAGCTTAGCATAGCATAGCATAGCATAGCTTAGCTTAGCTTGGCTTAGCTTAGCTTAGAATAGCATAGCATAGCATAGCTTAGCATAGCATAGCTTAGCATAGCTTGGCTTAGCATAGGTTAGCATAGCTTAGCATAGCATAGCTTAGCATAGCTTAGCTTAGCTTAGCTTAGCCTAGCTTAGCTTAGCATAGCTTAGCTTAGCTTAGCTTAGCTTAGCATAGCATAGCATAGCTTAGCATAGCTTAGCTTAGCATAGCATAGCATAGCTTAGCTTAGCATAGCATAGCTTAGCTTAGCTACGCTTAGATTCGCTTAGTTTCGCTTAGCTTCACTTAGATTCGCTTAGTTTCGCTTAGCTTAGCTTCGCTCCTCTTAGATTCGCTTAGTTTCGCTTAGCTTAGCTTCGCTTACATTCGCTTAGCTTAGATTCGCTTAGCTTCGACTAGCTTAGCTTCGCTTAGCTTAGATTCGCTTAGATTCGCTTAGATTCGCTTAGCTTCGCTTAGCTTAGATTCGCTTAGCTTAGCTTCGCTTAGATTCGCTTAGCTTCGCTTAGCTTAGATTCGCTTAGCTTCGACTAGCTTAGCTTCGCTTAGCTTAGATTCGCTTAGATTCGCTTAGCTTCGCTTAGATTAGATTCGCTTAGCTTAGCTTCGCTTAGCTTAGATTCGCTTAAATTCGCTTAGCTTAGATTCGCTTAGCTTAGCTTCGCTTAGATTCGCTTAGCTTCGCTTAGCTTAGATTCGCTTAGCTTCGACTAGCTTAGCTTCGCTTAGCTTAGATTCGCTTAGATTCGCTTAGCTTCGCTTAGATTAGATTCGCTTAGCTTAGCTTCGCTTAGCTTAGCTTCGCTTAAATTCGCTTAGCTTAGATTCGCTTAGCTTAGCTTCGCTTAGCTTAGATTCGCTTAGCTTCGACTAGCTTAGCTTCGCTTAGCTTAGATTCGCTTAGATTCGCTTAGCTTCGCTTAGGTTAGATTCGCTTAGCTTAGCTTCGCTTAGATTCGCTTAGCTTAGATTCGCTTAGCTTAAATTCGCTTAGATTCGCTTAGCTTAAATTCGCTTAGATTCGCTTAGCTTAGATTCGCTTAGCTTCGCTTCGCTTAGATTCGCTTCGCTTAGATTCGCTTAGCTTAGATTCGCTTAGCTTCGCTTAGCTTCGCTTAGCTTAGCTTCGCTTAGATTCGCTTAGCTTAGATTCGCTTAGATTCGCTTAGCTTCGCTTAGATTCGCTTAGATTCGCTTAGCTTCGCTTCGCTTAGCTTAGATTCGCTTAGCTTAGCTTCGCTTAGATTCGCTTAGCTTCGCTTAGCTTAGCCTAGCTTAGCTTAGCATAGCTTAGCTTAGCTTAGCTTAGCATAGCATAGCCTAGCATAGCTTAGCTTAGCTTAGCTTAGCTTAGCTTAGCATAGCTTAGCTTAGCTTAGCATACCTTAGCATAGCTTAGCGTAGCTTAGCATAGCATAGCTTAGGTAAGCTTAAAATACCTTAGCATAGCATAGCTTAGCATAGCTTAGCTTAGCTTAGCTTAGCATAGCTTAGCATAGCATAGCATAGCATAGCATAGCTTAGCATAGCATAGCTTAGCTTAGCTTAGCATAGCTTAGCATAGCATAGCTTAGCTTAGCATAGCATAGCTTAGCTTAGCTTAGCATAGCATAGCATAGCATAGCATAGCTTAGCTTAGCTTAGCATAGCATAGCATAGCATAGCATAGCTTAGCCTAGCTTAGCATAGCATAGCTTAGTTTAGCTTAGCATAGCTTAGCTTAGCTTAGCATAGCATAGCTTAGCATAGCATAGCATAGCATAGCTTAGCATAGCATAGCTTAGCTTAGCATAGCTTAGCTTAGCTTAGCTTAGCATAGCATAGCATAGATTAGCTTAGCTTAGCATAGCATAGCATAGCTTAGCTTAGCTTAGCATAGCTTAGCATAGCATAGCTTAGCTTAGCACAGCATAGCATAGCTTAGCATAGCTTAGCTTAGCTTAGCTTAGCATAGCATAGCATAGCTTAGCATAGCTTAGCTTAGCTTAGCTTAGCATATCTTAGCTTAGCTTAGCATAGCTTAGCTTAGCTTAGCTTAGCTTAGCTTAGCATAGCATAGCTTAGCTTAGCATAGCTTAGCTTAGCATAGCATAGCATAGCTTAGCATAGCATAGCTTAGCTTAGCATAGCTTAGCTTAGCTTAGCTTAGCATAGTATAGCATAGATTAGCTTAGCTTAGCATAGCATAGCATAGCTTAGCTTAGCTTAGCATAGCTTAGCATAGCATAGCTTAGCTTAGCACAGCATAGCATAGCTTAGCTTAGCTTAGCTTAGCATAGCTTAGCATAGCTTAGCTTAGCTTAGCTTAGCTTAGCTTAGCTTAGCATATCTTAGCTTAGCTTAGCATAGCTTAGCTTAGCTTAGCTTAGCTTAGCTTACCTTAGCTTAGCATAGCATAGCATAGCTTAGCTTAGCATAGCATAGCTTAGCTTAGCATAGCTTAGCTTAGCATAGCTTAGCTTAGCATAGCATAGCTTAGCTTAGCATAGCTTAGCTTAGCATAGCATAGCATAGCTTAGCTTAGCTTTGCATAGCTTAGCTTAGCATAGCTTAGCATAGCTAATCTTAGCATAGCTTAGCTTAGCTTAGCATAGCATAGCATAGCTTAGCTTAGTTTAGCTTAGCATAGCATAGCATAGCATAGCTTAGCTTAGCATAGCATAGCATAGCTTAGCTTAGCATAGCTTTGCATAGCTTAGCATAGCATAGCTTAGCATAGCTTAGCTTAGCATAGCATAGCATAGCATAGCTTAGCTTAGCTTGGCTTAGCTTAGCTTAGAATAGCATAGCATAGCATAGCTTAGCATAGCATAGCTTAGCATAGCTTGGCTTAGCATAGGTTAGCATAGCTTAGCATAGCATAGCTTAGCATAGCTTAGCTTAGCTTAGCTTAGCCTAGCTTAGCTTAGCATAGCTTAGCTTAGCTTAGCTTAGCTTAGCATAGCATAGCATAGCTTAGCATAGCTTAGCTTAGCATAGCATAGCATAGCTTAGCTTAGCATAGCATAGCTTAGCTTAGCTACGCTTAGATTCGCTTAGTTTCGCTTAGCTTCACTTAGATTCGCTTAGTTTCGCTTAGCTTAGCTTCGCTCCTCTTAGATTCGCTTAGTTTCGCTTAGCTTAGCTTCGCTTACATTCGCTTAGCTTAGATTCGCTTAGCTTCGACTAGCTTAGCTTCGCTTAGCTTAGATTCGCTTAGATTCGCTTAGATTCGCTTAGCTTCGCTTAGCTTAGATTCGCTTAGCTTAGCTTCGCTTAGATTCGCTTAGCTTCGCTTAGCTTAGATTCGCTTAGCTTCGACTAGCTTAGCTTCGCTTAGCTTAGATTCGCTTAGATTCGCTTAGCTTCGCTTAGATTAGATTCGCTTAGCTTAGCTTCGCTTAGATTCGCTTAGCTTCGCTTAGCTTAGATTCGCTTAGCTTAAATTCGCTTAGATTCGCTTCGCTTAGCTTAGATTCGCTTCGCTTAGCTTAGATTCGCTTAGCTTCGCTTCGCTTAGATTCGCTTCGCTTAGATTCGCTTAGCTTCGCTTAGCTTAGCTTCGCTTAGATTCGCTTAGCTTAGATTCGCTTAGATTCGCTTAGCTTCGCTTAGATTCGCTTAGATTCGCTTAGCTTCGCTTCGCTTAGCTTAGATTCGCTTAGCTTAGCTTCGCTTAGATTCGCTTAGCTTCGCTTAGCTTCGCTTAGCTTAGCCTAGCTTAGCTTAGCATAGCTTAGCTTAGCTTAGCTTAGCTTAGCATAGCATAGCCTAGCATAGCTTAGCTTAGCATAGCTTAGCTTAGCTTAGCATACCTTAGCATAGCTTAGCGTAGCTTAGCATAGCTTAGCTTAGCATAGCATAGCTTAGGTTAGCTTAAAATACCTTAGCATAGCATAGCTTAGCATAGCTTAGCTTAGCTTAGCTTAGCATAGCTTAGCTTAGCATAGCATAGCATAGCTTAGCTTAGCTTAGCATAGCTTAGCATAGCATAGCTTAGCTTAGCTTAGCATAGCTTAGCATAGCATAGCTTAGCTTAGCATAGCATAGCTTAGCTTAGCTTAGCATAGCATAGCATAGCATAGCATAGCTTAGCTTAGCTTAGCATAGCATAGCATAGCATAGCATAGCTTAGCCTAGCTTAGCATAGCATAGCTTAGCTTAGCTTAGCATAGCTTAGCTTAGCTTAGCATAGCATAGCTTAGCATAGCATAGCATAGCATAGCTTAGCATAGCATAGCTTAGCTTAGCATAGCTTAGCTTAGCTTAGCTTAGCATAGCATAGCATAGATTAGCTTAGCTTAGCATAGCATAGCATAGCTTAGCTTAGCTTAGCATCGCTTATCATAGCATAGCTTAGCATAGCATAGCTTAGCTTAGCATAGCTTAGCATAGCATAGCTTAGCATAGCATAGCATAGCTTAGCATAGCATAGCTTAGCTTAGCATAGCTTAGCTTAGCATAGCATAGCATAGCATAGCTTAGCTTAGTTTAGCTTAGCTTTGCATAGCTTAGCTTAGCATAGCTTAGCTTAGCTTAGCATAGCATAGCTTAGCTTAGCTTAGCATAGCTTAGCTTAGCATAGCTTAGCTTAGCATAGCATAGCTTAGCATAGCTTAGCTTAGCACAGCATAGCATAGCTTAGCATAGCTTAGCTTAGCTTAGCTTAGCATAGCTTAGCATAGCTTAGCTTAGCTTAGCTTAGCTTAGCTTAGCTTAGCTTACCTTAGCTTACCTTAGCTTAGCATAGCATAGCATAGCTTAGCATAGCTTAGCTTAGCATAGCATAGCATAGCTTAGCTTAGCTTAGCATAGCTTAGCTTAGCATAGCATAGCTTAGCATAGCTTAGCTTAGCTTAGCATAGCATAGCTTAGCTTAGCATAGCTTAGCTTAGCATAGCATAGCATAGCTTAGCATAGCATAGCTTAGCTTAGCATAGCTTAGCTTAGCTTAGCTTAGCTTAGCATAGTATAGCATAGATTAGCTTAGCTTAGCATAGCATAGCATAGCTTAGCTTAGCTTAGCATAGCTTAGCATAGCATAGCTTAGCTTAGCACAGCATAGCATAGCTTAGCTTAGCTTAGCTTAGCATAGCTTAGCATAGCTTAGCTTAGCTTAGCTTAGCTTAGCTTAGCTTAGCTTAGCTTAGCATATCTTAGCTTAGCTTAGCATAGCTTAGCTTAGCTTACCTTAGCTTAGCTTACCTTAGCTTAGCATAGCATAGCATAGCTTAGCTTAGCATAGCATAGCTTAGCATAGCTTAGCTTAGCATAGCTTAGCTTAGCATAGCATAGCTTAGCTTAGCATAGCTTAGCTTAGCATAGCATAGCATAGCTTAGCTTAGCTTTGCATAGCTTAGCTTAGCATAGCTTAGCATAGCTAATCTTAGCATAGCTTAGCTTAGCTTAGCATAGCATAGCATAGCTTAGCTTAGTTTAGCTTAGCATAGCATAGCATAGCATAGCTTAGCTTAGCATAGCATAGCATAGCTTAGCTTAGCATAGCTTTGCATAGCTTAGCATAGCATAGCTTAGCATAGCTTAGCTTAGCATAGCATAGCATAGCATAGCTTAGCTTAGCTTGGCTTAGCTTAGCTTAGAATAGCATAGCATAGCATAGCTTAGCATAGCATAGCTTAGCATAGCTTGGCTTAGCATAGGTTAGCATAGCTTAGCATAGCATAGCTTAGCATAGCTTAGCATAGCTTAGCTTAGCTTAGCTTAGCCTAGCTTAGCTTAGCATAGCTTAGCTTAGCTTAGCTTAGCTTAGCATAGCATAGCATAGCTTAGCATAGCTTAGCTTAGCATAGCATAGCATAGCTTAGCTTAGCATAGCATAGCTTAGCTTAGCTACGCTTAGATTCGCTTAGTTTCGCTTAGCTTCACTTAGATTCGCTTAGTTTCGCTTAGCTTAGCTTCGCTCCTCTTAGATTCGCTTAGTTTCGCTTAGCTTAGCTTCGCTTACATTCGCTTAGCTTAGATTCGCTTAGCTTAGATTCGCTTAGCTTCGACTAGCTTAGCTTCGCTTAGCTTAGATTCGCTTAGATTCGCTTAGCTTCGCTTAGCTTAGATTCGCTTAGCTTAGCTTCGCTTAGATTCGCTTAGCTTCGCTTAGCTTAGATTCGCTTAGCTTCGACTAGCTTAGCTTCGCTTAGCTTAGATTCGCTTAGCTTCGCTTAGCTTAGATTCGCTTAGCTTAGCTTCGCTTAGATTCGCTTAGCTTCGCTTAGCTTAGATTCGCTTAGCTTAAATTCGCTTAGATTCGCTTAGCTTAGATTCGCTTCGCTTAGCTTAGATTCGCTTAGATTCGCTTCGCTTAGCTTAGATTCGCTTAGCTTCGCTTCGCTTAGATTCGCTTCGCTTAGATTCGCTTAGCTTAGATTCGCTTAGCTTCGCTTAGCTTAGCTTCGCTTAGATTCGCTTAGCTTAGATTCGCTTAGATTCGCTTAGCTTCGCTTAGATTCGCTTAGATTCGCTTAGCTTCGCTTCGCTTAGCTTAGATTCGCTTAGCTTAGCTTCGCTTAGATTCGCTTAGCTTCGCTTAGCTTCGCTTAGCTTCGCTTAGCTTAGCCTAGCTTAGCTTAGCATACCTTAGCTTAGCTTAGCTTAGCATAGCATAGCCTAGCATAGCTTAGCTTAGCATAGCTTAGCTTAGCTTAGCATACCTTAGCATAGCTTAGCGTAGCTTAGCATAGCTTAGCTTAGCATAGCATAGCTTAGGTTAGCTTAAAATACCTTAGCATAGCATAGCTTAGCATAGCTTAGCTTAGCTTAGCTTAGCTTAGCATAGCTTAGCTTAGCATAGCATAGCATAGCTTAGCTTAGCTTAGCATAGCTTAGCATAGCATAGCTTAGCTTAGCTTAGCATAGCTTAGCATAGCATAGCTTAGCTTAGCATAGCATAGCTTAGCTTAGCTTAGCATAGCATAGCATAGCATAGCTTAGCTTAGCTTAGCATAGCATAGCATAGCATAGCATAGCTTAGCCTAGCTTAGCATAGCATAGCTTAGCTTAGCTTAGCATAGCTTAGCTTAGCTTAGCATAGCATAGCTTAGCATAGCATAGCATAGCATAGCTTAGCATAGCATAGCTTAGCTTAGCATAGCTTAGCTTAGCTTAGCTTAGCATAGCATAGCATAGATTAGCTTAGCTTAGCATAGCATAGCATAGCTTAGCTTAGCTTAGCATAGCTTAGCATAGCATAGCTTAGCTTAGCACAGCATAGCATAGCTTAGCATAGCTTAGCTTAGCTTAGCTTAGCATAGCTTAGCATAGCTTAGCATAGCTTAGCTTAGCTTAGCTTAGCATATCTTAGCTTAGCTTAGCATAGCTTAGCTTAGCTTAGCTTAGCTTACCTTAGCTTACCTTAGCTTAGCATAGCATAGCATAGCTTAGCATAGCTTAGCTTAGCATAGCATAGCATAGCTTAGCTTAGCTTAGCATAGCTTAGCTTAGCATAGCTTAGCTTAGCATAGCTTAGCTTAGCATAGCATAGCTTAGCATAGCTTAGCTTAGCTTAGCATAGCATAGCTTAGCTTAGCATAGCTTAGCTTAGCATAGCATAGCATAGCTTAGCTTAGCATAGCTTAGCTTAGCTTAGCTTAGCATAGTATAGCATAGATTAGCTTAGCTTAGCATAGCATAGCATAGCTTAGCTTAGCTTAGCATAGCTTAGCATAGCATAGCTTAGCTTAGCACAGCATAGCATAGCTTAGCATAGCTTAGCTTAGCTTAGCTTAGCATAGCTTAGCATAGCTTAGCTTAGCTTAGCTTAGCTTAGCTTAGCTTAGCATATCTTAGCTTAGCTTAGCATAGCTTAGCATAGCATAGCTTAGCTTAGCATAGCTTAGCATAGCATAGCTTAGCATAGCATAGCATAGCTTAGCATAGCATAGCTTAGCTTAGCATAGCTTAGCTTAGCATAGCATAGCATAGCATAGCTTAGCTTAGTTTAGCTTAGCTTTGCATAGCTTAGCTTAGCATAGCTTAGCTTAGCTTAGCATAGCTTAGCTTAGCTTAGCTTAGCATAGCATAGCATAGCTTAGCTTAGCTTAGCATAGCATAGCATAGCTTAGCTTAGCTTAGCATAGCATAGCATAGCTTAGTTTAGCTTAGCTTAGCATAGCATAGCATAGCTTAGCATAGCATAGCATAGCTTAGCATAGCATAGCATAGCATAGCATAGCTTAGCTTAGCATAGCTTAGCAAAGCATAGCTTAGCATAGCATAGCTTAGCTTAGCATAGCATAGCATAGCATAGCATAGCTTAGCTTAGCTTAGCATAGCTTAGCTTAGCTTAGCTTAGCATAGGTTAGCATAGCATAGCATAGCTTAGCATAGCATAGCTTAGCTTAGCATAGCATAGCATAGCATAGCTTAGCTTAGCTTAGCTTAGCATAGCATAGCATAGCATAGCATAGCTTAGCTTAGCTTTGCATAGCTTAGCTTAGCATAGCTTAGCATAGCTTATCTTAGCATAGCTTAGCTTAGCTTAGCATAGCATAGCATAGCTTAGCTTAGCTTAGCTTAGCATAGCATAGCATAGCTTAGCTTAGCATAGCATAGCATAGCTTAGCTTAGCATAGCATAGCATAGCTTAGCTTAGCATAGCATAGCATAGCTTAGCTTAGCATAGCATAGCATAGCTTAGCTTAGCATAGCATAGCATAGCTTAGCTTAGCATAGCTTTGCATAGCTGAGCATAGCATAGCATAGCATAGCATAGCTTAGCATAGCTTAGCTTAGCATAGCATAGCTTAGCATAGCTTAGCATAGCATAGCTTAGCATAGCATAGCTTAGCATAGCATAGCATAGCATAGCATAGCTTAGCTTAGCATAGCTTAGCATAGCATAGCTTAGCATAGCATAGCATAGCATAGCTTAGCTTAGCATAGCATAGCATAGCTTAGCTTAGCATAACTTTGCATAGCTTAGCATAGCATAGCTTAGCTTAGCATAGCATAGCATAGCATAGCTTAGCTTAGCATAGCATAGCTTAGCTTAGCTTAGCTTAGAAAAGCATAGCATAGCATAGCTTAGCATAGCATAGCTTAGCTTAGCATAGGTTAGCATAGCTTAGCATAGCATAGCTTAGCATAGCTTATCTTAGCTTAGCTTAGCTTAGCTTAGCATAGCTTAGCATAGCTTAGCTTAGCATAGCTTAGCATAGCATAGCATAGCTTAGCTTAGCTTAGCTTAGCATAGCATAGCATAGCTTAGCTTAGCTTAGCATAGCATAGCATAGCTTAGCTTAGCTTAGCATAGCTTAGCATAGCTTAGCATAGCATAGCTTAGCATAGCATAGCTTAGCATTGCATAGCTTAGCATAGCTTAGCATAGCATAGCTTAGCATAGCATAGCATAGCATAGCTTAGCTTAGCATAGCTTAGCATAGCATAGCTTAGCATAGCATAGCATAGCTTAGCATAGCATAGCTTACCTTAGCATAGCTTAGCTTAGCATAGCATAGCATAGCATAGCTTAGCTTAGCTTTGCATAGCTTAGCTTAGCATAGCTTAGCTTAGCATAGCATAGCTTAGCTTAGCATAGCTTAGCTTAGCATTGCATAGCATAGCTTAGCTTAGCATAGCTTAGCATAGCTTAGCATAGCATAGCATAGCTTAGCATAGCTTAGCTTAGCGTAGCATAGCTTAGCATAGCTTAGCTTAGCGTAGCATAGCATAGCATAGCTTAGCTTAGCATAGCTTAGCATAGCATAGCATAGCTTAGCATAGCATACCATAGCATAGCATAGCTTAGCTTAGCATAGCTTAGCAAAGCATAGCTTAGCATAGCATAGCATAGCTTAGCATAGCATAGCTTAGCTTAGCATAGCATAGCATAGCATAGCATAGCATAGCTTAGCTTAGCTTAGCTTAGCATAGGTTAGCATAGCATAGCATAGCTTAGCATAGCATAGCTTAGCTTAGCATAGCTTAGCTTAGCATAGTATAGCATAGCATAGCATAGCATAGCTTAGCTTAGCTTAGTTTAGCATAGCATAGCATAGCATAGCATAGCATAGCTTAGCTTAGCTTTGCATAGCTTAGCTTAGCATAGCTTAGCATAGCTAATCTTAGCATAGCTTAGCTTAGCTTAGCATAGCATAGAATAGCTTAGCTTAGTTTAGCTTAGCATAGCATAGCATAGCATAGCTTAGCTTAGCATAGCATAGCATAGCTTAGCTTAGCATAGCTTTGCATAGCTTAGCATAGCATAGCTTAGCATAGCTTAGCTTAGCATAGCATAGCATAGCTTAGCTTAGCTTGGCTTAGCTTAGCTTAGAATAGCATAGCATAGCATAGCTTAGCATAGCATAGCTTAGCATAGCTTGGCTTAGCATAGGTTAGCATAGCTTAGCATAGCATAGCTTAGCATAGCTTAGCATAGCTTAGCTTAGCTTAGCTTAGCCTAGCTTAGCTTAGCATAGCTTAGCTTAGCTTAGCTTAGCTTAGCATAGCATAGCATAGCTTAGCATAGCTTAGCTTAGCATAGCATAGCTTAGCATAGCTTAGCTTAGCATAGCATAGCTTAGCTTAGCATAGCTTAGCTTAGCATAGCATAGCATAGCATAGCTTAGCTTAGCTTTGCATAGCTTAGCTTAGCATAGCTTAGGATAGCTTATCTTAGCATAGCTCAGCTTAGCTTAGCATAGCATAGCATAGCATAGCTTAGCATAGCTTGGCTTAGCATAGGTTTAGCATAGCTTAGCATAGCATAGCTTAGCATAGCTTAGCATAGCTTAGCTTAGCTTAGCTTAGCCTAGCTTAGCTTAGCTTAGCTTACCTTAGCTTAGCTTAGCTTAGCTTAGCATAGCATAGCCTAGCATAGCTTAGCTTAGCATAGCTTAGCTTAGCTTAGCATACCTTAGCATAGCTTAGCGTAGCTTAGCATAGCTTAGCTTAGCATAGCATAGCTTAGGTTAGCTTAAAATACCTTAGCATAGCATAGCTTAGCATAGCTTAGCTTAGCTTAGCTTAGCATAGCTTAGCTTAGCATAGCATAGCATAGCTTAGCTTAGCTTAGCATAGCTTAGCATAGCATAGCTTAGCTTAGCTTAGCATAGCTTAGCATAGCATAGCTTAGCTTAGCATAGCATAGCTTAGCTTAGCTTAGCATAGCATAGCATAGCATAGCATAGCATAGCATAGCTTAGCTTAGCTTAGCATAGCATAGCATAGCATAGCATAGCTTAGCCTAGCTTAGCATAGCATAGCTTAGCTTAGCTTAGCATAGCTTAGCTTAGCTTAGCATAGCATAGCTTAGCATAGCATAGCATAGCATAGCTTAGCATAGCATAGCTTAGCTTAGCATAGCTTAGCTTAGCTTAGCTTAGCATAGCATAGCATAGATTAGCTTAGCTTAGCATAGCATAGCATAGCTTAGCTTAGCTTAGCATAGCTTAGCATAGCATAGCTTAGCTTAGCACAGCATAGCATAGCTTAGCATAGCTTAGCTTAGCTTAGCTTAGCTTAGCATAGCTTAGCATAGCTTAGCATAGCTTAGCTTAGCTTAGCTTAGCATATCTTAGCTTAGCTTAGCATAGCTTAGCTTAGCTTAGCTTAGCTTAGCATAGCTTACCTTAGCTTAGCATAGCATAGCATAGCTTAGCATAGCTTAGCTTAGCATAGCTTAGCATAGCTTAGCATAGCTTAGCATAGCTTAGCTTA
The DNA here is from genome assembly GCF_054372755.1 of Phalangium opilio. NCBI lineage: Eukaryota > Metazoa > Arthropoda > Arachnida > Opiliones > Phalangiidae > Phalangium > Phalangium opilio. The sequence goes on from NW_028324156.1 coordinate 4,121,064, forward strand.
GCTTAGCTTAGCATATCTTAGCTTAGCTTAGCATAGCATAGCTTAGCATAGCATAGCTTAGCATAGCATAGCTTAGCATAGCATAGCATAGCATAGCATAGCATAGCTTAGCTTAGCATAGCTTAGCATAGCTTAGCATAGCATAGCTTAGCATAGCATAGCTTAGCATAGCATAGCATAGCTTAGCATAGCATAGCTTAGCTTAGCATAGCTTAGCTTAGCATAGCATAGCATAGCATAGCTTAGCTTAGCTTTGCATAGCTTAGCTTAGCATAGCTTAGCTTAGCTTAGCATAGCTTAGCTTAGCATAGCTTAGCTTAGCTTAGCTTAGCATAGCATAGCATAGCTTAGCTTAGCATAGCTTAGCATAGCTTAGCATAGCATAGCATAGCTTAGCATAGCTTAGCTTAGCGTAGCATAGCTTAGCATAGCTTAGCTTAGCTTAGCTTAGCTTAGCTTACCTTAGCTTAGCATAGCATAGCATAGCTTAGCATAGCATAGCATAGCTTAGCATAGCTTAGCTTAGCATAGCATAGCATAGCGTAGCATAGCTTAGCATAGCTTAGCATAGCTTAGCTTAGCTTAGCTTACCTTAGCTTAGCATAGCATAGCATAGCTTAGCATAGCATAGCATAGCTTAGCATAGCTTAGCTTAGCATAGCATAGCATAGCTTAGCTTAGCTTAGCATAGCATAGCATAGCTTAGCTTAGCTTAGCATAGCTTAGCATAGCATAGCTTAGCTTAGCACAGCATAGCATAGCTTAGCATAGCTTAGCTTAGCTTAGCTTAGCTTAGCTTAGCATAGCTTAGCATAGCTTAGCATAGCTTAGCATAGCTTAGCTTAGCTTAGCTTAGCTTAGCTTAGCATATCTTAGCTTAGCTTAGCATAGCTTAGCTTAGCTTAGCTTAGCTTAGCTTAGCTTACCTTAGCTTAGCATAGCATAGCATAGCTTAGCATAGCTTAGCTTAGCATAGCATAGCATAGCATAGCATAGCATAGCTTAGCTTAGCTTAGCATAGCATAGCTTAGCATAGCTTAGCTTAGCATAGCATAGCTTAGCTTAGCATAGCTTAGCTTAGCTTAGCTTAGCATAGCATAGCATAGCTTAGCTTAGCTTAGCTTAGCATAGCATAGCATAGCTTAGCTTAGCATAGCATAGCATAGCTTAGCTTAGCATAGCATAGCATAGCTTAGCTTAGCATAGCTTTGCATAGCTGAGCATAGCATAGCATAGCTTAGCATAGCTTAGCTTAGCATAGCATAGCTTAGCATAGCTTAGCATAGCATAGCTTAGCATAGCATAGCTTAGCATAGCATAGCATAGCATAGCATAGCATAGCTTAGCTTAGCATAGCTTAGCATAGCATAGCTTAGCATAGCATAGCATAGCTTAGCATAGCATAGCTTACCTTAGCATAGCTTAGCTTAGCTTTGCATAGCTTAGCTTAGCATAGCTTAGCTTAGCTTAGCTTAGCATAGCATAGCATAGCTTAGCTTAGCATAGCTTAGCATAGCATAGCATAGCTTAGCATAGCTTAGCTTAGCGTAGCATAGCTTAGCATAGCTTAGCATAGCATAGCATAGCTTAGCATAGCTTAGCTTAGCGTAGCATAGCTTAGCATAGCTTAGCTTAGCGTAGCATAGCATAGCATAGCTTAGCTTAGCTTAGCAGAGCATAGCATAGCATAGCATAGCATAGCATAGCTTAGCTTAGCTTAGCATAGCATAGCATAGCATAGCATAGCTTAGCCTAGCTTAGCATAGCATAGCTTAGCTTAGCTTAGCATAGCTTAGCTTAGCTTAGCATAGCTTAGCTTAGCTTAGCTTAGCTTAGCTTAGCATAGCATAGCTTAGCTTAGCTTAGCATAGCATAGCATAGCATAGCATAGCTTAGCTTAGCTTAGCATAGCATAGCATAGCATAGCATAGCTTAGCCTAGCTTAGCATAGCATAGCTTAGCTTAGCTTAGCATAGCTTAGCTTAGCTTAGCATAGCTTAGCTTAGCTTAGCTTAGCTTAGCATAGCATAGCATAGCATAGCTTAGCATAGCATAGCTTAGCTTAGCACAGCTTAGCTTAGCATAGCATAGCATAGCTTAGCTTAGCATAGCATAGCATAGCTTAGCTTAGCTTAGCATAGCTTAGCATAGCATAGCTTAGCTTAGCACAGCATAGCATAGCTTAGCATAGCTTAGCTTAGCTTAGCTTAGCTTAGCTTAGCATAGCTTAGCATAGCTTAGCATAGCTTAGCATAGCTTAGCATAGCTTAGCATAGCTTAGCTTAGCTTAGCATAGCATAGCTTAGCATAGCATAGCATAGCTTAGCATAGCATAGCTTACCTTAGCATAGCTTAGCTTAGCATAGCATAGCATAGCATAGCTTAGCTTAGCTTTGCATAGCTTAGCTTAGCATAGCTTAGCTTAGCATAGCTTAGCTTAGCTTAGCTTAGCATAGCATAGCATAGCTTAGCTTAGCATAGCTTAGCATAGCTTAGCATAGCATAGCATAGCTTAGCATAGCTTAGCTTAGCGTAGCATAGCTTAGCATAGCTTAGCTTAGCGTAGCATAGCATAGCATAGCTTAGCTTAGCATAGCATAGCTTAGCTTAGCATAGCTTAGCATAGCATAGCATAGCTTAGCATAGCATAGCATAGCATAGCATAGCTTAGCTTAGCATAGCTTAGCAAAGCATAGCTTAGCATAGCATAGCATAGCTTAGCTTAGCATAGCATAGCATAGCATAGCATAGCATAGCATAGCTTAGCTTAGCTTAGCATAGCTTAGCTTAGCTTAGCTTAGCATAGCATAGCATAGCTTAGCATAGCATAGCTTAGCTTAGCATAGCTTAGCTTAGCATAGCATAGCATAGCATAGCATAGCATAGCTTAGCTTAGCTTAGTTTAGCATAGCATAGCATAGCATAGCATAGCTTAGCTTAGCTTTGCATAGCTTAGCTTAGCATAGCTTAGCATAGCTTATCTTAGCATAGCTTAGCTTAGCTTAGCATAGCATAGCATAGCTTAGCTTAGCTTAGCTTAGCTTAGCATAGCATAGCATAGCTTAGCTTAGCATAGCATAGCATAGCTTAGCTTAGCATAGCATAGCATAGCTTAGCTTAGCATAGCTTTGCATAGCTGAGCATAGCATAGCATAGCTTAGCATAGCTTAGCTTAGCATAGCATAGCTTAGCATAGCATAGCTTAGCATAGCATAGCATAGCATAGCTTAGCTTAGCATAGCTTAGCATAGCATAGCTTAGCATAGCATAGCATAGCTTAGCATAGCATAGCTTAGCTTAGCATAGCTAAGCTTAGCATAGCATAGCATAGCATAGCTTAGCTTAGCTTTGCATAGCTTAGCTTAGCATAGCTTAGCTTAGCTTAGCATAGCTTAGCTTAGCATAGCTTAGCTTAGCTTAGCTTAGCATAGCATAGCATAGCTTAGCTTAGCATAGCTTAGCATAGCTTAGCATAGCATAGCATAGCTTAGCATAGCTTAGCTTAGCGTAGCATAGCTTAGCATAGCTTAGCATAGCTTAGCTTAGCTTAGCTTACCTTAGCTTACCTTAGCTTAGCATAGCATAGCATAGCTTAGCATAGCTTAGCTTAGCATAGCATAGCTTAGCATAGCTTAGCTTAGCATAGCTTAGCTTAGCATAGCATAGCTTAGCTTAGCATAGCTTAGCTTAGCATAGCATAGCATAGCATAGCATAGCTTAGCCTAGCTTAGCATAGCATAGCTTAGCTTAGCTTAGCATAGCTTAGCTTAGCTTAGCATAGCTTAGCTTAGCTTAGCTTAGCTTAGCATAGCATAGCATAGCTTAGCATAGCATAGCTTAGCTTAGCACAGCTTAGCTTAGCATAGCATAGCATAGCTTAGCTTAGCATAGCATAGCATAGCTTAGCTTAGCTTAGCATAGCTTAGCATAGCATAGCTTAGCTTAGCACAGCATAGCATAGCTTAGCATAGCTTAGCTTAGCTTAGCTTAGCTTAGCTTAGCATAGCTTAGCATAGCTTAGCATAGCTTAGCATAGCTTAGCATAGCTTAGCATAGCTTAGCTTAGCTTAGCATAGCATAGCTTAGCATAGCATAGCATAGCTTAGCATAGCATAGCTTACCTTAGCATAGCTTAGCTTAGCATAGCATAGCATAGCATAGCTTAGCTTAGCTTTGCATAGCTTAGCTTAGCATAGCTTAGCTTAGCATAGCTTAGCTTAGCTTAGCTTAGCATAGCATAGCATAGCTTAGCTTAGCATAGCTTAGCATAGCTTAGCATAGCATAGCATAGCTTAGCATAGCTTAGCTTAGCGTAGCATAGCTTAGCATAGCTTAGCTTAGCGTAGCATAGCATAGCATAGCTTAGCTTAGCATAGCATAGCTTAGCTTAGCATAGCTTAGCATAGCATAGCATAGCTTAGCATAGCATAGCATAGCATAGCATAGCTTAGCTTAGCATAGCTTAGCAAAGCATAGCTTAGCATAGCATAGCATAGCTTAGCTTAGCATAGCATAGCATAGCATAGCATAGCATAGCTTAGCTTAGCTTAGCTTAGCATAGCTTAGCTTAGCTTAGCTTAGCATAGCATAGCATAGCTTAGCATAGCATAGCTTAGCTTAGCATAGCTTAGCTTAGCATAGCATAGCATAGCATAGCATAGCATAGCTTAGCTTAGCTTAGTTTAGCATAGCATAGCATAGCATAGCATAGCTTAGCTTAGCTTTGCATAGCTTAGCTTAGCATAGCTTAGCATAGCTTATCTTAGCATAGCTTAGCTTAGCTTAGCATAGCATAGCATAGCTTAGCTTAGCTTAGCTTAGCTTAGCATAGCATAGCATAGCTTAGCTTAGCATAGCTTTGCATAGCTGAGCATAGCATAGCATAGCTTAGCATAGCTTAGCTTAGCATAGCATAGCTTAGCATAGCATAGCTTAGCATAGCATAGCTTAGCATAGCATAGCATAGCATAGCATAGCTTAGCTTAGCATAGCTTAGCATAGCATAGCTTAGCATAGCATAGCTTAGCATAGCATAGCATAGCATAGCTTAGCATAGCATAGCATAGCTTAGCTTAGCATAGCATAGCATAGCTTAGCTTAGCATAGCTTTGCATAGCTGAGCATAGCATAGCATAGCTTAGCATAGCTTAGCTTAGCATAGCATAGCTTAGCATAGCATAGCTTAGCATAGCATAGCTTAGCATAGCATAGCATAGCATAGCATAGCTTAGCTTAGCATAGCTTAGCATAGCATAGCTTAGCATAGCATAGCATAGCTTAGCATAGCATAGCTTAGCTTAGCATAGCTTAGCTTAGCATAGCATAGCATAGCATAGCTTAGCTTAGCTTTGCATAGCTTAGCTTAGCATAGCTTAGCTTAGCTTAGCATAGCTTAGCTTAGCATAGCTTAGCTTAGCTTAGCTTAGCATAGCATAGCATAGCTTAGCTTAGCATAGCTTAGCATAGCTTAGCATAGCATAGCATAGCTTAGCATAGCTTAGCTTAGCGTAGCATAGCTTAGCATAGCTTAGCATAGCTTAGCATAGCTTAGCTTAGCTTAGCTTACCTTAGCTTACCTTAGCTTAGCATAGCATAGCATAGCTTAGCATAGCTTAGCTTAGCATAGCATAGCTTAGCATAGCTTAGCTTAGCATAGCTTAGCTTAGCATAGCATAGCTTAGCTTAGCTTAGCATAGCATAGCATAGCATAGCTTAGCTTAGCTTTGCATAGCTTAGCTTAGCATAGCTTAGGATAGCTTATCTTAGCATAGCTCAGCTTAGCTTAGCATAGCATAGCATAGCTTAGCTTAGTTTAGCTTAGTTTAGCTTAGCATAGCATAGCATAGCATAGCTTAGCTTAGCATAGCATAGCATAGCTTAGCTTAGCATAGCATAGCATAGCTTAGCTTAGCATAGCTTTGCATAGCTTAGCATAGCATAGCTTAGCTTAGCATAGCATAGCATAGCATAGCTTAGCTTAGCATAGCATAGCTTAGCTTAGCTTAGCTTAGCTTAGCTTAGAATAGCATAGCATAGCATAGCTTAGCATAGCATAGCTTAGCTTAGCATAGGTTAGCATAGCTTAGCATAGCATAGCTTAGCATAGCTTAGCATAGCTTAGCTTAGCTTAGCTTAGCTTAGCTTAGCATAGCTTAGCATAGCTTAGCTTAGCATAGCTTAGCATAGCATAGCATAGCTTAGCTTAGCTTAGCTTAGCATAGCATAGCATAGCTTAGCTTAGCTTAGCATAGCATAGCATAGCTTAGCTTAGCTTAGCATAGCTTAGCATAGCATAGCTTAGCATAGCATAGCTTAGCTTAGCTTAGCATAGCTTAGCTTAGGTTAGCTTAGCTTAGCATAGCATAGCATAGCATAGCATAGCATAGCTTAGCTTAGCATAGCTTAGCATAGCATAGCTTAGCATAGCATAGCATAGCTTAGCATAGCATAGCTTAGCTTAGCATAGCTTAGCTTAGCATAGCATAGCATAGCATAGCTTAGCTTAGCTTTGCATAGCTTAGCTTAGCATAGCTTAGCTTAGCTTAGCATAGCTTAGCTTAGCATAGCTTAGCTTAGCTTAGCTTAGCATAGCATAGCATAGCTTAGCTTAGCATAGCTTAGCATAGCTTAGCATAGCATAGCATAGCTTAGCATAGCTTAGCTTAGCGTAGCATAGCTTAGCATAGCTTAGCATAGCTTAGCATAGCTTAGCTTAGCTTAGCTTACCTTAGCTTACCTTAGCTTAGCATAGCATAGCATAGCTTAGCATAGCTTAGCTTAGCATAGCATAGCTTAGCATAGCTTAGCTTAGCATAGCTTAGCTTAGCATAGCATAGCTTAGCTTAGCATAGCTTAGCTTAGCATAGCATAGCATAGCATAGCTTAGCTTAGCTTTGCATAGCTTAGCTTAGCATAGCTTAGGATAGCTTATCTTAGCATAGCTCAGCTTAGCTTAGCATAGCATAGCATAGCTTAGCTTAGTTTAGCTTAGTTTAGCTTAGCATAGCATAGCATAGCATAGCTTAGCTTAGCATAGCATAGCATAGCTTAGCTTAGCATAGCATAGCATAGCTTAGCTTAGCATAGCTTTGCATAGCTTAGCATAGCATAGCTTAGCTTAGCATAGCATAGCATAGCATAGCTTAGCTTAGCATAGCATAGCTTAGCTTAGCTTAGCTTAGCTTAGCTTAGAATAGCATAGCATAGCATAGCTTAGCATAGCATAGCTTAGCTTAGCATAGGTTAGCATAGCTTAGCATAGCATAGCTTAGCATAGCTTAGCATAGCTTAGCATAGCTTAGCTTAGCTTAGCTTAGCTTAGCTTAGCATAGCTTAGCATAGCTTAGCTTAGCATAGCTTAGCATAGCATAGCATAGCTTAGCTTAGCTTAGCTTAGCATAGCATAGCATAGCTTAGCTTAGCTTAGCATAGCATAGCATAGCTTAGCTTAGCTTAGCATAGCTTAGCATAGCTTAGCATAGCATAGCTTAGCATAGCATAGCTTAGCTTAGCTTAGCATAGCTTAGCTTAGGTTAGCTTAGCTTAGCATAGCATAGCATAGCATAGCATAGCGTAGCTTAGCATAGCATAGCTTAGCTTAGTATAGCATAGCTTAGCATAGCTTAGCATAGCTTAGTATAGCTTAGCTTAGCTTAGCATAGCATAGCATAGCTTAGCTTAGGTTTGCATAGCTTAGCTTAGCATAGCTTAGCTTAGCTTAGCTTAGCATAGCATAGCATAGCTTAGCTTAGCATAGCATAGCATAGCTTAGCTTAGCATAGCATAGCATAGCTTAGCTTAGCATAGCTTTGCATAGCTTAGCATAGCATAGCATAGCATAGCTTAGCATAGCTTAGCATAGCTTAGCTTAGCATAGCATAGCTTAGCATAGCATAGCTTAGCATAGCATAGCTTAGCATAGCATAGCATATCATAGCATAGCATAGCTTAGCTTAGCATAGCATAGCTTAGCTTAGCATAGCTTAGCTTAGCATAGCATAGCATAGCATAGCTTAGCTTAGTTTAGCTTAGCTTTGCATAGCTTAGCTTAGCATAGCTTAGCTTAGCTTAGCATAGCTTAGCTTAGCTTAGCTTAGCATAGCATAGCATAGCTTAGCTTAGCTTAGCTTAGCTTAGCATAGCATAGCATAGCTTAGCTTAGTTTAGCATAGCATAGCATAGCTTAGTCTAGCTTAGCTTAGCATAGCATAGCATAGCTTAGCATAGCATAGCATAGCTTAGCATAGCATAGCATAGCATAGCATAGCTTAGCTTAGCATAGCTTAGCAAAGCATAGCTTAGCATAGCATAGCATAGCTTAGCATAGCATAGCTTAGCTTAGCATAGCATAGCATAGCATAGCATAGCATAGCTTAGCTTAGCTTAGCATAGCTTAGCTTAGCTTAGCTTAGCATAGGTTAGCATAGCATAGCATAGCTTAGCATAGCATAGCTTAGCTTAGCATATCTTAGCTTAGCTTAGCATAGCATAGCATAGCATAGCATAGCATAGCATAGCTTAGCTTAGCTTAGCTTAGCATAGCATAGCATAGCATAGCATAGCTTAGCTTAGCTTTGCATAGCTTAGCTTAGCATAGCTTAGCATAGCTTATCTTAGCATAGCTTAGCTTAGCTTAGCATAGCATAGCATAGCTTAGCTTAGCTTAGCTTAGCATAGCATAGCATAGCTTAGCTTAGCATAGCATAGCATAGCTTAGCTTAGCATAGCATAGCATAGCTTAGCTTAGCATAGCATAGCATAGCTTAGCTTAGCTTAGCATAGCATAGCATAGCTTAGCTTAGCATAGCATAGCATAGCTTAGCTTAGCGTAGCATAGCTTAGCATAGCTTAGCATAGCTTAGCATAGCATAGCATAGCTTAGCATAGCATAGCATAGCTTAGCATAGCATAGCATAGCATAGCATAGCTTAGCTTAGCATAGCTTAGCAAAGCATAGCTTAGCATAGCATAGCATAGCTTAGCATAGCATAGCTTAGCTTAGCATAGCATAGCATAGCATAGCATAGCATAGCTTAGCTTAGCTTAGCATAGCTTAGCTTAGCATAGCTTAGCTTAGCTTAGCTTAGCATAGCATAGCATAGCTTAGCTTAGCATAGCTTAGCATAGCTTAGCATAGCATAGCATAGCTTAGCATAGCTTAGCTTAGCGTAGCATAGCTTAGCATAGCTTAGCATAGCTTAGCATAGCTTAGCTTAGCTTAGCTTACCTTAGCTTACCTTAGCTTAGCATAGCATAGCATAGCTTAGCATAGCTTAGCTTAGCATAGCATAGCTTAGCATAGCTTAGCTTAGCATAGCTTAGCTTAGCATAGCATAGCTTAGCTTAGCATAGCTTAGCTTAGCATAGCATAGCATAGCATAGCTTAGCTTAGCTTTGCATAGCTTAGCTTAGCATAGCTTAGGATAGCTTATCTTAGCATAGCTCAGCTTAGCTTAGCATAGCATAGCATAGCTTAGCTTAGTTTAGCTTAGTTTAGCTTAGCATAGCATAGCATAGCATAGCTTAGCTTAGCATAGCATAGCATAGCTTAGCTTAGCATAGCATAGCATAGCTTAGCTTAGCATAGCTTTGCATAGCTTAGCATAGCATAGCTTAGCTTAGCATAGCATAGCATAGCATAGCTTAGCTTAGCATAGCATAGCTTAGCTTAGCTTAGCTTAGCTTAGCTTAGAATAGCATAGCATAGCATAGCTTAGCATAGCATAGCTTAGCTTAGCATAGGTTAGCATAGCTTAGCATAGCATAGCTTAGCATAGCTTAGCATAGCTTAGCTTAGCTTAGCTTAGCTTAGCTTAGCATAGCTTAGCATAGCTTAGCTTAGCATAGCTTAGCATAGCATAGCATAGCTTAGCTTAGCTTAGCTTAGCATAGCATAGCATAGCTTAGCTTAGCTTAGCATAGCATAGCATAGCTTAGCTTAGCTTAGCATAGCTTAGCATAGCATAGCTTAGCATAGCATAGCTTAGCTTAGCTTAGCATAGCTTAGCTTAGGTTAGCTTAGCTTAGCATAGCATAGCATAGCATAGCATAGCATAGCTTAGCTTAGCATAGCTTAGCATAGCATAGCTTAGCATAGCATAGCATAGCTTAGCATAGCATAGCTTAGCTTAGCATAGCTTAGCTTAGCATAGCATAGCATAGCATAGCTTAGCTTAGCTTTGCATAGCTTAGCTTAGCATAGCTTAGCTTAGCTTAGCATAGCTTAGCTTAGCATAGCTTAGCTTAGCTTAGCTTAGCATAGCATAGCATAGCTTAGCTTAGCATAGCTTAGCATAGCTTAGCATAGCATAGCATAGCTTAGCATAGCTTAGCTTAGCGTAGCATAGCTTAGCATAGCTTAGCATAGCTTAGCATAGCTTAGCTTAGCTTAGCTTACCTTAGCTTACCTTAGCTTAGCATAGCATAGCATAGCTTAGCATAGCTTAGCTTAGCATAGCATAGCTTAGCATAGCTTAGCTTAGCATAGCTTAGCTTAGCATAGCATAGCTTAGCTTAGCATAGCTTAGCTTAGCATAGCATAGCATAGCATAGCTTAGCTTAGCTTTGCATAGCTTAGCTTAGCATAGCTTAGGATAGCTTATCTTAGCATAGCTCAGCTTAGCTTAGCATAGCATAGCATAGCTTAGCTTAGTTTAGCTTAGTTTAGCTTAGCATAGCATAGCATAGCATAGCTTAGCTTAGCATAGCATAGCATAGCTTAGCTTAGCATAGCATAGCATAGCTTAGCTTAGCATAGCTTTGCATAGCTTAGCATAGCATAGCTTAGCTTAGCATAGCATAGCATAGCATAGCTTAGCTTAGCATAGCATAGCTTAGCTTAGCTTAGCTTAGCTTAGCTTAGAATAGCATAGCATAGCATAGCTTAGCATAGCATAGCTTAGCTTAGCATAGGTTAGCATAGCTTAGCATAGCATAGCTTAGCATAGCTTAGCATAGCTTAGCATAGCTTAGCTTAGCTTAGCTTAGCTTAGCTTAGCATAGCTTAGCATAGCTTAGCTTAGCATAGCTTAGCATAGCATAGCATAGCTTAGCTTAGCTTAGCTTAGCATAGCATAGCATAGCTTAGCTTAGCTTAGCATAGCATAGCATAGCTTAGCTTAGCTTAGCATAGCTTAGCATAGCTTAGCATAGCATAGCTTAGCATAGCATAGCTTAGCTTAGCTTAGCATAGCTTAGCTTAGGTTAGCTTAGCTTAGCATAGCATAGCATAGCATAGCATAGCGTAGCTTAGCATAGCATAGCTTAGCTTAGTATAGCATAGCTTAGCATAGCTTAGCATAGCTTAGTATAGCTTAGCTTAGCTTAGCATAGCATAGCATAGCTTAGCTTAGGTTTGCATAGCTTAGCTTAGCATAGCTTAGCTTAGCTTAGCTTAGCATAGCATAGCATAGCTTAGCTTAGCATAGCATAGCATAGCTTAGCTTAGCATAGCATAGCATAGCTTAGCTTAGCATAGCTTTGCATAGCTTAGCATAGCATAGCATAGCATAGCTTAGCATAGCTTAGCATAGCTTAGCTTAGCATAGCATAGCTTAGCATAGCATAGCTTAGCATAGCATAGCTTAGCATAGCATAGCATATCATAGCATAGCATAGCTTAGCTTAGCATAGCATAGCTTAGCTTAGCATAGCTTAGCTTAGCATAGCATAGCATAGCATAGCTTAGCTTAGTTTAGCTTAGCTTTGCATAGCTTAGCTTAGCATAGCTTAGCTTAGCTTAGCATAGCTTAGCTTAGCTTAGCTTAGCATAGCATAGCATAGCTTAGCTTAGCTTAGCTTAGCTTAGCATAGCATAGCATAGCTTAGCTTAGTTTAGCATAGCATAGCATAGCTTAGTCTAGCTTAGCTTAGCATAGCATAGCATAGCTTAGCATAGCATAGCATAGCTTAGCATAGCATAGCATAGCATAGCATAGCTTAGCTTAGCATAGCTTAGCAAAGCATAGCTTAGCATAGCATAGCATAGCTTAGCATAGCATAGCTTAGCTTAGCATAGCATAGCATAGCATAGCATAGCATAGCTTAGCTTAGCTTAGCATAGCTTAGCTTAGCTTAGCTTAGCATAGGTTAGCATAGCATAGCATAGCTTAGCATAGCATAGCTTAGCTTAGCATATCTTAGCTTAGCTTAGCATAGCATAGCATAGCATAGCATAGCATAGCATAGCTTAGCTTAGCTTAGCTTAGCATAGCATAGCATAGCATAGCATAGCTTAGCTTAGCTTTGCATAGCTTAGCTTAGCATAGCTTAGCATAGCTTATCTTAGCATAGCTTAGCTTAGCTTAGCATAGCATAGCATAGCTTAGCTTAGCTTAGCTTAGCATAGCATAGCATAGCTTAGCTTAGCATAGCATAGCATAGCTTAGCTTAGCATAGCATAGCATAGCTTAGCTTAGCATAGCATAGCATAGCTTAGCTTAGCTTAGCATAGCATAGCATAGCTTAGCTTAGCATAGCATAGCATAGCTTAGCTTAGCGTAGCATAGCTTAGCATAGCTTAGCATAGCTTAGCATAGCATAGCATAGCATAGCATAGCATAGCATAGCATAGCTTAGCTTAGCATAGCTTAGCAAAGCATAGCTTAGCATAGCATAGCATAGCTTAGCATAGCATAGCATAGCTTAGCATAGCTTAGCATAGCATAGCTTAGCTTAGCATAGCATAGCTTAGCTTAGCATAGCATAGCTTAGCATAGCTTAGCTTAGCATAGCTTAGCATAGCATAGCATAGCTTAGCTTAGCTTAGCTTAGCTTAGCATAGCATAGCTTAGCTTAGCTTAGCTTAGCATAGCATAGCTTAGCTTAGCATAGCTTAGCATAGCTTAGCATAGCATAGCTTAGCTTAGCTTAGCTTAGCATAGCTTAGCTTAGCTTAGCTTAGCTTAGCTTAGCTTAGCTTAGCTTAGCATAGCATAGCATAGCATAGCTTAGCTTAGCATAGCATAGCTTAGCTTAGTATCGCATAGCTTAGCTTAGCTTAGCATAGCATAGCTTAGCTTAGCTTAGCTTAGCTTAGCTTAGCATAGCTTAGCATAGCTTAGCATAGCTTAGCATAGCTTAGCATAGCATAGCTTAGCATAGCATAGCTTAGCTTAGCATAGCATAGCTTAGCTTAGCATAGCTTAGCCTAGCATAGCAGAGCATAGCTAAGCTTAGCTTTGCATAGCTTAGCTTAGCATAGCTTAGCAAAGCTTAGCTTAGCTTAGCATAGCATAGCATGGGGAAGTTTGCTGGGGAATTTTATGCAAATTAGTATATTGGCAGCAAACTATTGAAAATACTGGCTTTATGCAAGAAAAAGTTTGCAGAATTTATGTAAGTTAGTTTTTTGGAAGCTAACTTTTGAAAATGGCGGTCTTATGCAAAAATAATTGGTATGCTGCAAACTTATGCAAATTAGTAGTGTCCCTGAGAAGTTGGTTAGATGTTGGATAGTTGCCTACGTTAATCAAGGCCTGTGCGCGGTAGTTAAGTAGGGGGCGACTTTTAAGAAACTGGACTTAAGTTCTTATTTTCTCCCTATTTTACCGCGAGATTTCATTGATAGCTGGACCGAAACGAGCGCGAAAAACATTTCAAATCTTTTTAGTCCAGCTAATAGCGCATCAGGTGAGAGAATTTGGCAACTTAAATTGCCAAACGAAAAGTAAAAATCGGCACCGCGCACAGGCCTTGTTTATCGTAGACAGCGGTTGAATTATTGGCCGAACTGTATCACGTGTTTCTCTTGTCCCCCCTTAGTCCCCCCAGTTGGGATTTTGAAAATCGTCTGCCTGCCCATCAATCATAGAGCTCAATATGGAGGAAGATTTATTTAGCGTGTTTGAAGATGTTCCTGTTGACAAAACAAAAAGCAGCAGTAAAAGTCGGGAAAAGGAGAAATCTACTTATAAACCAAAAGAAAATGATCAAATGTATGTTGTTACTTATTTTTAATTTAAAGTCTATAACGCCAAAAGAGATAGAATTACCTAAGCCTTGGCGAAGGCGTGTGGCACTACTGTGAGGCTGTGACAGCGAAAGGGTTGTGTTAAATTTTAAATGAATTTAATTAAATTTTGAAAATAGTGATGGAAAAGAAGATAATGCTAAAGAGGACTTTGTAAAGCAAGTGCTCGAAGGTAAGCGCTCCTTAGACATAAGTGACGAAGAAGATGAAGATGATGTTAAGAAAAGAAAGACACAGGGTCTCCTTGATGATATTAAGTAAGTCTGTCATTTTATTACCGCTTTTCATGTGAACTTATTATAATTTAATTTAAAAAATAACAACCTGATTTAAATATAGCGTCAATGATTACCTACCGAGCATTCAAATCCATAAAGTTGAAACAGTTGAAGCTTGTTTGCACGAGGTTGCTGTACCTCATGATTCGGAGTATATCCCTCTCAGACAAAATCCTGACTCAGAGCCAGCAAAAGTATACAAATTTATCCTCGATCCTTTTCAAAAAGAGGCCATCCTCTGTCTAGAAAATAACCAATCTGTTTTGGTGTCTGCTCATACATCTGCTGGGAAAACAGTTGTTGCCGAGTAAGTAAATAAATTATGAGCTTATAAACTTGAAATATTTCAACTCATTAAATTATTTTCAGGTACGCTATCGCCATGTCTTTGAAAGAAAAACAGCGTGTTATTTATACCACACCCATTAAGGCTTTGAGTAACCAAAAGTACCGGGAATTTTACGAAGAATTTAAGGATGTTGGACTTATGACTGGTGATGTGACAATAAACCCAACTGCCAGTTGTTTAATTATGACGACGGAAGTAAGAAATAAACGATAATAATTATTTGGTATTATAATCCTTATATTATAGCCAATAACTAGCCCTTAAAGGGAGGGTGAAGTAGAAAATCAAGTGATTTTTTATCGATTCTTCTACTATTTATAAGACCAGTCTGCATAGTGAAACATTCAGGAAATACCAGCTCCGAATGATTTTAAAATTCAAATTAGGTTCAGATTTTATGGATAATTTTAAAGAAGGACCTCCGACCAATCGCGTAACGCCCTGCCTTTTTGTTAACAAAATTCTCATGGCACGCTCCATGTCTCGCGCCACGATTATCACGTCGCGCGCCTAATTTTATCAAATCTCGTGATAAATTTCATTCAACCCGGAACGTGCCACGAGAATTTTGTTAACAAAAAGGCAGGACGTTACGCAATTGGTCGGAGGTCCTTCTTTAAAATTATCCTTAAAATCTGACCCTAATTTGAATTTTAAAATCATTCGGAACTGGTATTTCCTGAATGTTTCACTATGCGGACTGGTCTTATAATTAGTAGAAGAATCGATAAAAAAAATCACTTGATTTTCTACTTCACCCTCCCTTTAATGAATGGATGGTAAAAATGATTCTAATTCATTTAATTAATTTAAAATTAGATCTTAAGAAGCATGCTCTATCGAGGCTCTGAAGTTATGAGAGAAGTTGGATGGGTCATTTTTGATGAAATTCATTATATGAGAGATAAAGGTTAAAACTATAAACTACTACTACTATTTAGTAGTTTTCTTTCTATTAACAAGTTTTTTCTCTTAGAAAGAGGAGTTGTTTGGGAAGAAACAATAATTTTACTCCCTGATACTGTCCATTATGTATTTCTTTCCGCTACAATTCCAAACGCGAGACAATTTGCCGAATGGATTTGTCATTTACACAAGCAAGCTTGTCACGTAGTTTACACTGATTATCGTCCCACACCCCTTCAACATTACATTTTTCCATCGGGAGGTGATGGAATTCATTTAGTTGTTGACGAACAAAGTAATTTTAGGGAAGAGAACTTTAATACCGCCATGGCTGTCTTGCAAAATGTTGGGGATGCTGCTAAAGGCGACAGTGCGCTTAAAGGAAGGAAGGGAGGGTTTAAAGGAGGTATTTTGAGCGTGTTAATTAAAAATAATTAGGTCCTTTTAATTATTTTAAATTAATTAATTAATTAATTAGGTCCTTTTAATTATTTTAAATTAATTAATTAGGTTCTTTTAATTATTTTAAATTAATTAATTAATTAGGTTCTTTTAATTATTTTAAATTAATTAATTAATTAGGTTCTTTTAATTATTTTAAATTAATTAATTAGGTTCTTTTAATTATTTTAAATTAATTAATTAATTAATTAGGTTCTTTTAATTATTTTAAATTAATTAATTAATTAATTAGGTTCTTTTAATTATTTTAAATTAATTAATTAATTAATTAGGTTCTTTTAATTATTTTAAATTAATTAATTAATTAGGTTCTTTTAATTATTTTAAATTAATTAATTAATTAGGTTCTTTTAATTATTTTAAATTAATTAATTAATTAATTAGGTTCTTTTAATTATTTTAAATTAATTAATTAATTAGGTTCTTTTAATTATTTTAAATTAATTAATTAATTAATTAGGTTCTTTTAATTATTTTAAATTAATTAATTAATTAATTAGGTCCTTTTAATTATGTTTAATTAATTAATTAATTAATTAGGTTCTTTTAATTATTTTAAATTAATTAATTAATTAGGTGAAAGTAATTGTTACAAGATTGTCAAAATGATTATGGAAAGACAGTTTGCACCAGTTATTGTCTTCAGTTTTAGTAAAAAAGAATGTGAAGCTTACGCCATGCAATTGTCTAAATTGGATTTTAACACTCGTTAGTATTTAAATTAATTTTAAAGGGAGGGTGAAGTAGAAAATCAAGTGATTTTTTTATCAATTGTTCTACTAATTACAAGACCAGCCTGCACAGTGAAACATTCAGGAAATACCAGCTCCGAATGATTTTAAAATTCAAATTAGGTTCAGATTTTAAGGATAATTTTAAACACAAGGACTGCCGACCAATCGCGTAACGCCCTGCCTTTTCATTAACAAAATTCACGTGGCACGTTCCGTGTTGAATGAAATTTATCACGAGATTTGATAAAATTTGCGCGCGACGTGATAATCGTGGCGCGAGACACGGAGCGTGCCACGAGAATTTTGTTAATAAAAAGGCAGGACGTTATGCGATTGGTCGGAGCATGGTCCTTGTTTAAAATTATCCTTAAAATCTGAACCTAATTTGAATTTTAAAATCATTCGGAAGTATTTCCTGAATGTTTCACTAAGTGCAGACTGGTCTTATAATTAGTAGAAGAATCGATAAACAATCACTTGATTTTCTACTTCACCCTCCCTTTAATGGTTTTAATTAATGAAGTTTACTAATTGAAATTATATTTTTTAGCGGAAGAAAAAGAATGTGTTAATGAAATCTACACAAACGCGATGGATATTTTGTCAGATGAAGATAAAAAATTACCCCAAGTTGAACACGTTTTCCCCTTACTTATGAGAGGAATTGGAATTCATCATTCAGGACTTTTACCAATTTTAAAAGAAACTGTTGAGATTTTATTCTCTGAGGGGCTGATCAAAGCTTTATTCGCTACTGAAACGTTTGCAATGGGATTAAATATGCCAGCTAGAACCGTTTTGTTTACAAATGTTAGGAAATTTGACGGAAAAGAATCAAGATGGGTAAGAAATTTAGTTATTTTAACTTATTTACTCTTTTATTTTTAATTGAAAATTGTTTTTGTTTATTTTTATAGATTACTTCTGGAGAATATATTCAAATGAGTGGTCGAGCTGGTAGACGTGGAATTGATTCAAAAGGGATTGTTATTCTTATGATTGATGAAAAAATGACACCGTCAATTTGTAAAGATATTGTTAAGGTAATGGACGGGAAATTGGCAAATTGCAATTGGGGAGAACTTATTGATATTGATTGGTAGCTTGTAACTTTGCAATTGGGGAGAACTTATTGATATTGATTGGTAGCTTGTAACTTTGCAATTGGGGAGAACTTATTGATATTGATTGGTAGCTTGTAACTTTGCAATTGGGGAGAACTTATTGATATTGATTGGTAGCGTGTAACTTTGCAATTGGGGAGAACTTATTGATATTGATTGGTAGCTTGTAACTTAATTTGATTTTATTAATTCCTATTAGGGTTTACCTGATCCAATTAACAGCGCTTTTCATTTAACCTACAATATGGTTCTCAATTTACTCAGAGTTGAAGAAATTAATCCCGAATATATGCTTGAAAGATCGTTCTTTCAATTCCAAAATTATGCCCGAATTCCTCAAGTCCATACCAGTAATTTTTTTTAATTATTTATTTACTAAATTAATAACTATTTATATCAGAAGTATATAATACTTCTCTCCGAGAGAAGTGTACCACAAAGCGGGGTAAGTGTAACGTCATTCTTCCCAACATCGGAACATTTGGAGCAAGGTTACTAAACCGAATCACATACGCGATAAATAGTTCCCTCGTCATTACTCTATTTGCGTTAAACTATTTGGCAAGACGCACTTGTGGATTTTTGTCTAACCCCAAGACGAGGTTAGGGAGTTGATTTCTGAGGATTTAGTGCCAAACAGTTATAGAACGTAGCACGGTGCGATGCCCATCTGTAGTTTGATGAGCGGGAGAGCAAACAAAAAGGGCTCCTTCGCCTGGGAAGAATGACGTTACATAACTAATGTATTAAAATGATACAGAGTGGCATCCTTCTTCTATTATCCCCTTCTGTTTATATTTAATTATTGTTGGTTCATTTCTACAGAACTAAAGAATCTTCAGACGGAATTTGACTCTATAGTTATTCCTAATGAAGATGCGGTTGAAGCTTATTACAATGTTCGACAAAAACTGAAACAATTTGAAGGAGAGTTTCGTAAATTTATAACAAAACCAAAGTATTTGGTTCCTTTTCTACAACCGGGAAGAATGGTTAAAGTTAAGAGCGGGGAGGATGATTTCGGATGGGGAATTGTCATAAACTATCAAAAGAAACCGTGCACTCATCCATTGGCTACTGATTTTGATCCTGTTTATATTGTCGATGCTTTGTTACAAGTTTCGAAAGAAAGCGCGAAGGCTAAAATATCCAGCGCTTATAAACCACCCGCCAAAAATGAGAAAGGAGAAATGACTGTAAGTTTAATTAATTTAAAACTTATTAAAATTAATAAAGTGTTTTTTTACTGTTTTTTAATGTTTTTATCGTGTAATTTTACCATTTTAGGTTGTTCCAGTCTTAATTGATAGAATAGAGAAAGTTAGCACCGTTCGACTTTACTACCCTCAAGATCTGCGACCATTAGATAACCGAATGTCAGTTTTGAAATCAATTAAGGAGGTTTTAAGGCGGTACCCCAAAGGGGCTCCGTTACTTGACCCGGTTGAAGATATGAGCATAAAAGACCCTGAATTTAAGGAGGTTGTCAAGGTTAGTTCTTTACAGTGGTGTGCGAGTCCCGTTTTTTCGGTTTCGAGCCGAGTCCGAGTATCGAAACTAATTTCTTATCGAGTATCGAGCCGAGTCTCAAAAATGCTTTCGAGTATCAAGTATTTAGATAGGTCAAATTTTGGTTCTTTCGAGTCTCAATTATCGAGTCTCAAATATTGACTTGTCGAGTAGCAATTTTGTAAATTTCTTGAAAATAATGAATATGTTCAATTATCTAATATCGAACTAGTTCAAAAAGATTGTTAGTGATCAATTAAACATTGAACAGGTGATTTTCAAAATAAATGATCATGAACTCATCGTCTGCTATAGTTGTAAGCCTCGGACTCGAGTATTTAAAATTTTAAAAAGCTACTCGAATCTTTCTCGAGTATCTCAATGTGTTGTTATCGAGTATCGAGTCGAGTACTCGGCTCGATACTCAAACCGAGTACTCGAACTTAACGAGTACTCGCACACCCCTGGTTTTATTAATTTAATTTAATTTTATTCACCGGTTTATGCAGAAAATTGAGACGTACGAAGATGCCATGTTCAAAAATACAATTAATAAAGAGGAAAATCTCGAGAGTTTATACACAATGTTTGAAAACAAAACAAAAGTAACTTTATTGATTGATTAATTAATTTAATTTGTGGTGGTTGTAAGTTAACGTTTAATTATCAATTAGTTGCGAGAGCAAATAAGGGATTTGAAGTCCGAATTAAAGAATGCCAAATCTTTGATTCAAATGGATGAATTGAAATGCCGGAAGAGAGTTTTGAGACGTTTGGGTTATTGTACTTCGGCTGATGTTATTGAAACAAAAGGTCGAGTTGCTTGCGAAATTAGCAGCGCGGATGAGCTTTTAATCACCGAAATGGTTTTCAACGGAGTATTTAATAACTTAACGCCTCAACAAGCGACTGCTCTTCTGTCGTGCTTTGTTTTTCAAGAAAAATCCAAAGAAATTCCAGAGATTACCGAACAGTTAACGGAGGCTTTGAGGATTATGCAGGAAATGGCCAGACGAATCGCCAAAGTAAGTTTGGAAGCTAAACTACCCGAAATTGACGAAGAAAATTACGTGGCTTCGTTTAAACCTAATTTAATGGGGGCCGTTCACGCTTGGTGTAATGGATCTTCCTTTTTAAATATCTGTCAAATGACTGACGTCTTTGAAGGGAGTATTATCAGGTGTATGCGTAGATTAGAGGAACTCTTAAGACAAATGGTTCAAGCTTCTAAAAGTATCGGTAACACTGAACTAGAAGCCAAATTCTCCGAAGCCATTAAACTTATGAAACGGGACATTGTCTTCGCTGCCAGTTTGTATTTGTAGACCTACTAATAACCTTTATTTTTCATCGCTTAATTTTATTTGGGAAAGTATTGTACAGACCACATAATCAAGTCATGTAATCAATTGTAAAGCTTTCTTTGAATAAATTACATTATTAAAAAATTAATTAATTTGTTTTGATTTTTAGTTTTTCCATTTTCTCATTGATTTGTGTCCCATTTAGAATTTTGCAATAGGGACTTGGCAATTCAGGCTTAACTCCGCCCCCAGCGCCATTATGGTATGTTTTTTTAACAGAATGAAAGCTACATAAGCCCCTCCTCCTGGTATGTTTTTTAGCACTAGTGGAAGGTAGCCTGACGTTGCATGACGTAGTACTGCCAAGTCCCTATTGTTTTTCCTCCAAATGAGACACCGTCGCCATCTATGAGAGAGCACGGGAACTTAATAGTAAATTTGGTGAGAATATCACCAAGAATTTCCACATAATCACTCATGAAATCACTTGTAAATCTTTCTTTCAATAAATTACGTTATTAAAAATTAATTAGCAATTTGTTTTAAATTTTAGTTTTTCCATTTTTCTCATAGCTGGCAATAGCTTGAATGAGACTATCTCATCCAAGATTATATCGATCTCCACGGAATTAGCGCCATGTTTAGGCTTAATGCTATTTAAATTCCCCAGCAAAATTTTTTAATTGAGACAGTGTCGCCATCTATGAGAAG
This sequence comes from Phalangium opilio, assembly GCF_054372755.1. Classification (NCBI taxonomy): domain Eukaryota; kingdom Metazoa; phylum Arthropoda; class Arachnida; order Opiliones; family Phalangiidae; genus Phalangium; species Phalangium opilio. The sequence continues at coordinate 4,142,410 of NW_028324156.1, forward strand.
CTATGGGAACTTATAGGAAACTTTGCGGGAAAATTACCTAGAATCAAATATTAAGTCAGACAGTGTCGCCATCTATGAGCGACCAAGGGAACTTATATTGCTTTATACGGAATATAGCGTGGATTAAGTTCCCGTAGCCTCTCATAGATGGCGACGGTGTCTCACTTGGGGAGACGAAAGTAACGAAACCATTGCAAATTTTTAAATAAGTTATAATATAATAAGTTGGAATCATAGATATATATCTATGGTTGGAATGTCCTACGATTTAAAAGCAAGCAGCAAGGATAGGGTTGATAACGTTAGACTTAATGTGGAGTCAGGTTGCCGTCTTCTAGCCGATTCAGAACCCTATCCTTGATCAAAAATCCCACTTTTAATGAATTTATTAATAAATTTAAATTTCGGATAACGTTTTATTGCACAAATCAATTTACAACAGTCCCTTGTAATAATTAAAAAAACCAAATTATACATTATTTTTGCAATAAATTTAATTAACTCGTGTATAAAAACGCGCTTGATTTTGTTTTTAAATTTCTCCCGCGTTTTTTCTACAAAATAAAAACATGGGACTTGAAAAATAAAAATCGAAGAATAAATTTATGAATTTTAATAATTAATTAATTAATTTGTTTTTTGAGAAATCCTTTAAATATATATATTTTTTTAAATATTCTAGTTTAATATAAACTCGTATATTAGGTAACATTATCTTCTTACTATAATCTCGTCTTTAGTACAATATTACGTAGAAATTATTTTATTTTAATCTTTTAATTTGTATTCAAAATTTTTCAAATTTTAAGTTTGATTGCAAAGTTAATTAATTTCTCGTATCGTAATTTTGTTCTTTTTGACGTTGTTTCTTAGTTTCTTCTTTTCTCTTAAAACGTAACCTTTTAGTAGACAAATATGAAAAAGTACTGAAAACGTGTTTTTATTTTAAGAATTGAATTTTGTATAAAAGCACCATTCGGAACGCGATTTTTTTTTAATTTTTGGTTCTTTTTAAATCTCTTACGTACAGTTTGGTTACTCCGGGGGTTTTTAATTAATTTAATTAGTTTTTAATGAGGAGGGTTATTATCACTTAATTTTAAAACGTATTTAAATATCTATCACGTTTAATTTTATTTAAGAAAAAATTTCTTTGAAAGATCGCTCTTCGGAGTTTTATTAGCGAATAATTATTTTAGAAAATTTAAAATTGGCATTTTAATTATTTTTCGTGACTTTATATTAATTTTCGTAGTTTATTGGAGTCAACCAGGGTCAAATTTAATTGAAGTAAATATTATAATATTAATCTTCGTTAGCTCAATTAGTATACTGACTGACATACCTTGCCAATCAGATACCAGTATTTTAAATGGTTGCTAATGGAGATTCACGTTGTTCACTTGTTTACCCAATAAAGTTACGAGAAAATCGTTTTATCGTTGACATTATAGCGAAAAAGTACGTTATCTTTTCTAGAATATTTAAAATTACATTGCTTATTATACTTTAGTCATATGATAAAAGATATTGTAAAATTTAGTCATATGATAAAGGCATTTTATGATTGCAGTGCAAAATTCATTAGAAAAGTCGTACTTTCTCTAAATTTCGCTATATATTAATTAAATTCCATTAATGAATTATTTAATTAATAATTTCGTTATTTAATCTCATTATATTTTCACGGTCGCGAATATGCCATATATTAATTACTAAATCATTCGCTAATTAATTATAAATTATTTTATAGTTAATTTAATTAAACAAACAGCGGGGCTTTCGCTATTGTATTAAAAACTACAAGGATTAATTCAATTATATTTTTTAAATGTTTTTAAAGCGATCTTTCAAATAATATTTTTTCGCCATTCGTTCGTAACTTTAGCGCTCTCTTTAACCACATTCCAATTTCATTAATCTTAATTAATTAGTTGTTTTTTTATACAATTTTTTTTAAACATTATAAGAACATATTTTTACATAATTGTTTTAGTTCTACCGTCTAAATTTAATTTATTTTTTATTTTTGGGTTTTTTGCAAAATGTATACTTCAGAAAATATCATCCTTAGATTTTCTTACTAAGACGACGACTCGTATATATATTTTTTTTTATTTTCATTTTTCATTTTAAATTAATTCATGGAAAGTTGACCCCCTTTAATGACGTATCTAGTGAAATAAAATTGAGTTTATAAATGAATAGAGCTCAATCAGAGCTTTAAAACGAGTCTAATTACATCAAAATAGAGCCATAAATAAGGGAGATATTCAATATTATATTTCATGACTCATAATGAATGACTCATGAAATTCTATAACATTTTTATTTATATTCCGATATTGATGTTCCTTGGTATCAAATAAAAGGTCTTTTCGAGCTCTATTCATTTCTGGAGCCGTAATGCATCAGAAAATACGTCGTTTATCAATTATGTTTAATTTTAATAATAATTTAAAACACCCTATGCTAATACGCGGTGTAATTGTTGTTTCTTTATTTAATTATATTTGTTTCAAATATAATATTAAAACCCCAGAAGGGCACTTTTTGAGTTCACGTTTTTTTTTTTAATGTGCGATAATATCCATAATAGTTTATTAATTTGCTACCCAAAGTTTCGGAAATTCATTTTTTTTCTTTAAATATATAATAATTGAGCGTATTGTGCAATAGATGACAGAACCCATGACTATAGCAAAGAGAAATCTTTTTTTTTTTTTGAAATATTTATATAGATTTTTTTTTTTGGTTTTTTTTTCAAAAACCTTGAAAGAACAATTTAATCAAATTTTTTTTAAAACCTATAATGGCTTATTTTTCTTCATTATACAAAACACCTCTTTTTTTAAATTGTATTTTTAAATAGATAATAATTAGAGCTAAATTATTTACAAGTTTTTGTGTGGGGTCTCATGTTTTTTTGCGCTTAAGTTTTGTGTTATTTTGCAAAAAAAAAAAAAAGTAAATGGTTTTTTAATGCAAAAAGGAAATATTTGCGCGTGGAACCCTGTTATATATATATATATATATATATATATATATATTTGGTATTTATTTTTTTTTAAATTTGAAAATTTTTAAAAACAACCCTCGATTTTTTAATAATATTTTGGTTTTTTTTTTAGATATATTATTTTAGTAAATGGTTTTTTCTTTATTATGATTTTTTAAAAAAAGATTTTAATATTTGTCACAGGTTTTTTTCTTAATTATCATATTAATCCCATTTAGGTCTATTTAATTTTAATGAAAAAAATTTGTTCTTTTTGCGTTTTTTTTTACTATTTTTAAGATTTGGTTAAGATTTATTAATATATTATTTTTTTCTTAATTTTATTTTATTTTTTCGTACGTCTCCTATAGTTTAGTAATTAGCGGCAAAATTAAGTTTTTAAATTAAGCCAGCTTTATAACTAATTTAAAGGGCTTTAATTTAATGTTAATTAGCTTGTTATATTTATAGTTTTTTAGATAATTAGGCACTTGATTAATTTATCCCTAAAATTTTGAAGTATATTTAACTTTTTATTTTATGCATATATGTTTTATTTTGTCATAATTTTTTTAAGCTATCAAAAAACAAAAATTTTAATTATTTACGAACGAACTAAACTTTGCACGCTTTAAAAGGGGATGAAATTTAAAGTGAACTTAATTTTAATGACGAAGTATATTATTTGCACTTAGATTTAGCGAAAAGATAAATCTTAAGGAGGGAAATAGCGTTTAGGAGTTTTGCGAAGATCGCTTTTGTTTACTCGGAGTATTTTAGTAATTGATTTACTTTTGTATGTTTTTGTCAGTTATATCGAAGGCACAGAGGTTCAAAAATATATCTTAATTAAATTAAATTAATTATAAACAGTGAAAAAAAAGATTAAAACTAACAACGTAGTGATAGAACAGATAGCTGGCTTAACCCATAATGTTTGTATGTTTGTTTGTTTATAATGGAAGTCCAAATATTAATTGTTTATCAGTCTTATTTACGTATATTTGTTTTGCAGTATCGTTTTATTTTACAAAAGTTTTATACCTTTATTTTTCTGTTTGCGTTAAAATTCGACAAAAAAAAATTGTTATCCTAATAGTTTTTACTCGTGTGAAATTTTAGTGTTTGTTTTAAATCACATTTTCGCAATTATTTAAATTTATGCAATTAACAATTTAATTAGAAAATTGACTTTCGCCGCTATAATTTGGTATCTCCTATTCGATGTCCGTTCGTTTCATTTTCGCCTTCAGGATCGTTTTCGTCTTCGGGCGAAAGGTTTCCGTTAGTCGGGCTATTTCCGCGACTGTGGTTTGGGTTAAACGCGGCGTTTTCCGCGGCGGAATTTCGCGGATAAACGTCAGGAGTTACCGCGCGGTTTACGGCGTTATATGATACGGCTAAATTATCGCGACCTCCGCCCGCGGAATCTTCGAATCCGCCGGCTAAATAGGGCAAACTTCGTCGTCTTTCCGCTTGAATTAAACGATGCGCCGCTCTGTCAATTTCTTCTTGAGTCATATTTATCGCTTCCGCGAGTTCACGTTGGGTCGCCCGCACAAATTCGGGGTCGCAATACTTGCCTAAACCTTGTTCTTGAAGAACCTGTTAAATTAAAAGAGAAATAAGTCATTTTAGCGCCAAAACTATCCATTTCCAAGATCATATTTCGCGGCTATGCGCAGTCGCATCCTAAATCTTGACTATGCGCAGGCGCATCCTAAAGCGACCTAACGGAGTAACCGCGGCGCAAAATTTCAAAAACGAACTTGAACTTAAGAAGATGACGGTTGAGAGTTGAGACAATGCTCTTATAAAATTGTTATAATATGAGTACTATACGGGGTCGTATCGTTAATATAATAATTTTTTATCGGTTTTAGAGCTATATTAAGTCGCGAAATTCAAAAATTAAGTCTGTACACCTGGGAAATTAAACGACATTCATGTAAGTTTTAAATACAAATGCAACTCTTTCTTTGGCCGTGACCCCGCGGGCGCCATCCCGTCATTGGAGCCGAGCGAGCCGAGCTTTAATATGGGAACTAAGGCTTAAGAATAGGGCAATTTTTCCATCTTTATATGAAGTACTAACATAAGTATACATTAAAACTTATGTTATTTTGGTGGTAGAAACAAAATGTCTAAATTTTAAATAATCCTTGGTAGAAATATCGTTATAATTAATATTTGCTTCCACTGTTATACACGTTAACGCCGCAGAGAACGAGCAATAATATTTCAATCTGTCAAATAACTTACTCTTCCAACCAAACTTTCGGCACTTCCTATGAATTCTCCATAATTATGTTTCCTCTCGGCATTCCTCCCTGCTGTCGAACCATTCCTATATCCTAAAAAACCAAGCAAATCATTAGCATATATTATATAATTTATAATTAATAATAGCTCAACTATGAGCGGATAAACGTGCGCCTGTTTTAATTGTTATCAAGTTTTACCAAGTGAATAAATTTCACACTTTTCCAATATATTACTAAATAGGGTATGTTTTTAGCAGAGCTGTGCTAATTAGTTGACAACTAATTGAATTAGAATTAGCAATTAGATAAATGTTTATGAATTAATTAATTATCCAATTAGCAATTAGACATAGAAACTAATTAATTATCCAATTAGAAATTAGACGTAGAAACTAATTAATTATCCAATTAGCAATTAGACGTAGAAACTAATTAAATTCAATCAGAAACTAGGCATTTATTTATCAAACTAATTAATTAGAATTACTAATTTCTAATTAATTACCTGTCTAATTAAGGTAAAAACGAAAACATAAGTAAACATAAAAGTATAAAAGTGCCCAATTAATTTACTCCCGAGTAGTAAATCCATGGGCATTGCTATTAATTAGAATTACTTCTTAATTAGCACCAAGATAATTAAAATTCAATTACCATTTTCAATTAGTAAATGATGCTAATTATTTAGAATTTTAATTAGCTAACTAATTAATTAGCACAGCTCTGGTTTTTAGCCCTAGATGTTGCTAATTAGCTTGTTTATTGTCACCTTTTTCACAATATTGTTAATTTAGTTTCTTTGTACCCAAAAAAGAGGCGCTCTTATAGCCACTCGTGCTTTTAAACTAACCGTGATACGACGCCCTATGGGTCGGGAAATAGGACGCGCCATCTTGCAGTGATCCTTTGTCGGGTGCGGGTGGCCTTGGTGGTGGTCCATTGGCGAAAACGGCCGTCGGGTCCATATTGGGGTCATTCAGGGGTCCGTGATGACCGGAAGCTATGATACCGGCCACCGCCATGGCCGGAAGTTGGGCTAACCTAAGGGAAGTAGCGATCCGGTTGAGAACTGGTGAAGGCGGTTGATCGCTGTCCCCAGATTCTTGAGGGGACAGTCCCCCTGGGTCCAAGATGGGAGTCTCATGGCTGTCCTGCTTGCTCAAACAGGGCAAGCGGAACCCCCCTCCGTTGCCCCCTGATGATTTACTGGTCACAAACTTTCGAGGGGGTGGGGTTGGAGCTCGAGGACCTGATGGGTCTTCGGGTTCGTCCACGGATAGACTAGGACTTCCGGTTTCAATTAAAAACCATTCCGGACACACGGGTAGTTATTTTGACGTCAGGAAAAACAAAGGGTTACGGGTAAGGGAACGCAAAGTTAATTGAGCCTTAAATTAGTTAACTGTTTCATGGTAATTGGTATGCAATTAATTAACTACGTTAGGTTTAATTTAAGCCATGAAATTTAAAAACGTCTTGGATAAACTATATTAGGCGTTGGAAAACCAGCTTTTCATTATTATTAAAATATGAGCCTTTATTTCTTTAAGTTTATCCAAGAAGTGATATCTAGTTTATTAGGGAGAAGGTATAAATTCGCCACATTTCTAGCTATATCTCTAGTCCAAACGTAGGTCCGGAGTTAATCCCTGCCTCTAAATTACAACCAGCATCTCATTGGTTCTTGAAAACTCACGTCAGCGCGACGCGAATGACAAAAATAACGTATTTTCCGACTGAGGAGAGGCGAAATAGCCCGGGGCCTACATTTACGTCCCCCCTTGTATTTTGAAAGGGAGACTGGGACTATGGCGCGCGAATACTTAGGCAACTTATATCTTCTCCCTAGTAAACTAGATATCGCTTCTTGGTTCATCCAAGAAATTTTTAAGAATTACAGGATATTTACTAATTATTAAAAATTATTTAATTTTGGCTAATTTAAGTTAATAATTATGGCGGTATTTTTTTTTTAATTTCTCCCAATTAAGCTTGGAGATAATTACAATTACCAAAATTAATTAACAAAACAAATCTTTGGGTATAGATTCATTTCGATACTCGATAGGGGGGAAGTTAGAAAAGAAAATAAATCAAAATTCAAGATTTCAGAAACATGATATTGCGTGTTCATTCAAATAAAATTCTCAAATTGACATTCCTGAAGCCAATAATAATAATAAAAAAGGGGCGGGACTTATGACGTAGGTGGTGGTCAGTGCTGTTAGTATTGTTACTTACTGATTACGAAAAGAGTTAGGAGAACCTGACAGTTTTCCGGTTGTGGGTGGAGACAGTAGTTCGTCGGAACCCTCTCCGCCGGATACGCTGTCGTTTGAATCACTTCCAGGAACGCGAGATAGAGTATTCATTGGAATTGTATCGCTCAGAACGGTTGAAACGCGTACTTCGCACGTGGGTTGTCCCATCGCGTTAAACTCGTACACGTGCGGCCAAGAACCCGGATTATTTCCGGTTCCAGGAGGCCGGTACGTGAAGACATTGTCTACTGATAACGAGCTAATAGGGCGCGAATCGCACAAAGACCAAAACGCGCCAAAAATATTTAAATGTGCCATCAACAACAACAACAACAAAAATTGTATCTTGCTTAGCAAGGCGGGTTTTTTGGGTTATTTTGTTACGTCAGAGCAAGAAGCGATATCTAGTTTATTAGGGAGAAGGTATAGATTCGCCACATTTTTAATCTAGCTTTATCTCCGGTCCAAACGTATAGTAGGTCCGGAGTTAATCCCCGCCGCCTCTAAATTACAACCAACATCTCATTGGTTCTTGAAAACTCACGTCAGCGCGGCGACGCGAATGACGAAAATTACAATCATATTTTCCGACTGAGGAGAGGCGAAATAGCCCGTCCTCCTTTTACGCCCCCCTTGTATTTTGAAAGGGGGACTGGGACTATGGCGCGCGAATACTTAGGCATCTTATACCTTCTCCCTAGTAAACTAGATATCGCTTCTTAGTCAGAGATACCAAAAAAAAAAGATAAGCATCTCCTTAAAATAATAAATATTCAAACGCTTCCATTAATTAATTAATTTCGTAGGGTTAATTAATTAGTTAGTTAATTAATTTCAAACCAATCAAATTTTGTGCAGGATGCAGGCCAATGTTAATTGCAGACTTTTAACAAAAACAAAGTGTTTTAAGATTAATATATTTTAAGTTAATGATAGGAAGAAAGGTTGAAGGTTGACATCTAAAGGATTATAAGGGATTGTGACATGCTAAGTACTGACTGTGGACTCTCAGGGCATGATGGGAAGGAATTTTGATATTAAGACGTGATATATAAAAAAACACCCCTCCCTAAGATGAGCGAACGCCGTAAATGTTTATTAAAGCACTTTGTTTTAAAAATACTATTTTTAAAGTTGTCTTTTTGGGGGAGTCGCGAAAACGTAACAATATTCCCCAGTATTTTTGTATTGTATTTCTTTGTTGGTTTTTACTTTATTTGTATTGGGTTTATGACCTACCTGGCTTTACTGACTCTGCGATCGGTTAAAGGTGAAGGTCCCGGGGTGAGAGAGTAAGGAATATTGGCCGAATTCTCCCTGGCCAGCCGGACGTGGTTGAGGGCGTATTGTCTAGGGGCGCCCCGAGGAATGTCCAGGGAATTGGTGGGTGAAATTTTGGCGTGATTGCCCCTAGCCACGTGTAAACTGTTCGCGCGTTGCACCGCTTGATTGTGACCACCTCCGCCTTTACCCCGGACTGTCGACCACATCCCGCCGAAAAGAGAGTGATTCCGCTGAATAGAAATAACCACCCATTAGGAGGTCATAGGGGTCAACAAGAAGTCTAAGTTTATTTACCCTATGCATAGGCTCTACGTCGGGGCCTTCGTCGAAGTCGTCCATTTCGAGGTTGCCGCTAATAGCTCTCCTTATTTCTGGTCCCATTTCTAACAGGGTTCGGAGACCGGCCTAAAGGTCAAATTAAATGCGTTAGATGAGCCTTTGAGGTTATGTAAGGTCCAGGGCCGTCGAGAGAGTTTGCGGGCCCCGGGAAAATGACGAAATCGTGGGCCCCCAAGAAGGTACGGGCAACCCAATCTCTCGATAGCCCTGATATGGTCAAGTGTCGTGGTCGTGGTGTTTTTAAAGTTGTCATACTTGTAACGCGACAGTGTTTTCCTTTTCATTTTCGTAATCCGCAGCGTCTCTTTCTTCTTTGCGTTTTTTAAACCGACGAAAGTAATCTTGAATCAGGAAAGTGGCGTAGAATTTGCCCACCGTTACGTCATCGTCAGCTGTATTAGGCGATTTTAGACGTTTATATTTGGACCAGATAAAGTTCCCTTAACTTAAGCCCTACTTACTGGCTGGCGGAACCACTTGATCCAGCAACTTAGGACTAGTTCGTTTCCATATCTTTCTGATCACGGCTCGAAGCTCTTCGTTTGCTTCGTCCAGATTACCTTTAAAATAATCGATCATTTATTAATCGTTTTAATTACCGATAATTGTGAATCGATCATTTATTAATCGTTTTAATGATCGATAATTTTTAATCGATATCGTTTTAATAATCGATAATTGTGAATCGATCATTTATAAATCGTTTTAATAATTGATAATCAATCCTTTATTAATAATCGATCATTGTGAATCGATCATTTATAAATCGTTTTAATAATTGATAATCAATCCTTTATTAATAATCGATCATAGTGAATCAATCATTTATTAATAATCGATCATTGTTAATCGATTAATTTAGAAAAGATTTTTATTTGCAATATTTACCTTCGGTTTTTATTCTTAAAGACGTTCGAACAACGGCGAAAAGTGTCGCGTTAAACATGACCGTCCCGTCACTGTTTAATGGCATGTTCATCGATACCAAGCGCTGTTTAATTATTTTACAATTTATCGTTAGAATCGATAATTATCGTTGTGCGAATTGATTAATTAATTTATCGATTTTTTATTTACCTTACAGGCAACTCTGTGAGGACATAATTTACCGAAACCCAATGGAGGAGATATTTTTCTTAATAAAGTTACAACATCCAAGTGTTTGATTCTCCCCCTGTAATCGGTAAGTCAATCGATCGAATCGATTATTTTTTGTTTGAAGGCTTATAGTTAATGCGTAAGTACTTACTTGGCGTCTGGGTCGTATTCGGACCATAAACGCACGAATTCGTCTAAATGATGCGGTCCTAAAATGGACCAATCGCGAGTCAAATAATCGAAATTGTCCATAATAACGGCGACGAATAAATTAATAACTAAGAATGAACATAAGATGTAAAATGAAATGAAATATGGTAAAGCGATATCGGATCCGCATTTTTTCCCCTTATCGTCTGATCGGGGATCGCAAATTGCCGTATCGATATTCGAGCAAGATAACATGATTTCTTGCCAAGCTTCTCCCGTTGCCGATCTACAAATATATTATTTAGATATTTAGGCTTTTTAACCTTTGACCCCACCTATGTATAAAACTGACCTAAAAAGCACTAATACCGCTTGAAAGAAACTTTGGAAGTTGTTGTTACGGTGAATAGCTGTATCGGGATTTAGTGCGATTTTGCCAAACACCTGTTACAGCGATTAAAACCATTTGGAGTTAATTATTGATATAATTAAGCTCAATTAGTTTTAACAGGGATAGATTTAATTTTAGAAGTAGGAATGGAGAACAGAGTAATCTGGGCGCGCGTCAAAGTCCCTGATCCCCTTTCACGGGACGGAGGGGTATGAAAGAAGAGGCTGGTCATAGCGACGGAGGTAAAATGAAATTACGTATTTTTCGCTGTACGCGTCAGCAACGTCATCAAAACGTAATTTAAGTGAGCCAATAAGATAATTTAAACTTTTCGTTACGCGTTGGAGGGAGGGGCTCAATACTGGGCTATGACTCGGACTGAAGTAAATACTAACCGTTCTCCATTCCTACTTCTAAAATTAAATCTATCCCTGATTATAAATACCTGCATTCCGATGACGGCGTAAATGAAGAACAACATAACGATTAATAGCGCAACGTATGGAAGAGCCTATATTTATTTTAATTTAAAAATAAATTTAGATTATTTAGTTTAAGCCTTGGTTTAGGCTTAACATACTTGAAATGATTTAATAAAAGTCCATAACAAAGTTCTGATACCCTCCCCTCGACTTAGAAGTTTGATCAACCGCATGACCCGGAAAAGTCGGAAAAAGTTGATACTGATAATACTGGAGCCGGGCTGTTTTGTTAATGGGTTAAATGACGTCATCAGAGTAGAGTTTGGGAGATGAAATGACGTCATCGAGTAGAATTGAGAGATGAAATGAGGTCATAGAGTAGTTGGGAAATGAAATGACGTCGTCGTGTAGAGTTGGGAGATGAAGTGACGTCATCGAGTAGAGTTGGGAGATGAAATTACGTCATCGAGTAGAGTTAGGAAGTAAAATGGCGTCATCGAGTAGAGTTAGGAAGTAAAATGGCGTCATCGAGTAGAGTTAGGAAGTAAAATGGCGTCATCAAGTAGAGTTAGGAAGTAAAATGACGTAGAAAGAAGAAATGGGAAATAGTTAATGCAATGCTTAAAAGAATGGTATACTTGAACGTAACAAGGGTTGAAGGTAAACGTGCAGGATGACGTGTTTTGTGTCCTCTGGATTTGATTTGATTTAAAATGAAATAAATTCAGCACTACCTGTGTTTTGTTTTTATAATAAGTGCAGGGGTAAAAAAGAACTGAAGAAAAACTGTTTAAAATCATAAATGATATTTAATAATAATACCGTAAACAGAAAAATTCTGTTCGTTCAATTTCGGTTTGCGTTAGCTTTGAGAAAGAGGGGGTTAGTCGAAAAATAATTCTTACGTTGACCTCAGAATACACAATGTCGATAAAACTGCCCAAAACTATTATGAAATCGAAAACGTTCCAGGCGTCTCCGAAATAATTCTGAAATGAATAATTAAATTGATCTATTAACGGGTTAAAATTAAAATTAAAAACATTTTGACCACCGTGTACTGACCTTAAAACGAAAAGCGAGAATTTTCAATAGGAACTCGAGCGCAAATACCGAAGTGAAAATCATGTTCAGAATATCCAGCGCCACTGTATACTCCTCCGGTTGTCCGTTGTACTGCGCGTGACACACGTTTTAATTAATTAATTAATTATGTAATTAATTAGCCAAGGCTTAAAGGGGGTAATTAAAGGACCGAAATAAAGTGGGATGGTTCTATGAGAAATCACTTTTGAGTCGAAAATCTAACTGCTATGACCAATTTTGCCCCATAAGAGCCACCCTAAATAAGTTATAACGAGAGGGTTTTATTTAATGATGACCCATTAGCATTGTCTCTTCTAGTATTACGAAGTATAGGTAGTGTCCCACTTATGGAACAAATCTTATAAACTTTGGTAAAACAGTACAAACGTATCTTGAAAACGGTGTTCCTTGTCCAAAGAACATATCCCCCTTAATTTCTGATAGAGGTCTTTCAGAAAGACCCTTTTAAATACTTGCCTTCATAGCGAGAGTAATTGTGTTCAGTACGATTAGCGTGAACAGAGCGTACTCAAAATACTGTGAAGTGACGAGCCACCAGATACGGTATTGCAGTCGGTGCTTGGGTATGTAACGCCTGATTGGTTTGGCCTTTAGAGCGAATTCGATGCAGTTTCGCTGGTTTTTATCCAGTTCGCAATTCTTGTACTCTTGTTCTCCCTCGTTCTGGAAAGTGACGATAACGAAACCCACGAAAATGTTCACCATGAAAAATGCGATGATGATAATGTATACAATGAAAAAGATGGCCACGAATGGCCGGTAGTCATGAATCGGACCACGGTCCTCTTGATTTGAGTCGATGGCATTGTAAAGCAAACTATAGGATAACAAGTAGTAGTTCAAGATTATTATTAGGTAAAAATCGTCATTCATAGTCCCATAAAATCAGCCTAAATACGTTGACAAAAAATGACTAGCTACACAATCATTCCTAGTATCTGTATGTATTCCTGCTAAAAAATGCTAGATTAACTCAGTATTCTCAAATTTGTATGTGAAACTAATTAACTATTAGCTTTTAATTTACGAACACTTGAACGCAGACGTTACCCCTGCATCCTTGTTAGGCAAGTAAGGCTGAGAGGAAATTGCTCTTACCAGAAGGGAATAATAGAAGAGGGATGACACTCTGTATCCTCTTAATACTTTAGTTATGTAACATGATTCTTCCCAGGCTCATGCACCTTTTTATTTGCTTATAAAACTTTAAATGGGCATCTCACCGTGCTAGGGTGAAGTCTATAACTGTTTGTCAGTACTAAATCCGCAGCAATCAACCCACAAACCTTGATTGTCCTGACGTGGGACAAAAATCCATCCACAAGCGCATGCGCCTTGGAAATACTTAAGCGCTTATAGAGTAATGATTTATCGCGTATGTGATTCGGTTTAGTAACCAGAAGTTGGGAATAATCATGTTACCCCGCTTTGTGGTGTTATACACTTCTCTCGAAAAGTATTATATACTTCTGATTTTAGGCTAGCCTCGCTTGTCTAACGGGGAAGGAATCTTCCAGGGGTAATATCTCCATCCATTCATGGTTTGTTAATCTAATAGTACATTACTCATGGCAATTTGAGAATAATGAATGATTTAAGGTGGAGAAAATTTTATCTTTCTTCTGATAATAGAGAGTTTAAGCATCCCCTATACGCGTACGTGTAGCCACCTTTGACAATGCATTGGTCTAATGCACTGTGGAAGGTAGCTACACGTACGCGTTTAGGGGATGCTTAAACTCTCTAATATAAGTCTTAAGATCTTACTTTGGCCATCCCTCGAAAGTGGAAACGGTGCACAGAGTAAGCATAGCTTTGCCAACATCGTCGAAATTAAATTCGCTGTTTTTCCATTCTCTCTCTTCCTCTTTGGGTCTGTTGACATTCCCATCTTTATACGTAACAAACTTCCCTCTTGAAAAATCAATCGTAATTCATCAATAATTAACTCGATTTTTAATTAAGAATCGATATATTACCATAAGTTTATAAGATATGTTCCATAAGTATGACACTACCTATAATTCGTAATGCTAGAGACTTACAGCCCGAGCTAGTTAGAGAATTGAGTGACTACACTCGGTTAGTTTTGCAGTACTACCATCTTGTTATTTAGTCTGTACTAAGCCTTTGACAGCGACTCACCAGGCGTCGCTTTACCTCAAATCTATGACCTACGTCACTTCATGACAAGCTCCAGTTTGTAACCAGTGACAAACTTATGGAACATATCTTATGAACTTATGATCTTATGATCTTACTTGCACTCGTGCTCTTCCATTTTCGAGCCGTCACTGCAGTAGAAAAACGTTCCCTGAAAATTAAGCCCCAAAATATATGGAGTTTCAAATATATTTTTGAAAGGTTTAAAAAAATATAAACAAATTGAAGAAGGAAAAATAAAAATGCAAAATAAACATCTTGTTTTTGGTAAATTTTGTGTAATTAACTAATTATATTTTTATTATTATTTTTTCTTTTTTCAAATTGAGCCAGTAAATAATTTTGTGTAATTATATTTTTTTCCAAAATTTTGCGGAGATGTTTATTTCACATTTTATTTTAAAATAATCCAAAATTTACTTTTTTTAAGCGTTACATTTTGTGTGTGTTTCTCTTTATTTTTTTGGCAAATGAAGTTTAATTTATTGATTACTTAAGTTATGGTCAATTAATTTAACCGTATTTAATTTAATTTAATTGTTTTAACCCTTAAATTATAAACGTAACGCTTAAAATTTATTAAAACTAAAATCAAATACACGATGAGTTTGTTTTTAGTTTCAATTTTATCTTTTGGCCCGTAAATTCTTAAAATCATGAAATAATTATTTTCTAATTATTTTATATATTAATTAGTACCACTACGGTGAATAAATACAACCATCGCATTTACACGTGCATTTGTTAATCTAGCTACCACTCTTTGAAATTATTTTAAAATCTTTAATTTAATTAACTTCCATGAATAGGTTTTTTTTTTAAATTAAAGCATCCAATTATTATTTAAATTCGCAGATTAATTGTTTTCCTTCAAAATATCAGTTTGTTTTCCATGAAGTTGGAAGTCAAATTTAAGATTTTAAAATTTATTTGATCATTCTAGTATTAAACCTCTAAACTACCGTCTACATGCAGATAAAAAAAAATATAAATTCAAATCAATTAGTTTTTTTTTTTGTTTCTTTTTCGGATTTTGGTGTTTTTTTCTAGATTCAAGCAGAGAAATAGATAATAGACAGAATGAGAAGATATTGTTTGTTTGCTGTTGCTGTTGTTTATATAGAGAATAGACAGAATAGAAAGTTTTTGAAATAGAGAAAGAGAAAATTGATTGATTGATTGATTGAATGTTTGTTTGTTTTGAGGGGAGGGACCATGTCAGTCACTGCTCGGTTCTTCTAATATTTCGACTTTGATATTTGAGATTTTTTTGGGGGGCAAAGAGTCAGGCTATACAATAATAATGATTAATATTATTTAATTTTAATCGTAATCTAATTAGAAAATTAGGCTTAGCTCTTCTAAAATAACTGCAGCTGTAAATATTGGCTTTGAAACGGCACTTTATTTGCCGTGTAGTAGTAATGGAAACTTGTGCTCGCCTTAAGACGAGTAATCGTCCCAACTGTACTATAGGGATTCGGCAAATATGTGTGGCGAATATGCTACCCTTTTCAAAAGTTAGGGGGTAAATTGGGTTTGTGGACAACAAAGACTTAAATTAAGATATGGTTTCAAACAATAAGGACCAAATTTGGTGCAAGACTAGTAACATTGAAGCCCTATCTTTCGTCTGTTGTCAACATACCCATTAATGTTCCATCCGTCTTAACCATTTGCGAAGTAGGCGTTAACTGCGAACCCCTTTTGAAAAGGGCCATTAGTTTGTCTAAATTCAAGCTAAGCCTAAATAGTATACAGGGTGTTTCTGATAAGTCAGCATGCCATAAATTAAGGGGATGTTCTTTGGGTGCACGATTTTGAGTCGAAAATGTAACTTCTATCTCCATTTTGCCACAAGGGCCACTGTTTTCCAGTTAAGATTTGGATGGAGTATTTTATTAATGACCCCTTAAATTCAATTAATAAACTGATTTAGACAATAATTTCTAATTTAATTAAGGGGCCATCCCGAAAACACTCCAAATCATAACTGGAAAACAGTGCCCCTTGTGGCAAAATGGAGATAGAAGTTACAACATTTTCGACTCAAAATTGATTTCCCAAAGAACATCCTCTTAATTTACACCATACTTATCAGTGTAAACACCCTGTATATTTAACTATTTTAATTAGAGGTTCGGCGTTCGAAGACTAAAGTTTCTAATTAAGAAATATTTTGAGAGAGTTTGTTTTAGAAAAAAGAGTATACAAAATTGATTTTGCGTGATTTAATCGCGTAAGGGGGGAATTTGGAAGAAGTCGATAATTTGAAGTTTTTGTTTTTTTTTTTAAATTGCGTATTTGTTGTTGTTGTTGTTGATGTTTTTATGGGTGGTTACCTTGAATAGCTGAACTCCGATAACAGCGAACATGAATTGGAGTAGGTACGTGACCAACATGATGTTTCCTATCGTTTTGACGGCTACTATGACGCACTTCACTACGTACTAAAATTGGGAAATAAACACAAGCCAACGCAATCGTATAAATAATTTCCCGCCATTCTACATTTTGTTTCTTTATTTATTGGTTTTTCTGTTTTCTATTTATCTATTTATTTATTTTTAATATAATTAAACTCTCTTTCTCTTTTATTATTTATTATTTCAGGACCTCTAATAAGTTGTTTTTTCTCTTTCTGTTCAAATATACTTCTTGGATTTTAAACCACTTTCATTTGATTGATATTTCATTTATGGGGTTCTATTTTAATTAATTTTTAATTTATGTTTTTTGGGGTTATTTTTATATCACACGGCGGGCAAGGGTCAAAATCGATCGGGGTCAGGTAGGGGTCATGTTGATTTGGTTTGGTTTTAGTTTCGTTTTTTTTTGTTGTACAACATGATTAAGGTTGATTCATTCCACGATTATATTTCCCAATTATTTCGAAGGAACTTTTGGGTTCAATTCATTTTAAAATTCCAGAACTATTATAGGAATGTGTTTTGCCTGCTGGTTTTCAAAATGAAATTGACCTTATAGAATAATTTGTATAAATATATATATAGAAAAATACTGTATGTAGGATCCTATTTAGGGGGAAGAATCCAACATATATTGGAGTGAAAATACCATATTTAGGGTAAAAATTCCATATATATAGGGGTATAAATTCCATATATAGGAGTAAAAATTCCATATATTGATGTAAAACTTTCATATATATTTGTGTAAAAATTCAATAGGGGTAAAATCCCATGTATAGGTGTAAATATCCCACGTATAGGTGAAAATCTTATATAAAGGGGCTAAAAATCCCATATATGGAGAGGAAAATCCCAAATACACGAGTTAAATCTCATATTTAAAATTTAAAATCGCATACATAGGAGAAAATTCCATATATAGGAGTAATAACCCCATATATAGAAGTAATAACCCCATATATAGAAGTAATAACCCCATATATAGAAGTAATAACCCCATATATAGAAAAAAATTCCCATATATAGTAGTTAAAATTCCATATAGAAGTCAAAATCCCATATATAGTAGTTTAAACCCCATATATAGTAGTTTAAACCCCATATATAGAAGTCAAAATCCCATACATAGAAGGAAAAATCCCATATATATATTTATAACAAATTTTCCTTAAGTAAAATCCTTCTAATAATTACTTATATTATAGCAAGCGGGATTTGTTTATAAAAAATATTCTTGTAATTCGAAGGGGGAAAATCGGGGTTTTTTCACACTCACTTTTGTAAAATGTCGGTTAAAAATAACTCTGAAACCATTAAAATCTTCGGTAAATTCTTATCAGAGAAAAATAACACTCGCAAGCGACTAGCAACATGATAAAAAAAAACAAAAACAAATATGTAAAACGTAAACAATCACACACCAACCCTAACTCGCGCAAAATATACAGTATGAAAAAACAATAATAATTGTTTTTTTGTGTTTTATGATTTCGGCATTGCGCTTTTAACGTTGTAGAATTGGTTACGATTGTTTCTTATAAAACACTT
This sequence comes from Phalangium opilio, assembly GCF_054372755.1. Taxonomy (NCBI): domain Eukaryota; kingdom Metazoa; phylum Arthropoda; class Arachnida; order Opiliones; family Phalangiidae; genus Phalangium; species Phalangium opilio. Next base: position 4,160,867 of record NW_028324156.1, read on the forward strand.
AAGGGTGTCATTATTTACACTATAACAAACTGGCAAGCGACTAGCAAAACGATAAATAAAAAAAAAATAAATAAATAAATAAACACACACAATCACACATCAACCCATTAACGCCGCAAAATATATGTAAAAAACAATGTTTGTTTTTCATTGTTGTTGTTATTATTATTATTATTATTATTATTATTATTATTATTATTTTGTTTTTGATCTTTGTGTTTGACATTTCGGCATTGTGCGTTTCGTTTTTGTTGTAGCGTTTTGGTTACGATGTTTTTAAAGGAGTTGGGTTTCTTTTATTATTTTTTTTTTGGGTCATTTTTTTTTTAATTTGGGGGGCGGGCCTACCTTGAACAGTTGTACTCCTATGACGGCAAACATGAAGTTTAGAAGAAATGTCACCAACATGATGTTTCCTATCGTTTTTATGGCTACTATCACGCACTGGACTACATGCTGTGTATAATCAAACACAAAATATGTACAAAGAAATCTTCGGCAATGGTTTTTTTTTGTCTTAACGACTTTCGCACACTTTCTTTTTTGCCTTTTAAATTTTTTTCTTGCCTTTTTCAATTTTATTAAAAATAAATATTTTCTTAATTTAACTTCGATCAGATCAAGAGGTCAATTTTTTGTTTATTTTTTCAGTTTTTTGGCGCGTGAAATAAGGCACGTGTTAAAAAAGGCGCAATTTTTATTTTTTTTCCCACGTGTAAAGCGGAGCACGTGCGTGCGTCTAAAAAGGCGCGATTTTCATTTTTTCGCTCGTGTAAAGCGGAGCACGTGCGTCTAAAAAGGCGCAATTTTAATTTTTCCGCACGTGAAAAGCGGAACACGTGCTCTCTAACTTAAAAAGGCGCGCTTTTTTTCCAGTTTAACCTCTTAATCGGTTCGAAATCATTTGTTTTTTTAAAGTGGAAACAAAATAGTTTTGTTCAAAAAAATTACAAAAATATATATATATATATAAATTTTTGGACAAGACAAATTGAAGCGTGAACTTAAAAATAAAAATGTAGTAGCCACAAGCATTCCGATAATTTTGCGCTTAATTAACTTAATTATATAGCCATGATCGAGATATATACGAAGCCGTATAATAAAGGGATGCTTTTAATATCTTTCTATTTAATTTTAGACTCCAAAGACAATACGGATAAAACCACAGACGATACATTTGTACCGTCATCTTAAGTGTTGTTTATCGTTACTGCCTTTGAGGTAGCGATATTTCTTTTGCTATCTAATTTAAATTTAAAGTTAAATTTCTTGCCTTTTCTGTCATACCCTTAAATTTGAAAATAATCTCTTTAGTTAATAAAATAAACCTTAATTAATATTTTCGGCCAGTGCAGAAATTAAAGACAATAAATAATTAGACGAACAATCAACTAAAATTAGAAGAAAAAATTTAAATAAATAATACGGCAATAATCAAAAATTATACTTTTTTTCTTTTTAATTGAGATTTGGAAATAATTAAGCCAGGCTTACTTAAACCCTAATTATTTTCTTCAATATGTAATTAGCAAAATTAGAAGGGGATTCATTAATTTGTGTGAGTTTTTAGCCGCGATATTTATAATATAAACCTGAACCCGGGCTTGCGGTGCTGATAATAAAATTGGGATTTAAAAAAAAAAGATATTGTGGATGTGGTCAGGGATTAATAATAGGGGCAGAGAAAGGCGGAGATGGACACTACCTCATAATCTGATTTAATTAATTTTCAATTAATAAATTAATTATCGAGAAATGGAACCTTCATCTCTGATTTGTTTATTAATAAACAAACCAATCGTAATTATGTTCCATCACTCGATCATCGCGATCATACACTGTTAATTATAATTAACTTTAATTGCTTAGTAATTAAGTTATTATTCATTGTTTTTTTTTATCCCCCAAAATTGAAATATTTCAGTTGAAAGTAGAATGAATATTCTATTCGGTTGTTATTAATTATAATTTAAGGGCGGGGCTTAGATTCGTTATTAATTATTTAATGCGGGCTTAATTAATAAATGAAGAAAGAGGGTGACCTCTTTTTAATTAATTACGGTTCATTCTACTTTCAACGACTTTGATTAACGTCTCTTATTATAAAAACGTGGTAAAGCTTTTTTTAATTGCAAACTCTAGATAGATTTATTTATTAATAAATTATCCCGTAAAATAATTAGAAAAATAAAATATTAAATTGTGTTAGTTTTAAACTTAATATTGATGTATTCAAAACAAAGGAATACCACGTTTTTTTTAATAATTATTATTAATTGATAAGCCTTCAAAAGGAACAATGTCAAATAGACCCTTTCCAAAATATGGTTTTGACCACTTTGTTTTCTTATAACAGATTAAAATCAAGTATGTCTACAACTACAAAGACCTTAAATATGACCTCAAAGTTTCAAACTAAAGAAATTTGATCGACTTGTAACTTTGAAGCAATATCTAACGTCTTTGCCGTCCACATACTGGACCCTTTATAAAGTAGACCAGACCCCCTTTTTGAAAAAGGTCTATTAGGCCTAATATTTCATCAAGTATTTTTAAGCCTAATTTTTTACGTCCAAGGCTTAGTTAGCTAAGATTATAAACTTTTTCGTGCAAAAGAGAAAAGTTTCTTGAACAGAACTTTATAATATACTGGTTTGTCAGCAATAATCTTTATCTTTACTTTGTTTTTTCTTTTCTTTTTAGTTTCCTTCATATATACAGTTGGGATCCAATTATTTTCGGATGAAACGAACCTCTTTATTATCTTTTCTCTTGTACACGAAGAAGTTCAAGGATATAGGAACAATAGGAAAAAAAACGGATATATAAAAAAAAGAAGGAATTGACCGAGTTTTCCTCGGATGTTTAAGGAAGAGAATAGTTTAAAAGATAAATCGGAAAAGCAACGATTTTAAAAAGAAATAAAATAAAGGAAGTAAGAACTGACTTTTAATCCTTTGGCACGGTTGATGGCACGAAGCGGTCTCAAAACGCGACAAACACGAAGAATTTTGACAACAGAAATGGCTCCGTTACTATCGTGCCAATGGAAATCAGGAAAGAAAACGGAGAAAGAGAAAGAGAAAAAAATTCATTAGAAAAGATCGAAGAAAAGAATTCCACGCGGTTTTTTTTATACAACAATAGCACGTGGTCGTGGTGGTATGGAATTTCCCGCCTTTTATATATACACATTCGCGGTTTCTTCAATTCAACAATAGTGCGCGTGTGATTTCTACTTTCCCGCCTTACCCATCGTGGCACGTGTAATTTCCCGCTTTTTTATATACATTCACATACCGATCGCGTGTGTGATTTCCCGCCTTACCGATGGTGGCACGTGGAATTTGGCGCCATATTCTTTTACCGAATGAAATATTAATGGAATTAACCACGTTACTTACTCGAAGCCAAAAGAAATGAGCGAGACGCAGACGACAAGAACGTCTAATAAGTTGAAGTAGCTTCGGCAGAATGAACCTTTGTGCAGGAATAGACCAAAGACGATTGTCTGGAAATATAAATTGTTGTAATGGACGCCTGCTTCGGATCCCAATTTTAGACAATGGATAATACAATTACCTTTAGTGTGATCTCTACGGTGAAGACGGTCGTAAAAAAATAATCAAAATAGCCGAGAATCTGCGAAACGAAGTGAGTACAAAATTTTAAATCTTTCTTTTTAGAAATGTTAGTTGTTTCGCTTCTTACTTTGTTTCTGTCTGATGTGGCATTGAGTGGGTCTTCAGCGGCTAACATGATTGAGCTGATAAGAATGCAGCATAGAATGAAATTCCCAAAGTAGTTGTGATTGATAATATAGTGGCACAGAATTCGGAACCGGTTAGTGTGCGAGAAGATGAAGAACGAACTGTACTTCGGGATGGGATGAACTTTAGTCGGGATGTTGATTTCGGATAACCTTCTCGGTCTAGCCGTGGAAACGGTGGCCGTCTCTTCCTCCTCGCCTTCCATTTCCTCTCCTTCCATCTCTTCACCTTCTAGCTCTTCCTCGTCTCCCTCCATCTTTTCTCCGTCTTCGTCTTCATCTTCTTCGTCACATTCTTCATCATCATCTTCTTCTTCTTCCTCCTCTTCATCTTCCTCTGTTTTATGATTCGAGGAAAATTAAAATAATAATAATATAAATTGAGCCTGGTAGGAAAAGCCACCATTTAGGATGAAACCTCCTAATGCTTTTTAAATACAGCCCCTGTAGAAATGTTTACCTCGTCGCGCACTAAACTTGAAAATTAAAATAATTAAAAGATATTGAGGCTGTTGAGAAAAGCCACCATTTAGGATGAAACCTCCTAATGCTTTTTTAATACAGCCCCTGTAGAAATGTTTATCTCGTCGCGCACTAAACTTGAAAATTAAAATAATTAAAAGATATTGAGGCTGTTAGCGAAAGCCACCATTTAGGATGAAACATCCCAATGCATTTTAAATATAACCCCTGTAGAAATGTTTACCCCGTCGTGCACTGAACTTGAAAATTAAAATTAAAATAATTAAAAGATATTGAGGCTGTTAGGAAAAGCCACACTTTAGGATGAAACCTCCTAATGCTTTTTAAATACAACCCCTGTAGAAATGTTTACCCCGTCGCGCACTAGATTTGAAAAAACAATTTCGTACCATTTTCTCCGGTATTTCCCGTCGTTTCTTGAGCCGTACCCGTGTCTTCTATCGTTATTTGTACCTGAGACTAATTAGAATATACTTAATTAATTAATTATTTCAATTATTGACAATCTTTTTAATTTAAATTAATTAAATTAAACTTACCAACGTATCTCTGGAACTGAAAAGGAAAAAAAAAATAATATATTATAAGTATACATAGTTTCTGCTAAAGATTTTTTCCCGTTCCCCAGTGTTGCCAGACCGTTTGTAAGTCAAGAAAAGATTTTATAGAGAAAGGTTGCCAGTTCAGTTTGACTCTGTACTTAACCAACTTGACTCACAGAGTGTCTGACAACACTGCACTGAAGCTTTAACTTGGAGATGGGAAATTTCTTAGTGTAAATTATTTATATATTTTAACAGGGATAGATTTAATTTTAGAAGTAGGAATGGAGAACGGGGTTAGTATTTACTTCAGTCCGACTCATAGACCACCCAGTATAGAGCCCCTCCTTCCAATTTATATATTTTAACAGAAGTGGTATGAGACTAGAAGTGAAGGGCTCTAGCATTGGTAATAGATCCTGGCACTAGTGAACAAATTTGAGGATTTTATGCCGCTTCCATCGCGCCTACACTACTGAGAAAAAAATTGGGTCGAGTTCCAAAAACATTTCCTACCCCCGTTCCCCTCAACCTAAAGCGGCCGAACACGAACGCGGCTCCTTGAATCTAGTTCGGCCGTCTACCACCACGAGCGTCTCACGTTTTGGAGGCAAAAATTCTGAAACCGCCACTAGAGGGCCAACCGTTTGTGTTTTATCAAGTCTTTTCACTAATGCCGAGTGAAGAATTTGGTTAGCTCAATACTTCTAGTATCATACCACTTCTGATTTTAATTAACGCTAAGTATATGACTTATAAAATTTGATTATTTGATGTACTTACGCCCTTATGACGGGAGTATGATTCATTTGAATAATTTCCTTGTATTCTCCATCTTCCCCTAGAACACCTTCCTCGGAGTTGAGGTTGATTTTATTTTTCCGTTTCTTGCGCTTTTTCCTCTTGGGAACGGTGGACTCGACGTCCATTTCCTCTTCCTCGGCCCCCTCTTCCTTTTCAGGGCTGCCAGAACCCGATTTCTTTTCCACCGCTTCTCCGCCGTCCACGCCTCCTTCACCTCCTTCACCCCCTTCTCCACCTTCTTCCTCTTCCTCCTGAACAGAATTAACCCGAAAATTATCACTCCGTCGCCTTCTTATGGGATGCGGGGACTTTCCTTCCGATTAAAGAGGAGATGAAATCATTAATCGAATTTTAATTTTTGGCCAGAAAAGCGGCAAGCTGTCCCATAATTGAACGTAACGTAACCTAAGCCTAACCCTATCATAACTTAAGCTTAATTTAAACTGAAGCGTCATCTAATATTCTCTTCATACGAGGTGACAGAACCTGGTTTAATAAACCAAAGTATGTTTCATAAACTCAGCTGGTTAGTACGTGTATCAAGCGAAAAATATTATACGTATTGTGGCTTAATTTAACCCCAAAGTAGGCTTAAAGTAAATCAACGTTGGCTTATTTTGAGTACATCTGAAGAGGATAAGCCTAACCCTAAAACTAACCCAAGTCCAACCCTAAACCCGACCCAAGCCTAACCCTAAACTTCACCCAAGCCTAACCCTGAACCTGACCCAAGCCTAACCCTAAACTTCACCCAAGCCTAACCCTAAACTTCACCCAAGCCTAACCCTAAACTGCACCCAACCCTAACCCTAAACTGCACCCAACTCTAACCCTAAACTGCACCCAACCCTAACCCTAAACTTCACCCAACCCTAACCCTAAACTGCACCCAACCCTAACCCTAAACTGCACCCAACCCTAACCCTAAACTTCATCCAAGCCCAAACCTAAACCTGACCCAAGCCCAACCCCAAAAATCACCAAAGCCTAACCCGAAACCTCACCTATATCCAACCTTCCTCATCCTTTGCTGTCTTTTCCCCGTTAGACTAGTTAAGGTTCTAATTGATTTTAAAACCTTGCAAACTATTTATTTGAATTAAATTTTTCGAGCTTAAATTGTTTTTGCTCTATTTCATCTTCCCTTTAATCGATCCCCGTCACGGTTTAACTTTGCACCGTTATGAAAGGCGGGTGTACTTTAGGCATTTACGTTTGATAATGGCGCGGGGGGGGGGGGAAGGGTCATCTTTCATCGCTAATGAGGTCGTCTTCTAGGAATGGGAATGAAGGGGTATCTCGGATTTTGACCTACCTTCTCGATGGCTGTTAAGCTTTCCGCGTCAGCCAGATTGTCAACGGCAATAGCCAAGAAAACATTAAGTAGGATATCTGAGTTTCCTCATTAAGGTTCCATACGAAATCGTATTACACCCTATAATTATCGCAATCGAGGTCATTTCGCTCGGTGTTAATTTTAAAACTAGGCTTAGCGTGTAAGATCACGCGCTGAAAATAGGACACTTTTGCGCTCGTTATATTTTAACTTTGACAAGACATTTAAGGTGGAATTCATAAACGTCGGACGCAACGCAATTTAGTACAGGCAAAGGCAGGGCGTCGTGCGCAACTTTCCGCCTTTTGCGCACGACGCCCTGCCTTTGCCAGTACTAAATTGCGTTGCGTCCGACGTTTATGAATTCCACCTTTAATATCCTAGCACGGGACTGAAGGGAACTGTTGCACGTGACTTATTTCGAAAAGGCCCATTTGTATAAAATATTTTCGTCCGTATCGCACATAAGGGTATTTAATTATTTTATCGACCGAATGCAAGCTCGAGCTTGTATAAAAATATTCGAGGGGCATTATTTCAAAGTGATCAATTGATATGCGTTACAAAAAGGATACAATTACCACAAATAAATAGAATGATAAAATAGATGCAGGCTAAAATCCCGATTGAGCTGACCCCCCCAAAGGCGGCTATACCGTCGTACATAACGACGTTCCAATCCTCACCAGTTAAAATCTGAAAAATTATAAAAAAATAATAACGTGTATTGCGTTTAAGTTGAAGTTCATAAGATATGTTCCTCCGTAAGTTTGCCACTGGTTACAAAAAGGAGCTTGTCATGAAGTGAATGAGGTAGGTCATAGATACGAGGTAAAGCGACGCCTGGTTTTAGTACAGACTAAATAGGAAGATGGAAGTCCTGCAAAATTAACCGAGTGTAGTATACTTAAATGCTCCCTTGTCGTTCTACTAGAACTAGCTCGAGCTGTAAGCCTCTAGCAATTACGAAGTATAGGTAGTGTCATACTTATGGATGGAACATATCTTATAAACTTATGGTTAAAGAGATAATTAAAATGGGACGTGATGTAAGACATTTACCTGAAAGACGGTTAGCAAGGATTGCCAAAATGAATCGAAATTGCTTCGAGGTTTATCGGCGGTATCGTGAAAGTTAAACTTCCCCCCGAAGACTTGCATTCCGAGCAAGGCGAAAATCACGATAAACAAGAACAGCAGTAGGAGCAAACTCGCGATGGATCGCATTGAATTGATCAGAGAGGCAACCAGGTTTCGTAGCGATGCCCAGTATCTTTAGTTGGAAAAAGCGCCCATTAAAGTTCTCAATGAAATATAACTTTTCGATATACTCCGAGCCATAAATTAAGGGGGATGTTCTTTGGGAGGAGATTTTGAGCCGAAATTGTAACTACTATCTCCATTTTGAAGTCCGGGCCACTGTTTTCAAGTTAAGATTGTGCAGGGTATTTTACGGATGACCCCCTTAAATTTAATTAAGAATCTGATTTCTAATTTAATTCAGGGGGTGGGGGACTCGAAAACAGTGACCCGGACTGCAAAATGAAAAATAGAAGTTACATTTTCGACTCAAAATCAGGCACCCAAAAGAATATCCCCCTTAATTTTGGCAGACGTATCAGAAACACCCAGCATGTATAAGATTTCTTACTTTGTCACTTTGAATATTCTCAATAATCTGACACAACGCAAGACGGATACGCCGAGAGGCGGCATGATGTGCGATTTTGTCAGAACCGACTCCATAATGGAGCTGATAACGACGAAACAGTCAAAGCGATTGAATAGCGATACGAAATAACCCTGGAAGCCCAAACTGTACATTTTCAATAACATCTCCATCGTGAAAAGAACCACGAAAAACATATTGGCCACTTCTGCAAAACCATCAATTAAAGTCATCCCAATTAATAGGGCAAATAAAGGATGGTTGAACTTCCAAATAAGGGCAAGAAGTGATATCTAGTTTATTAGGGAGAAGGTATAAGATGCCTAAGCATTCGCGTGCCATAGTCCCAGTCCCCCTTTCAAAATACAAGGGGGACGTAAAAGGAGGCCGGGCTATTTCGCCTCTCCTCAGTCGGAAAATACGTAATTTTCGTCATTCGCGTCGCGCTGACGTGAGTTTTCAAGAACCAATGAGATGCTGGTTGTAATTTAGAGGCGGGGAATTAACTCCGGACCTACGTTTGGACTCGAGATAAAGCTGCTGGAAATGTGGCGAATTTATACCTTCTCCCTAATAAACTAGATATCGCTTCTTGATAATGGTGACAATGGGATGGTTCTGTGGGAAATCAATTTGAGTCGAAAATGTTGTAACTTCTGTGACATTTTGCCCTAAGGCACACCGTTAACAAGTTATGATTGGAGCAGTATTTTACGGAAGACCCCTTAATTAAATTAGAAATCATTGTCTTGGATCAGTTTCTTAATTAATTTTAAGGGGCCATCCGTAAAACACTTGGTCAATCTTAGTCCAAAATGTAAAATAGAAGTTATAAGTAACATTTTCGACACTCAAAATTGATTTGTATGTACTTCGGTCCTTTAATTACCCATCCTTTTTGGAATACCCTGTATCAGAAGTAAGATGAGACTAGAAGTAAAGAACTCTAGCATTGGTAGTAGATCCTGGCACTAGTGAACAAATTTGAGGATTTTATGCCGCTTCCATCGCGCCTACACTAGAGAGAAAAAAATTGGTCGAGTTCCAAAAAGATTTCCTACCCCCTTTCCCTCAACCTAAAGCCGCGGAAAACACGGACGCGGGTGCTTCAATCTAGTTCGGCCGTCTACCGCCGCCAGCGTCTCACGTTTTGGAGGGGAAATTCAGAAACCGCTACCAGAGGGCCAACCGTTGGTGGGTTATCAAGAATATTCACTTTCGCCAAGGGAAGAATTTGGTTACCTCGATACTTCTAGTCTCATCTTACTTCTGCCTGTATGGATTAAAGTCTATAGTACTTGCCTTGGAAATGATCTAGCCAATGAGGTTGCCTGTAATGCTCGGACGCTAACGTCAACGTATTAAAAAAGACAACGGCTATGACTATCCAGTAGAGCGCTTGAGACTTGACGACTTTTCTACAAGCTCGCCGTAACCTCCGGTTATGTTTATTGAATAATTTTCTACCCGATTAAACAAACCCGAGAACGAAAGAAAGAACGAAACGAAAGAAGAATGATTAATGAAGATATTACGATAGATGCAACGCTGCGGCCCTGCTGGTGCAACCCGGAGTAAGAATGGAACAGAGAAAAGCTATAGCTAGGACAGTTCCGGACTGTTTCCTCCCATCCACCCGACCAACCCCCCTTTTGCGTTTAATTAGTTGTCGCGAGCTGAAAATTGATAAACGAAAAAAGAACGCCAGAAAATAATGAGAAAAGAAAGAGACCCATACGCGCGAATTTAACCACGTTATTGATAATTGGATCTCTAGAGCGCGCTCGATCCAGAACAAAGTCAACCCTTTGCTAATACTCCGAGTAATGCGGCCTCTTAACATACATAAGTTCATAAGATATGTTCCTCTCATAAGTTTGTCGCTGGTTACAAACTGGAGCTTGTCATGAAGTGAGAGAGCTAGGTCCTAAATTCGTAGTAAAGCGAAGACGCCTGGTTTTGGCGCTGTCAAAGGCTTAGTACAGACTAAATAGGACCTAGATGGAAGTCCTGCAAAACTAACCACCGAGTGTAGGACTTAAATTCTCGCTTGTCGTTCTGCTAGAACTAGCTCGAGCATTACGAAGTATAGGTAGGGTCATACTTATGTATGGAACATATCTTATAAACTTATGCTCTTACGCATCCTTGAAACCCTGAAAGAACACTACTTGATTGAATACAGCCATAAACTAAAACATTATAAAACTTTCTTTAATTAAAATTGATAAATTGGTATTTGAGGATTCTTTTGGGGGGTTCTGAAATTGATATTATTTTGGCTTTAATTTTGAGAGTATTAGAGTTTAAGTAGCTCAGTTGTAGTCCATGAGGAAGGGTTGTGCCATTATGGAATTAATAATGCATTTAAAGTATAAAATTATATATGCAAATACTCGTTTTTAAAAATGATTCGTTATACCTTTGGGCTTCGAGCCACGACGGTGCCCTTAGATTTTCTTGACTGGATGATTCTCCATCTATTTTTTCGCCTAACTCCGTCTCGTTTTTGTTATCTGTGTTGAATGATCAGAAGACGTAGGACAAAGACACAGTACAGAGAAAAAAGGAATAAAAGTCTTTTAGTGTCAAAGGAGCTAGGCGTGTCACTGCATTCCACACCCATTACTACGTGTCCTCTTTGTTTTTACTCACTCTCCTCCCTCTCCCCTCTCTCTCTCTCTCTCTCTCTCCTTATCTCTCGCTCTCTCTCTCTCTCTCCTTATCTCTCTCTCTCTCCCTCCTCTGATGCCTAAGGCCAGTTAGCCTATTCTGTTTTCTATTTATCTTTTTTTACTCTAAGGTGTTTACAGTGTACGTAACTAAAAAGGTGTTTGTTGATCTACCGGTAGGCTTTTAGGACTAAAGCTTCTGTTCCGTTTCCCAGAATGCAACGCGTATTTATCAGGGTTGCGAGTCACGGGTCAAGGAAAACTTGAAAATTAAATATATTTTTTTTTGTTGACCCTGATATACAGGGTGTTCCAAAAAGGGTTCTTAGGACAGTGGAATGATTCTATGGGAAATAAATTTTGAGTCGAAAATATTCTGTGGCTATTTTCCTTAAGCTATGATTGGACTGTTTTAAGGATGACCCCTTAATTAAATTAGCATCGCTTTTCAATTTCTTATTTAAATTTAAAGGGTCATCCATAAAACACTCAAATCGTAACTTGTAAACGGTGGCCTTCTTATTGAAAAATCGGTCCATTTTCGATTCAAAATTGATTTCCCATGGAATAAACTCACTGTACTTCGGTCCTACCACCCTCCCTTTTTGTAACACCCTGTATTTCACGTGATAGTTATTTTAACAAATAAAATTTTCACGTGCTACGCTCCACCTTCTTTTCAAAATACAACTGAATAATCCGGCTACGCTCATTTGTAAACAGTAATTGCAAGGCAGAGAGGAAACCAATGGATTAAAAGAAAAGGAAAGATTTTTAACTTACTCATTCTGTTGGCTTCTTGACCCTCTTTTTCGTCCGGGTCGATATCCTCTGTTGCCAATATCGAGGGATTTAAAAATAAATCGAATATCAGGGTCAAGGACAAAGATAATTCGCTCTCGAAATGATTGTATATACCGACCAGCTTGCGTAATCCAGTCAAGATATCCTCGCAAATCTTCCTCTATTTGCTGTTTTTCACGGAGTTTATGGAAATCACCGCGAGCTTTGGCTTTTTCTCTCTCTTTAGAGAATTCTCTAAATATTGAGAAAAGAAAGGTTCTCCCTTATTGCAAATACATTAAGTTCTCGTTGCAAATACATTAAGTTATTGTAAGTTCATTGAGTTCCCATTGCAAGTACATTGAATTCTCATTGCAAGTACATTGAATTCTCATTGCAAGTACATTGTATTCTCATTACAAGTACATTGAGCTCTCATTGCAAGTACATTGAGTTCTCGTTACAAGTACATTGAGTTCTCATTGCAAGTACATTGAGTTCTCATTATAAGTACATTGTGTTCTCATTGCAAGTACATTGAGTTCTCATAGCGAGTTCATTGGGTTCTCATTGCAAGTACACTGAGCTCTCATTGCAAGTACACTGAGCTCTCATTGCAAGTACATTGATCTCTCATTGCAACTACATTGAATTCTCATTGCAAGTACACTGAGCTCTCATTGCAAGTACATTGATCTCTCATTGCAAGTATATTGAGCTCACATTGCAAGTTCATTGAGCTATCATTGCAAGTACATTGAGTTCTCATTGCAAGTACATTAAGCTCTCATTGCAAGTACAGTGAGCTCTCGGTGCAAGTGCATTGAGCTCTCGGTGCAAGTGCATTGGACTCTCATTGCAAGTGCATTTAGTACTCACCCGCTAAGTACACCGAGTACGAGATTAAGCACGAAGAAAGACCCAATGATAATTAAACTAATAAAATAAATCCAAGGCCATTCGTTCCCCACGGCGTCGTTCATCTAATAGAACCCATACGAATTGATTAACAAACCGATTAGGTGATTGGTACAATGGTATATCTTATCTTACGTAGTAAAGGACATCAGTCCAGCCTTCGTTGGTAACGCACTGGAAGACGGTTAGCATGGCAAGTCCGAAATTATCAAAATTGGTGATACCGTCGTTGGGACCTTCCCAGTAAGGGCGACAAATTTCACCTTCCAGACACTTGAATCCGCTCTCGCCACACGGCGATGGTTTGTCCACCATCTCTCCTGCGCGCGCGTAATTGCAAACGAAGATTTATCGTTAACTGCGTGTGTACCGGGGGGGGGGGTCGAGATGACCCGTAACAACCGAGATCTATATCTTACCGGTCGTGTTATTGAAGCACGTGTTATGGAGCTTCCCGGAAAAGAGCTCAAGGCCGACGATGGCGTATATTATTATGACAAAAATGACGAGGAGAGCAATGTGAAGCAAAGGCACCATGGCACGCAGGATGGAATTCATTACTACCTGGAGACCTGAAAGACGCAGCGTGCATTGTCGGCGGATATAGATACGTTTTGTAATTTATAGTATGCTGTTTTCCCCCTCTCCCCATAATAACTTTATGATTAAGATATGTTCCACCGTTCCACGTGGACATGGAGGGGTTTTGACGTAGTTAATACGTCATTGATACTAAATCACCTGGTCAGGCGCTGAAAATATTACAGAAAAGTGTATGTCGTGTGGAACACTTATTTGGGGTAACATGTTGCTATACTGATAACTGAAACTTAAGGGTTCTTGAAAACCTGGATAATCTGGAGATGTTAGGGAAATAAATTCCTGTCTGAAAATTCGTGGAGTTTTATATTTTCAGTTAAATTCAGGGAAAACTCAAGGAAAACTATATTTTTTAATAAAATTCAGGGAAATCAAGGTAATTTGTGAGGCTCGAGTAAGTTTGCTCCGAAGGTGTTGCCCCATCTACAAATAAACCGCTCCCATAGTATTTACTCCGAAAAACCACTCCCATTGTTTTTACTCCAAAAAAAAACAACCCCCTCTTCTGTAGCTATTAGGTGGCCTAGCGTGCATCTAAAAATGTCAGGGAAATAAATATATGGGGGAAAAAATACTGGAAATGTCAGGCAAATCGATTTTCGAAAAGTTTGAACTCACGTATAATCTTTATATCATTTCCATGACACTATTTTTGAGGATAGAAATAAATGAGAATGACGAATCTAATTTCAGCAACATTGTACTTAAAATAAGTGTCCGTCTTATCCGTTTCACACTGTAACCCTTTCGTGTGTAATTAAGCGCGAGTCAGCTCTTTAATTGGGGTGATATAATCAGGGAAGGGATGTGGTCCTCAAACTGTAGATATTTCTTTTTGGCGCCGAAATATTGGCGCGAATCTTTGGAATATATCTTAGCCATCCCATAAATATTTGTAAACAAGTTCTTAATTGACTTACTCGGAACACCGGAGACTAATCTTAGGGGCCTTAAAACTCTGAAAGCCCTGAGTGCCTTGACGTCGAAGCCCTCCTTCATCAAGGTAGAGAGGGCAGTACTGATTAGCCTGTTATTATAATTACAAACACAATTCCGCTAATTAAGTATCATCGCGACATCAGAACGGTGCGTTTAAGCCACGTTCACGCTTCCAAAGTTAAGTGTGAATAAACTTGATCGTCGATAAACTTAATTACAATCGCGGTTTCTTGAAGTTACTTGAGAAAGTAACTTGAAACGGGTTTCGTTGCTAGTTTATCCTTGGAGGAAAGAGGTGATATGAAACTACTCTTAAGGGTATTTTCACATGAAATGAAACTACTATTAAGGGTATTTTAACCTGGAATGAGACTACTATTAAGGGGTATTTTCACCTGCCTTAGTAGACAGCAATAACAGAAGCATAATATAGCTAATAGAAGCGTCTTAAAAGTGTCAACGGATGTTTCAAACTGGTATTGAAGAGGGTTTTATTTAACACTATTGGGCGAACCCGTTATGAACCGATTCGAGTGTAAGTGTGAACGTGGCTTTAATGCGCGCGGCACTTTTCTTACCCGATTACTACGATCACAAAATCCAGAAGATTCCAAGAGTTTCTCAAATAAGCACCTGGATGTAATGCGAAACCGTACGCGATGATTTTCATGAAACATTCAACCGTAAATATCACTAAAAACACGTATTCTACTTTTTCCTGCGAAACAATTTAATTTATCGTGTTTATTTATAATACTTTGTTGTTGAGGGGTTTATTTATTAATTAGTGCTTACCAAAGTAGCGTTAACTTGATTAGAATCACCACCAGGAAAAGGTGTGTAAACGGCTAGAGCTACGCAATTTGCCATAATTGATAAAAGAATTAAATACTCGAAAGGTCTGACGCGGTGGAAAAAATATTGAATTAAGGAAAACTAATCTCTTTTGAAAAAGATATACAGGGTGTTTCTGATAAGTCTGGCATAGTTTAAAAGGTGTGTTATGAGGGTCAAAATGAGTGGAAAGTGCATGTCATAGAACATGTATGGGGTCTACAAAGTTTAGTTACGGAGATAAGGGCTATTGACCCCTAACACATGAAGGAAATAGTCATATGTGGAGTAAGACATATCAGCATTCTATGGTCTTCAATCTAAGAACGTTATTGAACCCCATATCTAGCAGAAGTATTAAATGGATAGAAGTGCGCTAATGGTAAATTAAAGCTAATTACTGAACACGTGTGACTATTTTATTGCTTTGGGTTTTTGAAAAAGCGTAGATATGCAATTTTTTGAATAAATTTAGAGGGAATAAATCGATTAACAGTAAAATCAGTTGATAGAAATAAATTGTGATTAAGGATTAAATTAATAATAATAATAATTAAAGAAAAATTGCAATATCTGAACTTCAGTCAATTGATATACCTCACTCATATCGTTTGTTTTTTGGCCTTGGTCAAGACATTTTTGTATAATATCTGTCACTACATCCAGTTTGATCCTAAGAACATACTCTTTAAATTATGGTAGGCTTATCAGAAACACCCTGTATCTTAACATCGAAAAAAATGGGACCTTTCTGATTCTTCCCATATAACTGATACCAACCTATTTTTCTATAGTATTTTAGTGGCTTCCCCTCCCCCCAAAGAAATCTAAGCCACTAAAGACTATAATAACTTGTCAACTTAATTTACGTAAAGATATTCTTTATGGAACCAAGTTTTAACTAATATATATGGTAATTTATGAGCTCCAGCCAATGTATCACGTTTAAGTTTGAAAAACAGGTCAAGGTGAAGAATGACGTTAGTCTATAATGCTTAACACGTTTATAATTTTGTCTTTGGGTGCTTGTGTAAGCGAGGCTTAACGCGAAACTAATACTGGGCATTATGTAGTGGGCTTTTATTCAAACGAGCGTAAACTTCTTCCACCACCATCTCCCCCATCCCCAAGTAGTTTAGAGGAAGGCGGGAAAACGCTAGTAATAAATGACCCAAGCTCCCGCTAACCACTAGAAACTCACGAGCTAGAGGTTGTATATACATAGTTTAAATTCCAAGGGCTCGGATACAACCCGATAAAAAATGTCATAGGGGATATTCAATTATCTTAAACATTTTGTAGGTAAAAGTGTCCATTCCCTCGATCTTAAGCTTCTCTCGACCCGTCCACGAATATATCTCTCGAAGTCCTTCCTATCCTCGAGCTTGTCGAGTCGAACAGGATGACACCACGTGCTTAATATATGTAGAAGGTCAATTTTGGCGGGCTACAGACTCGCGCGCGCGCGTGCTTTTTCGCAGTTTTTTTTTATGGCGCGAGATTAAGAAAGGATACTTCCACTCAACAACGTCTATGCACAGTTTTCTTAGAGGATTTTTGAGTGTCAAACAGAAAAGGGCCCTAACTGGCCTCTCCGGGGCTTTGACCCCCTTTCTCGGGGGTCTTTTTGCCGCGCGGTTCATGGCGGAATGCGTGGAGGCCGCTCCTAGGGCGGTTTGCCAGGCACTTGAAAGGGGCTTGCTTTCGCTGCCCGACCGACTTCTGCTGACGGCGTTACCCGGAGCGACTAGGGATCCATCTCGAGTTCCCGCACCTGGTGCTGGTACTTGCGAAGCCGCTGTTGGCGGTAATGACGCGGTTCTCGCGACACTCGCGCTTCTCGCTGGTACTGTACCGGCCCGTTGAAGTCCAACCGCACCGACACTTCTTGCTGGAGTTGTAGTGGTAGTAACGGAAACTCGTTGTTGCTATAGAAAATATACGTCAATGAATTAATAACGGTAATCATTCCCTATTCATCGGGTCACGTTTAGGAAAAGACCCGTGTCGGGACGTCCTCTCTTTCTTCGGACAATGTAAAATTTTCTGATTATTAGACTAAGGTCTGCATCTTAAAACCCATAGCTCATTCAGCGTTTTAAACTGAGAAATAATACGGTATTATTCTACCATAATGTAGTCGTTTCCTACCAGAGCTACACAGATATGCAAAGTATAATAATTTAAAGGGGTAGCATCATAATGTATAATCTTTCGAAAACGAAATTTTCTCTTAAATATTGACCCAAGCCTTTGCAATAGAGAGCTTTCGGATTCGGTTAGGGGAGGAGCTAAGATTCAAAATGGTGGGTTGCAGTGTCGTCTGCATGATAAAGGGATAAGGTGAAACGCCCGGAAGTTATGTGGACATAAAGACGTTAGATAAGGCTTCAAAGTTACCAGTCCATCTTTATTGTACACATACTCATCAATCTTAATCTGCTTTAATAAAACAAGGCGTAACTTCAAACAATCAAACACCAGACCATGTTTAATCCCCGACGTTTGAATAGGGTCTAAATGTCTAAATTTACACGGCCATACTGGTGGCTACCTGAAATCCACCAATATGGCTGCCAAAAACCGTGGGCGTCACGCATCACTCAACTAAATCAAAGCTCTCTATACATTCTTATTTTTAAAGTAATTAGCTAGCCGTAATTAAGTATTAGTGTTAATTGTTTTTGACAGATTATCTCACCGCGAAATCCTTTGAAGGAGGAGGAGGCGCCGCTGGAGGAGGTTCGACGTTGGGTTGATCCGATGAAGCTTGAAGTCTCCTCTCTTGTTGATGTGGTGCCCCCGATATACGTTGATTACTGCCGAATTTGTCTCGCGACGAAAGACCAGCTGTGCTAATCTGCTGGTCGGAAGGAGATCCCAGCTCATGGTGGTCACCTGCGTGTAAACAACAATCGAAAATTAACAACAAAGTCATGACCCCAGTAAGTCTTTTTCAAATACATTAAACTTCCTAATTTTAAGCTTCTATATAAGAAATAGGCCATTTTTAGACTAGTAGGTTTATTTGACGGGTTCCTATTGACTCAAATTTTCCTATACTTAAGTAATTACCATAGTTTCATGAATATTTATGAGATATTGGAGACAAACGTGAAGAGAACGTTTTGTTTTTATCTTGGCGTCGTTCAAAATATCCCAGGGTGCTTTGCGCGAATTTGCTGTCATTATCTTTGTAGAAAAAGCAACTGTAAGAAGTATATTCCTATCTACAGGGTGTTTCAGAAAGAGCATTTTCTTTAGGCGAAAATGTTCTGCATTTTGCCCTGAAGGCCACTGTTTACGAGTTATGTTTGGATTGTTTTATGGATGACCCCTTAATTAAATAAGAAATAGTTCTGTCTTTCAGTGTTTCTTAATTAAATTTAAGGGGTCATCCTTAAATCACTCAAATCGTAAATTGCAGCTATAAGGTCTATTGCACAAAGGGATTTTGTTTTTGAACTTCACAATGAAATGTGTAGTTCTAAAGTAGAAATACATTACAAACGTGACGTCATGAAATCTACATAAACAAAAGAGATTACCGCACTAGGGAGAAATTTGGCGGGAAAGTAATTGATTTAGCAATTAGGTAAATGAGTATAAGCGTAACTCGAGGAGAAATTTAGATAGATAAGAAAGTCCCAAGTTTAGCTTTTAAAATTCCCTAAGGTGGAAAATATTTTTATTTTCGAAAATTCGTTTAAGGTAACGGTTTGCGGCAATTTTTCTCGCTTAATTTATCCTCTTTAGCTTCGGGGTTGGTTTGGTTTTATTTTTTTAATATAAATATAAATATATAAAAAAAATTTCAATTATTTTTATATTAATCTTAAATGAATTATGGATTTGTAACAAATCTTAATTAACGATTAATTAAAAACCAGCACCCGGAAGTATTTAATACCTAAGCCTAATTGCCTTCTTTTTTTAATTAATCGAAGCGGGTCGGTGGAGCTTAATGAGGCGACGCGAAAATAATTAAAAAAAGAAAATATCAAAAAAAAATGGATTAATAATAATTATCAGAACGAAGATTTGGAATAAGTCGAAAACAATTGACCTTGACCTTATATTCGGAATGAATTTAAGGGGAAGTGAAGTGATACGAAGGGATGGGGGGTTACCATTTTCATTTGAGACAAGGCTTAACCTTTTCATTTGGTAAAGAAAATGAAAGGTTCAATGGCCAGAGATAGCGAGCGAAGAGGAACGAAACGAATCGAACCGAACCGCGAAAACGAGCCGATAAATATTTCGAGCAATCGAAAGAGACGGGTCCCCTTCGCCCCCCTGCCCCCGCCCACCAATCAAAAGACGGGAAATGCTATCGACAAAAGTTAGTGGGAATTGAATGCATCGTTGCACTTGTTCCCAGCATTCTTCCCTATATAGTTTAGTATACCATAAGTTCATAAGATATGTTCCACTGATAAGTTTTTCACTGGAGCTTTTCATGAAGTGATTGAGGTAGGTCATAGATTCTGGGTAAAGCGAAGATGCCTGGTTTTGGCGCTGTCAAAGGCTTATTACAGACTAAATAGGATCTAGAGGGAAGTCCTGCAAAACTAACCGAGTGTAGTACTTCAATTCTCGGTTGTCGTTCTCGAACTAGCTCGATCTGTAAGTCTCTCAGCAGCATTACGAAGTATAGGTAGTGTCATACTTATGGAAGATATCTTATAAACTTATGGTATACCCCCAATAGTAGTCTAAAAGCCAAAAGAACAAAAAGCAGAAGGGAATTTGTATTGACGTGAAGTGTACACAGTGTGTTTATATTTTTCCAAAATTTTGTTTCTGCGCCACATTAATTTTGAGAAAGGTCATAAAAGCATAAATTTAAACCCCTTTTTGACCTTTCACCCTTGCATAAAATGCTTCATTCCACATTCCAATCAACCAAATCGAGAATCTTTTTCTTGGAATTCAGAAGTTCATAATTTGCTGTGAAATACGCTTTGTTTATTTTCTAAAATTCTATCGAAAATCAATTTCATTTGGATACAGGTCATAAAACAATAAGTTCCACCCCGTTTTGAACTTTAACCCCTTGTATAAAATCCATCCCATAATTATCACTCGATAAACGCTTCTCAAAAGTCTTGGGTAAAATAGCGTCTTTTGCGTTGACTACATTTTCTTAAGACAGATGAACAACCGGAATGTGGGCAACAAATACGTTTATGTGGCTTCGAATAATAAGACAAAATTTGGTGCAGGACTGGTAACGTTTAAGCCCTATCTAACGTCTTTGCTGTCTACATACATTCCGGATGTTCATTCCATCAAGCAGACGATATTGCACCCACCCTCTTTTGGAAAAGAATCTGTAGAGTTAAAATTGAGCTTAACTAAATTTCAAAGTAATTTCTCTTTTAATCCTTTGGGGGATAAACCTTAATTTTGAGTAATTAACCTCCTGCTCTCCTCCATGAAGGAATGCTTCGAATTATATTTTTTTTAGTTGGAGTGGAATCCTACAATACAACCTGTAATCAAATCTGTCTTGTCGAATTGAAGATAGATATTTTTTTATTTCCTTTTCCTGTATACGATAAGCCTCGGATAGCTCATTTGTCATTGAGTTGAAAAGTCTTAGGATTCATTGCAATCCGTCATGGACCCTTGCCCAAAAGAATCTCGAATCTCGATGCCATCAAAGGAGGAGAGGGGATAGGGGAGGTCCCCAATTTATTTTTTTTCTTTGCTCTACTTTCTTAAGGCCTATTCAGACTGTAGACTAAAATATTACGTTCATGTCGGTGAAGTACGTCGCTTTGATCGCTTAATAATAGGCGATTTTAAAAATGACGTTTCACAGGAGCGCGCGCAGAAATTAGGGAGGAAAAAATGCCTTACATCTCTGCTTTTTCCCCCTGCAACATATTTTGTATAGGGGACTTTTTGAAAAGGCTTATTAGACACGTGTTTCAACGACAATACGTAAAAGAATCGCTTTTTTAAGTTGAAATTTTTCAATTTCGTCTGGCAGTGAGTGTCGGGATGGCACCACCTCGTTAGCGCTTTTTCTTTAGCCATAGCTTACTCTATCGTGCCTTACTGACTCGTGATCGAGTGAGCCATGCATTAGCAGACGATACATGAAATTTTTTGGATTCTTGGCGCAATATTAGTCATTTTGGATAGATTTTGCTATTTTAACATTCAAAAGACATGGTTTCAAAAATAACCGGATATGAAACTCGTTTTAAGTCGTCTGCTGTCGCGAACGAAACGAGATTAACGAGGCTGCTGACAGGAACGTAGTCTGAATGGGGCTTTACGTATAAAAGGGACTATCGCTAGGTTGTTTCCATTTGAAAGATGAAGCTGTTAACTCGAAGAGTCACGGTGATTTTGCGATAACGATTTTCTTACTTCTCTCTCTCTCTCTCTCTTCGATTTTCGACTCCTCTTTACTAAATGAGTTCCTTTTCTATAAATTGCCGTGAAATCTTCAATACCCAATCACGGCTCTAACAAACAGAGATTTTCGAAACTTGGGTGATAACTTTGTCGATACAAAAATGTATAATAACGGTACGCACGAGGGATCGTTTTGATTCAATTTCGGAAATCAGTTGTTTAGAATGTATATTTTTAAACGCCCCTGTAAGGCAGCTTTGCCCTGGACAGCGACAGTAAAAATAAATATTCATTATTTAAAAAAAAATCTACATTTATATTGAATAAGTGTTTATGCATTTATATCAATATACATGTATAATGTATTAGTATTTATGCATTTATATCAATATACATATATAATGTATTAGTATTTATGCATTTATATCAATATACATATATAATGTATTAGTATTTATGCAGTTTTAGTTTTAGATATAGTAGTAAAGGTACTAAACATAAAAAATGTATATCTTCTTCAATGGGTTTTATTAAAAGATCGCTATGAATAACATTATATTTTGGCGGGAAAGTAGAGCGCGTGCTGTAGGTTTCCCGGTCTTTTTTAATCCTCTCGTGCATATATCCTATGTTTTTTTTTCTTTTGCTTCTTTCCGCTTTTCACACGCCGGAAGAAAAGGATAAAGAAATTATAGAATCTAAAAAGGATTCCGGTTTTTCTTCTTCTTCTTGGAAAAACTAGGAATATTGTAGATTCAAAGTCGTTCTTATATTCTCCCTTATTTTGTCAAGTGCGCTTGAACACATACTGTAGAAACAGAATACAATAGTCGGAATGGTGTGCAATTTCTTTTCAACATTGCAAACAGGGTGTGTTCGAAAAGAGGGTAATTATTGGATCGAAGTACAGTGGGATGGTTCAATGGGAAATCAATTTTGAGGGTCGAAAATGTCATATAACTTCTATGTCGATTTTGTCCAAAGGAGACCGCCGTGTACGAGTTATAAACATTGGAGTGTTTTACGGATGACCCCTTGAATTTAAGTAATTTAGAAACTGAAAGACAGTGCTTTCTAATTTAATTAAGGGGTCATCCCTAAAACAATCTTATCATCGAAAATGTAAAGTCTATGGCATTTTGCAATTAGGACCACCGTTTACGAGTTATAATTGGAGAGTGATTTATGGATGACCCCTTAAATTTAAGTAATTAAAAAGCTGAAAGACAATGATTTCTAATTTAATTAAGGGGTCATCCCTAAAACAATCAAATCATCGAAAATGTAATTTCTATGACATTTTGCAATTAGGACCACCGTTTACAACTTATAATTGGAGTGTTTACTAATAACCCCTTGAATTCAAGTAATTAAGAAACTGAAAGCCAATGATTTCTTATTAAATATCCATAAAAATTAAATTAAATATCCATAAAACAATCTAAAGGAAGTTAAACGTTACATGTTCGACTCAAAATTTATTTCCCATTGTACTTCGGTCTTACCACAGTGTTTTTGGTACACCCTGTATATGCAATTTCTTCTTTTCGGTTCACTCTTTCTCTAAACGGATCTGGGTTTTTGGAATCCCACCGGTTTCTGTCTCTCCGGTCCCACAATCCTTTTCAACTAGGGCTTAAACTCGCCTCGATTTTTGTATTTTTTCTTTTTTTTTCTCTAAGAATAAAAAGAAAGGTTTTCCCCTATAGATTTTCTTATATCCTGCCGGACGCAAAAATTTTTCGTGGAAAGAAAAAGTTCTCGTATATCTTTCTCCCTCCATTGTATTCTCCAAGAAAAAATTCTAGAATTCCGAATTTTTCTGATTATTTCAAAAAGGTTTTACATTATGCATTATTTTTTTTTTATTTCAACGCGTATCGTGCGAAGGTAGTGGTATTGGTTTTTTGGGATGTTTTTATAACCTGTAATATGATAAGTGGATTATTTAAGAGTTGTAGAACCAATATGTAAAATGGGAAATGTATACATAGTTTTTTTTTTAAACTAGGAGGATTCATACCATTTACACAAGTAGGTGAGGCTATACTTGCAGGATAAAAAGGTCTCCACAACGTTTTTTGTCTACAAGTAGCCTGGCTTCCTTGTGTAAATGGTATGAATCCTCCTTGCCTGAATACCCAATATCAGAAGGAGATAATAGAAGAAGGATGACACTCTGTATCCTCTTAATGCTTTAGTTATGTAACATGATTCTTCCCAGGCTCATGCATGCACCTTTTTGTTTACTCTCCTGCTCATTAAAGTTCAGATGGGAATGTTCGCACCTTGGGGTGAATTCTATAACTGTTTGCCAGTACTAAATCCTCAGCAATCAACCCACAAATCTTGATTGTCTTGACGTGGGATAAAAATCCATGCACAAACGCATGCGCCTTGGCAAATTATTAAGCGCTAATAGAGTAATGATGAGGAAACTATTTATCGCGTATGTGATTCGGTTTAGTAACCTTGCTACAAATGTTAAGGGTTGTTGGGAAGAATCATGTTATAAATATGAAAACATGTTTTAATAAATTAGAGAAAACACGACGCTTTTTCCTGTTAAACACTAAGCCTTGTTGACATTAAAGTTCGGTGCGCGTGGGTCGAAGTCACGTGGTTTAAAGGTCAGATAAATTACGCGTGACGTCAGAGTGACGTTATTGGTTTAAACCGGTTTTGACTGGGTAAAACTTCAAAACCGGGTGAAATAAATATATACATATATTTATAAGCTTACAATATACTAGTAATTTTCAAACCCACTACATTCTGACTTTTTTTCTAAATATATAAATCATGGAAATTTACTTTAGACTGTCAACAAATTCCTGGAATAATCAGGCAATTTTAATATTAAAAATAAAAATCCGTGTGGCAACCCTGAATATAGGAAATTGAAAAAATATTTAAGAACTTTCTAAATTCTGTTTTTTTTTACGTTATTCTTCTTTATCAACAAAATGACGTTGGGGGCCCCGAGTTTCCAACGATAATGTTGTCATGACAACGGCACACTATGGTTTAGGACTTTAGTAGTATAGCAACACTTAGAGCTTGCTTAGAGGCTTTTTAAAAAAAGAGAAGTTTCTGTTAGGCTTAACAGTAATTCGCCAAGTCTGGTTCGTGGCTTATAGCATAGTATACTGGCAACTGCGGGGGTCCGCGAGTTAACTTCGTGTCCCGTAATAGGCGTTAACGGCTTAGAAACCAAGATATTTCCTACAGAACGCAGACAGGGTGTTTGAGATCCCAAATGAAACTTTACAGAGATACGCAAAAATCGATAGGGATGGTTACTTTTTTCCTAGGCGTAGTTTTTTTAATCTGAACCACTTGGTAAAAAAAGAGGGGAGTTAATCCTTTTGGCGCGAAGTTCGTGAGCTACTTAAAGTCGAATTCCATTAGACTGCTCTGAGATCGTTCGCGGTTTTTATTTGTTCTATATCGTTGTAAAATTTGAGAAGAAAGCTGGGTAAAGATCGTTTTTAGTTCCAACTTGAAGCAAAATACTCCAGTCATATCCGGAGCGATTTTAACATTTGTTTTATTTTTTCTACCAAAATGTCTATTTTGATCTACCAAGCGATCAGTATATACTGATCTGTCTTTTAATAGACCTTTTCGATGTAAAGAAAGGGGTTGGTATCCCTCAGTATTGGGACATACAAGGGGGTTGATACATTGCCATCTCTGCGCACTCTCTTGGTACAAAAAGACTACAGCGCAGGCGCCAAAAAGCGAGATGGAAGACAAAGACGTGAACACGAGAGAGATTCGATCTCTATTGAACATTGGAACACAAAAATTATTTAGAAATCCCCAGCAGTCCAGTGGAATTCGCTTTGAGTTACTGTTGCCCCTTAATTTTAGTTGGTTATTTTTTCTTCCTGGACACTGATGGATTGCGGGTGAAACATTTCTACAGGGGCCATAGGATTAACATGGCCTGGTTTCAGCCTAAAGGGTGGCTTCCCTTACTTGCCTTGTTTTTGCATTATTTTTAAATAATTATTAAATCAACCAATAAATTTAAAATTAAACTCCAACACCTTGAATCATTAAGAATAATAATTATTAAATCAACCAATAAATTTAAAATTAAACTCCAACACCTTGAATCATTAAGAATAATAATTATTAAATCAACCAATAAATTTGAAATTGAACTAAAACACTTTGATTCATTAACAATAATTAAATAATTATAGAAAGGCTATTTTAAAACAATGGATCTAAAATAAAAACTATTCAGAGCCCCACTTCGAAAACTCGGAACTCCTCGAGCAGACCAATGGAATTCGTGTACACGTGGAAGAATTTTAGCGCGTGTTTTAACTTTTATTTCGCGCCAATTCATATCGATGTCACGTGCAACTTTTAAAACTGAAACGAATTATATTAAAAGAGATATCTCTCAAAATTATTCCAACAGTGAAGTTTCTCTTAATTTAATAACAATAATAACGAAACGGTATGGTTTCCCGATAAGCTATAACTAAACTTTAAGCGTGACCTATTTGATCTCTCTCTGGTTCAATATTAAGCCCTGGATTAGTGGGGGAGCTTTGCAACGATGCCGAGGCTACCGACCGCGTTATAGCTTCAGTTTATAATATTTGTATAAATCGATTAACTGCATCATGCATGGGCTTCTCACGCCTTATTTGGCAGGGGGGGGGGGGTCGTTTACGTTTATTAATTAATTCCCAACAGAAACGAGCCCTCATTAATTTTATAAATTACGAAGGGAAAACGAAAAAAAAAGCTGTGCATGTATAGTTTTTGGCAAATATTTGAACACGTAAAAGTTCGGTGCCTTACAACACTTGTTTATAAGAAACTTCACGAGACCCGAGTTCTTCTGGTCACGTGATTACAAGAAAATTCACGAGATTAAAGTTCTGCATGGTCACGTGATTTTAAGAACCTTCATGAGACCCGAGTTCTTCTGGTTCTGGTCACGTGGTTATAAGAAACTTTACGAGATTCAAGTTCTTCTGGTCACGTGATTATAAGAAACTTTACGAGATTCAAGTTCTTCTGGTCACGTGATTATAAGAAACTTTACGAGATTCAAGTTCTTCTGGTCACGTGATTATAAGAAACTTTACGAGATTCAAGTTCTTCTGGTCACGTGATTATAAGAAACTTTACGAGATTCAAGTTCTTCTGGTCACGTGATTATAAGAAACTTTACGAGATTCAAGTTCTTCTGGTCACGTGATTATAAGAAACTTTACGAGATTCAAGTTCTTCTGGTCACGTGATTATAAGAAACTTTACGAGATTCAAGTTCGTCTGGTCACGTGATTATAAGAAACTTTACGAGATTCAAGTTCTTCTGGTCACGTGATTATAAGAAACTTTACGAGATTCAAGTTCTTCTGGTCACGTGATTATAAGAAACTTTACGAGATTCAAGTTCTTCTGGTCACGTGATTATAAGAAACTACGAGATTCAAGTTCTTCTGGTCACGTGATTATAAGAAACTTTACGAGATTCAAGTTCTTCTGGTCACGTGATTATAAGAAACTTTACGAGATTCAAGTTCTTCTGGTCACGTGATTCTAAGAAACCTCACGAGACGCAAGTTTTTCGTGCACTATCAAGTATAATATAACTTCATAAATAAATACTGAAGTAGAAGTTTGAAACATAAAGTAGGCTAAAGCTATTAATTAATTTGTTTCATTCATTGCAAGGCAATTATGATTTAAGTATAATTTAAGTTTAATTGTAGGAGATTCCAAAGAAACATTATCGGTTTAAAACACCTTAAATTCCTACGCACGTAAACTAAGGACCAACCTTCTTCTTCCTTCATTTCCCGAGTTTTTTTTTTCTTTTATATTTATTTTGATATAAACGAATGTTGTTTGGGAAGGGGTGGGGGATACATCCCAGCCTGAGTATTCAACACTGTTAATATTATCGTATCCCTATATTCTTTAATGTAGGTTACCTTACCAGGTATTGCAAATTTAAGATGAACGTAGGGGAAAATAGGCTACGTATAGAGGAACCAAAAAAAAAGAAGGTTACTAGTTTTCATCTCTGTAAGATCCATTGTTATGTCAGCAACGCGCTAAAAACCTTTTCACCAAATTGCTCTTGGCCCCTAAAGTTAGTTTCAGTCGGAGTTTGCAATATGTACGAAACTACCCCCGATGTCCTTTGTGTGGCATTGAATATTTACGTTGGTACGCACTTTCACTATTAACCCTTTTGGATGGAAAAAATTTCGCGTTTTCTTACTTGGGGTTAGGCCCCCTATAGAAACACACCGTGATGTACCAAAGCATCCCCCTCTCCTCCTTATCTTATTGAGCGAAGATATTACACCATTGTAACAAAGGATACACTGAAATGACTCTATTTTATATCCCTTTTGTTGGTAATTTTTGAGCGAGGGGTCACGTGTTTTTTTTTTAGGATTGAAAATTGGCGGGAAGTTAGTTTGTCTGGGATTATGGTTGGTGGCGCGTGCAAGAAATAAGTTACGCATGGCACGAGATTTTTATTTTTTCATTTTAAATTTATTTTTATCGAAGATGCCTCGCACGTGATTTGAATTGAAAGGTATTGGAATCGAGCAAATATCTTTTTGAAAGAAAAATAATTTCAAAAATAAAAATATCTGCCTAAGAAATACCTTGAACAAACGTAAATACAGGGATGTTTCTGATAAGTTTGTCATAAATGAAAGGATGTTTGTGTTCAAGGGATCAAACTGAGTGGAAAGTATCACCGGAACATGGGGTGTACTGCAACCTTAATGGTCCGGAGATATGTGGTCCTAAACATTGATTGGCCCCTAAAACAGGAAATAGTCACAAATGTGGAGTAATTAGCTTTACCTTTTCAGCGTACCCACACTTCTACTCATTTAATAGTACACTTCTGCTACAGATGAAGGTTCAATAACATTCTTAGATTGAAGATTGAAGGCTCTTACTGCACACTTGTGATTATTTCCTTCATGTTTTTGGGGCCTATCAATGTTTGGGAGCCCATATCTCCATAACTAAATGTTGTACATCCCATGCATGTTCTTTGACATGCACTTTCCACTAATTTGGACTCAAAGAACACTAACAGGGTTCATACAAACCTGGAAAACCTGGAAAAATCAGGGATATAAATAGTTGACAAAAACCTCATGGAAAATTCAGGGAAATCAGGGAAATTTGCATCAAATAGGGGCCGAGTAATTAAGCAAAATGTTCGTGAACATACCCTCCATAGGATTAACATTACACTATACTTTGGAGGCTCTTAACTCTGGTTATATTTGAGATACGGGGGTGTCCTTTGAGTATGTTATAGTCCAATTTGTCCCCCATCCAACCATACTAAAAACGTAGGGCTACGACAAACAGGGGCCGAGTAATTAAGGAAAATGTAAACAAACAACCTCCTCCATAGGAATAGCATTACACTAAACTTTGGAAGCTCGTAACTCTGGTTCTACTAGATAAACGGGGATGTCCTTTGAGTATGTTATAGTCCAATTTGTCCCCCATAAAACCATACTAAAAACTTAGGGCTTCGACAAACAGGGGCCGAGTAATTAAGGAAAATGTAAACAAACAACCTCCTCCATAGGAATAGCATTACACTAAACTTTGGAGGCTCATAACTCTGGGAAATTCAGGGAAGTATGTGGGGAAAAACCTGGAAATCTCAGGGAAGTATGTGGGGAAAAACCTGGAAATCTCAGGGAAGTATGTGGGGAAAAACCTGGAAATCTCAGGGAAGTATGTGGGGAAAAACCTGGAAATCTCAGGGAAGTATGTGGGGAAAAACCTGGAAATCTCAGGGAAATTTGTTTTCCAAAAGTTGTATGAACCCTTTCATATATGGCAAACTTATCAGAAACACCCTATATAATTTAAGAATAATTGGTAAACACCTTGGTAGTATTGTAGATAATATAGTTAGTTCTATGTATATTCAAGGATACCAAATATTGGTATAGTTAGAGCGTCTATCATCTATTTTGTATAGTAGACCCAATTTTCGAAACGTAGGGGTATTACATATTTACTCCTGTTTGGTTGGAGAGAATCGAACCTCCCCGAGTTTTGAGCGGCTTGAGCCGTTTAGTTCTGAGAAGAGCTATAGAATAATTTGCATAAAGATCGTTTCCAATTGACTGACTTTCCCTTCCCCCTCCCGCGTCTCACAGTAAATCATAACCCCATTTATATACAGGGTGTTTCTCATAAGTCTGCAAGCCATAAATTAAGGGGGATGTTATTTGAGTGCACGATTTTGAGTCCAAAATGTAACGTCTATCTCCATTTTGGTGTCAAAGCCACTGTTTTCAAGTTAAGATTGGATGGTGTATTTTACGGATGACCCCCTAAATTTAATTAAAAAACTGATTTGGACAATGATTAATAATTAAATTAAGGGGACATCCCTAAAACACTTAAATCATAATTAGAAAACAGTACGTGGCCCGGACGGCCAAATGAAAAATAGAAGTTACATTTTCTACTCAAAATCATTCGTGATTTAGATAATGATTTCTAATTTAATTAAGGGGTCATCCCTAAAACACTGAAATCATAACTCGAAAATGGTGTCTCTTGTGGCAAACAAAATGGAGATAGAATTTACATTTTCTACTCAAAATCATTCGTTCAAAGAACATCTCGTGCAGATTTATCAGAAACACCCTGTATAGACGAGAACAATGTTAATATACAAACCATATATGTATCGATTAAAATATATATACTCGTATCTACAGTTTATACATACATGTACATATATATGCCGAAATCAGTGAACTGGAATACAACATTGTGGCTTTTATAATAGCTTTAACAAATCAGGGGGTATATGAGGGGAGCATTTTTCAAACCGTTCTTTAATAAAGAGTAATTTCTGGGCGAGGAACACCGGGAGGAGTATATGAAGATGGGAGGTTGAACGAGGAGAAAAGCATCTTTTATTCCGTTACCATGGAAACCAAACCAATAACGGCTAGAGTTCGCGCGCTAGACTTTGGGCGGGAGTTAAAAGTAAAGATCATACGGTATAAAGGCGCTTTTTCAATCAAGATTTTCTTGATCAGTTCATGCGGATTATTTTGAATTTGAAGCTCCAACCTCCAACCAATCGCGTAACGCCTTGCCTATTGTTGTTTATAAAATTCTCGTGGTACGTCGCTCAATATGTCGAATGAAATTTAGCGCGAGATTTGATAAAATTGCGCGCGTTGTGACTGACAATTGTGGCAAGTGTTATACATAGTTTACACGCAAGGAGGATTCATACCATTTGCACAAGGAGACCAGGCAACCTAGAGCGTAAAATAGCAGACGATTTTACGCTCTAAGTCGTCTGGTCTCCTTGTGTTAATGGTAGGAATCCTCCATGCCTTTAAACTATGTATAGCACGTGCCACAACATGAATTTTTTTAACAAGAAGGAAAGTCGATACGCGATTGGTCGATGGTGTTAATTGAAAATTATCTCTATGAAATCTCAAAATAATTTCAATTTTATTTTAAAATAATTCTGTGGAGGTATTTTCTGGATGTTTTACTAAGTGCAGATAGGTCTTATAATTATAGCAGAAGAATCGATAAAAAATCACTCGGTTTTACCAGGAGCAGATGACAAAGGAGTCTCGGACGCTAGCTTCCATAACGTAGAGGGCAATGGGATCCGCGAACGTCACGGTTATTAACGAAAATCATTACGCCAGTGCCACCTCTCGTAGGAAATTTGAGCTTTATTTTCCAACCAATAGCGTGGCTGCAAAGTCTCGAAAGAAGATCTGGGAAATCGCGTCTGGAGCCTCTCTTTAAAATTACGTATCGTCTGCTTATAAGTAGCCTAGGCTTAACGAGTATTAGAGTTAAAAAATGGATTTCAACGGCTTTTTAATCTTTTTTTTTAGACTAAAAATTGATAATGAAAAGCCCAGCGAGTAACGTATGTACATTATTAAAAAACTAAAATGTGTTTCAGTTATTTATTTCTAAATTTCTTCTTGAATTAAATGATAGCTACAAGAGGTTGGGAAAAGAAATCACTCACGATCTTTTAAAGCCCAAAAAAGTAAGAGACAGTGATTTCGTTTCCAACCTCTTGTAGCAGTCAATTAATTCAAAAGAAATACGGAATATTTTGGCCCTAAAACACATATATAACGTTGTGTTTCGGCATCTTTTAAAACCTTGCTTTTATCTTTTGAAAACCCGACCCCAATCATTCCAGTGGGCACAAATTGTTAATTAAGCCTTACCTGGGTTTCTCTGCTAGTTTGGACTTAATTTGACTATTTAGTAGGTTTAAAGTCACAAAATGTAGTCTTATCTTTTATCTTAATACCAACGGTTACAGCTGTTTGAATAAAGTAATTATATTGTGTATATTTATGTCGCGATCGGATAAGACGAACCTCAGTAGCCACCGTTACTCCGTTATTACTAAAACATTCCCAGCAGACTTTGGTGCCAGATATAATCCACCAAAAGCATCGTCTGCTATAATGTCTGATAGCGCCTCTATGGCAAACGATACCGCTACAGCTGTGACGTACGCGGGTGCCATTGCCCTCTATATTGTGGAAGCTAGCGTCCGAGACTCCTTTGTCATCTGCTCCTGGTTTTACTTTTCACCCTCCCTTTAAGGAAAGAGGCATTTCTTTAAAATTTGGCGGACGTTGTGCTGTTTGAAAGACGATGGCGCGTGAGGAAAGGCGCGGTTTGCTTTGGTTTCCATAAAAAGAGGTCGACTAATATACTTGGAAATTATTTATTTATGTGTCCTTATTTTTAGTTATTACTTCGGGTTTTTTTTTTCCAACTTGATTGGCAATGTCCGACACCTTGCAGCTCCTTATCGTTGAACCTTCCGCTCTGATTCTCTCCCAGGGACCCGGGCTATATAGAACTTCCCGCCAAAAGTTATACGCGCTCGTTTTCAATAAAACTCCTAAAGAGGGATAAAATTATTCACACCCCCTCCCCCCGTCTTCCTTCCTCACACTTCTTTATTTTTACCCGCGTTTGCGAAAAATTGAAAATTACCATTTTTAAAAGATTTAAAATACGTTGTGTTGAAATTCTTGCCCAATATAGTTTTTCCTTCCCAGGGTGACCACTCTTCCAATATTTCCTGTTTTTTCTCTCCCCTATATTTTTAAGTCCTTCCTATTTTCTCCTATATAGTTTCATGATATTTACTATATTGTCCTATATAGTTTCATGATATTTACTATATTGTCCTATAATTTCATGATATTTACTATATTGTCCTATAATTTCATGATATTTACTATATTGTCCTATAATTTCATGATATTTACTATATTGTCCTATAATTTCATGATATTTACTATATTGTCCTATAATTTCATGATATTTACTATATTGTCCTATAATTTCATGATATTTACTATATTGTCCTATAATTTCATGATATTTACTATTTTCTCCTATAATTTCATGATATTTACTATATTCTCCTATAATTTCATGATATTTACTATATTCTCCTATAATTTCATGATATTTACTATATTCTCCTATAATTTCATGATATTTACTATATTCTCCTATAATTTCATGATATTTACTATATTCTCCTATAATTTCATGATATTTACTATATTCTCCTATAATTTCATGATATTTACTACATTTGCTATATTCTCCTATAATTTCATGATATTCACTATATTCTCCTATAATTTCATGATATTTACTATATTCTCCTATAATTTCATGATAATTCCTTTATTTTCCTCTAATATCATGACAATTCCTATATTCTCCTATAATTTGAACTCGATATGGTTTTTATGGCCAAGTTCTCAAATTTTAGCCTATATTTTACACCAATTTCCTCATATATTTTTACTTCAATTTCCTCCTATATTTTCACACCTATTTCGTCCTATAATTTCACACCTATTTCCTTCTACATTATACCCCAACTTCCTCCTATATTTTACAAATTTCCAAATATATTTTACAACAATTTCCAAATATATTTTACAACAATTTCCTCCTAAATATATTATTTTACACCAATTTCCTCCTATATATTATTTTACACCAATTTCCTCCTATATATTATTTTACACCAATTTCCTCCTATATATTATTTTACACCAATTTCCTCTTATATTTTACACCAATCTCCTCTTATATTTTACGCCATTTTCCTCTTATATATTATTTTACAATAATTTCCTCCTACATATATTATTTTACACCAATTTCTTCCTATATATTATTTTACACCAGTTTCCTCCTATATATTATTTTACACCAATTTCCTCTTATATTTTACACCAATTTCATCTTATATTTTACACCAATCTCCTCTTATATTTTACACCAATTTCATCTTATATTTTACACCAATCTCCTCTTATATTTTAAGCCAATTTCATCTTATATTTTACACCATTTTCCTCTTATATTTTACACCAATTTCCTACTATATTTTACACCAATTTCCTCCTATATATCCCTATATTTCAAGGATAAATTCCCTACATTTCCTTCAAAAGGATTTACAATTTCCAGTGGTCACCCTGAATACGTTGTGTTGAAATTCAGGCCCAACATAGTTTGACCTTCCAAAAATATCTAGGATTTCTATTGATTTAAATCTAAAGTCAACCTTTTTCCGGGATCATTACATCAAAAACGTACAGTACAAGCGTTCTTTTCTTCAAATGCCAATTTGAAACTAATTATAGTTCAAAAACCATGAAACCAAATTCCCCAATACATTCGGGTATCTTTTCTGAAGTGTAGACCTCACTCGGAAAACATAAGTTGTCTAACTTGAAAGATATCCTCAAAACATAATGTAAAATAACCTTAGGGCATACGCAACTATCCGCGACTATTCAGGCCCTAACCCTAACCATGCCCACGAGATAAGGGGGTCCTTAGATTCGCGCCAAAGCGGAAGAAAGTCGAAGCGAGCGTCGTCGCTCTCGCGCCAAAACCAGCCGAAAATGCCCTTCAGCGGACCAAAATTTTATTCGCTTTACTCCCGTTAATACATGCAAAGGTTAAGGTATACTAATATATCCACTTCTTTCCCCCAATAAATCTCTATTAAATATTTCTCCACGAATACGAAATTCCAAGTCTAAGACGTTACTACAACGTAAGCCTAAAATCCACGTTAATATAGTTACATTGTCAACGTGCCTTTACCAACCTTTACACCGTAGGGCAAACTTATCTTGAGATGAAGAAAAAGCCTAGTCGAATTTATCGACTGTAATGCGTCTCATTCTGAGTATGCCATGAAATATATCTTTCAACCCTAACGTTATATCTTAGTTTATTATTGAATTTTCTTATTGAGATGGTCCTAGCTGTTTTCTTTTCTCTTCCGGAGCGCGCGCGCTAGGGTGGGTTTGGGTGGTAGGGGGGGGGGGAATTGATGTCCATTCGTCCCTGACTTTTTGCTTCAAGCTCTAAGGCTAAGCCTTGGTCTAGACATAGAGGATATAGAAATTCTACAGGGCCGGTAGGCCCTTGTAGATATGACATGACACCCTTCCGTAATGTTAAAAGAAAATTCACAGTTTTTAGGGTTAGCGTCCCATAGAAAAAGCATTAAAAAATTTTCGGTTTTTTAAGGCAATTGTGGCAGGCCATACGGAAAAAGTATAGCGAAGTTAGTTTTCGGAATACTCCTAAATTAACAAGCATTTCTTAAATGGGAAACTTACGTGTTTCGATTTTTAATTAATGAATTCTAATTTTTGTAATTTAACTAATTAAGATAGTACGTCAAAAAATTACTTTTGGGTCAGAAGTCAGCCTAACCTTATAGCGCGCTTAAACCTATTTCTTCATTTCGTTCTCGTTGACAACTAGAAGGGCCTAGGTTTGTGGGTGCTAACAAGTTACGTTGACAAATTTCAAATGTTGGGTTTCTTGCTGATTTTCCTAATTTCTTAGCAGTAGACCCTAACCAATTACTTTGGTATTTCATCCGAGCTTGAGCACCTTTATATGTATTTTCTAATTAACTGTAGCACCCTTAATAAGAAATACGTCGTTATCAGGTCAAATTTTCGTCTAGAAAAGTAATTCAGGTAAATAATTACAGTTAATAGAGGTTTTTATATCATTTAAAGTAAGCTTTTCGACGTTCTTTACGGCCAAGGCTTAAGTTTTAGTTTGTCTATGTAATATAGCGTTTATAGTGTCTTTCCTTTTAAAGATTATAAGAAAGCTTATTTCCAGCACTGTTTTGGATTGGAAATTTGGAATTACAAAAATACGCAGTCTGCTTCGATTCATGCTACAAATCCTAACCCTAGGGCCTAGGTTACCGTTTTACGCTACGTAACTTAATACTGTATTCATCATGACTGTTTGTTGGCGCTTCAACATTCTCATTTGAGGACAGGTATACTCGGTTTCATTATTTGTTAATCTCACTAAAATGCTACTAATTGTGAAGGTGTGTGATATAATTCCTGAAACTAAACCAATGTAGAGGACCAGATTATTCGTTAAAACAATTTTGATCCTATTGAATCAGTCATACTGTGATGTTAGTCATGTTACGTTATCATTTTATAAACTATTTGTTACCAACAGTCGATTGTTTAATTAATAAGTAACAGTGGTACTGGTTAATGCAGGAGGACAGTGTCGTTATATAATTTAATTAGTGAAATAATTTTCAGGTTTACAACACAGATTCTCTCAACGTAACCACGTTAGAAACGGAGGGTTACGTTGTTTGCTATTTCCACAGTCCACATTGCCGTTTCTTTATTGGTTTAAATTGCTATGAATTGTATAGGTATTTGATTTAATTACTGGTATTCAAGCTAAACTATAGAATAACATCATTCATTAACATATTGTATAGATAATCTTTACCACAAACCTAGCACAGGATAAAAATTGAACGCAATGTGTTGGAAATAATCAAAAACTCCTCTAAACATTAGAATTAAGGTGAATTAATTGTTGAAAGTCATTTTATAAGCTTAATGAGCACTGACGACAAGTTAATTTCAACGTAATTAAGTATAATTAACGTGAAATTAAACCCTAAATATACATTTTTTGGATGAAAACTCCGATAACTCTTAAATGATGTTCTTGATTAAGATTGTATCTACCCAAGCCGTTGGTAAAGCCCCATGTTTTCTCTTTCACACTCAATCTAATTTAAATTATCTCCAAAGTACCTTAATAGGCGCGAAATTCAAAAGTTTAGCGTAAAATGAGAATCGAAAACTCCACTAAAAATTGCAATTAAGGTGATGCATACATTTAAACTCATTTTATAACCTAAATGTACACTGCCAAAACACAATCCTACGTTAATTTTAACTCAATTTAATATAATTAACGTGAAATTAAACCAAAATATACATTTTTGGATAAAAGCTCAAATAACTTTTAAATAAACTGTTTAATTATGATTAAAACTACCCAAGCCATTGGTAAAGCCCAATATTTTCTATTTCACACTTAAGTTAATTTAAATTATCTTTAAAGTACATTAATTGCCGCGAAATTCAAAAGTTTAGGGTACCATAATGATGAATATATGGCAAAAATATTAAACTGCACTAAACATTGCAATTAGGGTAAAAAAATTCAAATAAATTTTAAGCTTAATCCACTCTCACGAACCACGCTCAAATTAAGATTAAAACCTCACAAGTTTTTCGTACAGCCACAGAGGTTTCCTATTTCACTTTCAAATTAATTTAAATGATCATTAAAATATATCAAAAGCGCATACTACTTGTATTATAAACTAAATCCACACTAGATTAACAAGATAAGCCGTTAAATTAAACTCGATCAAGTATAATTAATGTGAAATTAACCCAAAATACGAATGTTTTGGGTAAATTCATGGATACCTTATAATTAAACTAACAAATTAAAATTAAAACTACACTTATCTTTCACCCAGCCTCCACTTTCCTGTTTAATTCTTACGATTAATTAAATTGTCATTTAAAAGCATTTTTCCCCATTTTGAAAAGAGAGCCATTGAAAAGGAGCGATATTTAAAAGTTTTGGGGCAAAATAGTGATTGTTCCGCAAGAGTCAAACAGTCACGCCTCTAAAGTTTGCAGCTAGGGAGAATTTCTTGTTCAAACTCGTTTAATAAACAGAAATAAGACTAGTAAAAGAAGATAAGCCGTTAATTTCAACTTAATAACCATATTTAACGTGAAATTAATCGAAAACAATACGTTTTTTGGGTAACTTTAGATAAATCTTAACTGAAATAATAAAATAAGATCAAACTACGCGAGTTGTTCTTTCAGCCTAAATGTTTTCCTATTTAACACTAAAATTAATTACATTATCACTATAATACATTAATGGGCTCCAAATACAAAATTTTAGGGTAAGGAATGTGTCAAAATGAAACTTTTCCATTTAAATTTTAATTAGGCCTGTGCGAGTCCAGTTTTTTAGGGTTCGAGTCGAGTCTCGAGTCCTTAAAAAAGCTCTCATAGAATCTCGAGTCGAGTCTTTTAATTGGTATCGAGTCCTCGAGTCCTTAAGTCAGCTTAAGAACTAGGTTTCAAGTCCAGTGTCGAGTCCTGATAATTTATGGCAAGTATAATAATATAATATAATTTATGGCAAGTATAATTTAGTATGACATCTCCCGTTGGCAGTATTGGGGGTTTTACATATAGGAAGCTGTTGGTCTGATCTCGACCAGGCTTGGAAATAAGGTTTATTTCTGAACTAGTCCGCCGGACCAGTGACCCCTGATGTCTTAAATTTGAAACTGGTCCCGGAACCAGTGACCCTTCCCCTATTTATTTTTCTACTGGTCCCAGGACTTGTGGTCGTTTTCTCTTCTAAAAAAATCTCTCTCAGCTTAGGGTTGTATACACAACTGGACTCATGGAGTCAAAATTTATGTTAAAATGAAAATAATTAAAGAGGTCCCCATATAAATTTTTAATAAAAGTAGGAATTAATAAACTAGTCATTGGGACCAGTGACCCTCACGTTTTGAATAAAAAAAGTGGTCCAAGCTATTAATAAACTGGTTTTTGACCTGTTAACCTGTCTTATTTCCTAGCCTGGATCTCGACAACACTGTCCATATTTCAAATACCGTCGTTTTTAAACTTCTTTAATAAATAAAGTACAACATTATTTGCTTATCGAAATCAATGTTTTTGAATATAAGTTAAATGTAATTAACGATACTTAAGTACTTCTTTAAGCAATTAGAAATAGATCAACCCCAAATGTATGACGGTAAAGCAAAAATAAAATTATTCAAATTTTAATTACAAAAAGACTGAAGTGACAGATATTATAAAAAAACGTCTTGGTTTGGACCAAGGCCGAAAAAAACAAACGATATGTGTGAGGTTTATCATTTGACTGAAGTTTCAGATATTGCAATTGTTTTAGTTATTTTTATCCATTTAATCCTTAATCAATATTAAATTCAATCAAATGATTTTACTGTTAATCGATCTAGTCCCTCTAAATTAATTGAAAAAATTACATATCTACGCTTTTTCAAGAACAATTACATTTTCCGAAAACATTTTATCATGAAATTAATTATTTTGAAGGGATTTCGTGTCGTTGCTCACTAACTTGTAAGCACCTTGACGGGCATAGTTTTAATTGTTGCTGGCTTAACAAATTTTCAAGTTTGCACCAAAAAAGTTTAAATCTGTAGTAAGTTTCTGAGAAGACTGATTTTAGAGAAAATATGATAAAGAACTTTTTTTCTCAAACTAATGTCGTCTTCTTGAGACAAAGCAACAATGCTTATCCTGTGTGGTTTCGTTTAGTAGGTGGCTCTCTGTAGCACAGGAAAAATATGATATCGGTATAAATATAACCAGCAGTAAGATAAGGGACTAGAATTAAAGTGCCCTAGCATTGGTAATAGAGCCTAGCACTAGTGAACAAATTTGACGATTTTATGCCGCTTCCATCACCAAGTGAAGAGTTTGGTTACCTCGTTACTTCTAGTCCCTTATCTTACTTCTGATATAACCAAAGGTAAGGGTAAAGATTACATAAAAAGAAATACTTCTCAGTACCAATGACTTGTTATATTCATTTCATGCGGAAATAATATGGGTATACACATTATTCATTACCAGTTATGCGAAGGTCACACTTTACTCCGACCCCCCTTCCTCTATTTTCCCAATATAAAAATTTTTAAAAGCAACAGTGGTTCAAGTGTATGGGTCATCTGAGCCGTCGCAACACACTCAGCCAATAATACCATATAGTTCGAAACCTTTTCACATTAGTGACTCTCCGGACTTGCCCGCCAACCTTAATAACCTAAAACTATAAAACATTCCTGTACATGAATGATTATGGTTGTGGCTTGTCACTCACTAGCGCCTGAAGGACCGATCACTCAGTGTAATTTGTGTACATTTGTAAGTAAGTAGACCATTTTAGAAATTACATACAGAAAAACTAAAACACAAGGGTGATGCCGCCATTGGGGTCTTCTCTCTCTCGCCTAGAAGCACCGCTATAGGCAGAGCGAATTGACTCCGTCTGGCGGTGACCCTTGGTGCGAGGGATAATACCCCAATGGTGGCCTCGCCCCTGTGTGTTTTCCGAAATGGTCTTTAAGCGTGCTAAAATGATTACGCGTAATACGTAACCGGTGTACAAGTAGCGCCAACAATGTAGAAAGGGGTGGTGACGTTTCAAATGAAGACTGAGTTATGACCAAGAAATTCTAAAGCACGGAGAGGAAAATTGCAGTGCAATGTTTTCTTCATAGAGGCGACAATAGAAATGTAGCATTTCGATTAAATTTTTACATTTTCCTTTCGAATTATGTCAAAGTTCGCTTGCTCTTTTTAGAAAGTCAATAGAATATTTCAAATATTCTATGTTGATAGCTCAACACGTACTCCCTTCAAAATAATTAATTTCATGATAAAATGTTTTCGGAAAATGTAATTGTTCTTGAAAAAGCGTAGATATGTAATTTTTTCAATTAATTTAGAGGGACTAGATCGATTAACAGTAAAATCATTTGATTGAATTTAATATTGATTAAGGATTAAATGGATAAAAATAACTAAAACAATTGCAATATCTGAAACTTCAGTCAAATGATAAACCTCACACATATCGTTTGTTTTTTTCGGCCTTGGTCCAAACCAAGACGTTTTTTTATAATAGAGGAGTAGGCATGCACTTGTTGTATTCAGTTATAGTTGAAGGTTTTGGAGTACTCGGTACATGGTTGGTTTCTTGGTTGACACGTGGGTTACCTTTGTCTAAATAACACTAACTCAAAGCCTCTATAGACGATATTCAGTAAAACGGACGGCATTTCCCGAAAACAATATATATATGTCTTGTACAGAAGGCATTCAACCACTTGGCGAGATATTTTTCCCTTGTTTATTGGTAAAGGCAGGGATAGATTTAATTTTAGAAGCAGGAATGGAGAACAGAGTAGTCTGGGCGCGCGTCAAAGTCCCGGACTCCCTTCCACGGGACGGAGGGGTATGAGAGAAGAGGCGGGTCATAGCGACATAGGTTATAAGGAATTACGTATTTTTCGCCGTCCCCGTCAGCAACGTCATCAAGACGTAGTTTAAGTGAGCCAATAAGATAATTTCAACTTTTCGTTACGTGTTGGAGGGAGGAGCTCCATACTGGGCTATGAATCGGACTGAAGTAAATATTAACCGTTCTCCATTCTTACTTCTAAAATTAAATCTATCCCTGGTAAAGGCTAAGTGTCTACTCCTCTACTGTATACCCTCTATGGTCTAGACTTCAGGTTGGCTGGTTACCACACTGCGTCAAAGATAGTGTGTCAAAAACCAAGGCTTGGGAATAAAGGAAAGTCTACCCTTGTACTTTGTGTGAGGTTAAGTTGACGCAATATGTGAAGAGGCGCGTAACAAGAAAGGATTTTCATCCCTTTCCCTCGCAACTTAAGAAGCCGGAGAAGCTGCTGGATTGATCCAAGAAACTCAAAAGATCGTCATCAAATCTATATAGCCAGCCAGCGCGTTGGCCGTTACTCTTAGCTTGAAGTTTCTTATTTTATTTCTTTTCCCCTTTTCAACTTTTTTTTTGTTGAGTCTTTGACTTACTCCGCGCATCATTCTTCTTCGTATCAGTCATGCGTGTATTTCGCGCGCGTTTGAGCCACATGTGGTGGTGGATGGGTGGTTGCTTGGGTGGCTGCGCGTGTCCTTTTTATGTCATAAGTGAAGTAATACTTTCTAAGCAATTGAAAGATGAATGTTCTTAGAGGCTAAATATGAAAATTAACAAACAATACGCAACGAGATTGTCATCGCAAATGTTGGGTGGGGACAGTAAACCAAAACAATTCACATTAAAATCGGGTAAGAAGAAATGTGCGCATGCTTGAATTTGGGTTATACCACAAGTGTATAATACTTCTCTTCGAGAGAAGTGTACGAAAAGCTGCCTGGGTAATTGTAACATGATTCTTCCCAAATATCAGAACATTTATTAAAGCAATGTTACTAAACCGAATCACATACGCGATAAATAGTTCCCTTATCATTACTCCATTAGCGCTAAACTATTTGCCAAGACGTGCTTGACTGCTTGTAGATTTTTGTCCCGCGTCAAGACAATCAAGGTTTGTGGGTTGATTGCTGAGGATTTGGTACCAACAAACAGTTATAGAAATCACCCTGCACGGTGCGATTATTCCCATCTGAAGTTTGATTAGCAGGAGAGCAAACAAAAAGGTGCGCATGAGCCTGGGAGTAATCATGTTACAAAATTAGATGTATTAAGAGGATACAGAGTGTCGACAATCCTTCTATTATTCCCTTGCAGTAAAAGCAATTTCCTCCCAGTCTTACTTGCCTAACAAGGGTGCAATTTTCCAGGGGTAATGTCTGCGTCCAGCGTTTGTAAATTAAAAGCTAATAGTTAATTAGTTACACAGAATTATTTGTTAATCCCCTTCTGGTAACACTGAATTAGACTTTCCGATTTTAGTTCATTTTGGGGATAGAGTCAAAAATTTGGGATTCAAAATCGGAGAGAGGGGGAGATACTCTTCGAAGGAAAAAAAGAGATATTTGACATTCCCAAGCAATGATTTTACTCCCTCGAAAAAGCTACACACACAGAGAGAGCTCTCTCCTGCCTACGCTTTTGATAAACATGAGGGCGAAATCGCAACTTGTAGATCTTCGTTCGACTATTTACCGTATATTGACTCCGAAGTTTTCTGTTGATTTTTTATTTTTGGATTTTTTTGGTAAAGGTCACAAGCAATCTGTTGTTTTCGCTTCAGTTATTGAATTACAAAATTCTCTTTTCAAACTTCGTTTCGTTTTTCAAGATCCAGGCTTCAAATAGTTATTAACTTCTTTGTTGACTTCGAGTTTAGGGAATAAAAATTAAGCTACGACAGCTGGTCACGGAAAATTACTTTTTAAAGTGTTAGAGAAACGTATAGGGAATTTTAAAATGAAATATCTGTGGCAATATAGTTAAAGTTATGACTGACTGACTGACTGACTGACTAATTGATAATGAACGACTATAGCCTCAACCATTCTTTAATGGCTAGTTCTATGTGTCATATTAGCTATGAGAAAGAACAGTATGACGGTTAATGACTAAAGTGCACTTGATATTACATCATTTTGCATAATCTCGAGTAAAAATCTTACAGTCCCTATTGAATTTTCCGCCATTGGTTTTAGAATAATTAAGATGTTCCACTGCGAACCGCGCGGGCCACGAATGGGGAGGGATGTAACGTCTTTAGGAACCTTTTAAAACGAAATGTCATACACGTACTCTCTCAAAAGTAATTAA
Organism: Phalangium opilio; assembly: GCF_054372755.1. Taxonomy (NCBI): domain Eukaryota; kingdom Metazoa; phylum Arthropoda; class Arachnida; order Opiliones; family Phalangiidae; genus Phalangium; species Phalangium opilio. The sequence goes on from NW_028324156.1 coordinate 4,204,437, forward strand.
TGTAATAATAAAATGTTTTCGCGGAATGGAATTGTGGTCGAAAAGCCAAGATAAGTAAATTTTTGAAATTGATTACCAGTTTCAATTAAAAAGAAAAATTAATATCTGATCCTTCAGTCAAGTGATAACCTCAGTCTTATCGATACTTGGTTCTATAATCACGACATTTTCGATTAATTAGCTTTTGGGGTTCATCTTTTGAAATGGCTGCCCGAAAAGTAACAAAAGTGTACTGAAGGGGCAACGTCGGGACCCTTTATAGACCATTTCAATGCAACTAAAGGGTATGACATATGGCAAAACTTTGCCTTCCTTTATGGCGTCTGCGCTGTAGTCATTTTGTGTCATAAGAGTGCGCAGAGACGGATGGCAATGTATCAGCCCATTTGTAAAACCCGATGCTGAGGCTTGCCTACCACATTTTTTTACATCGAAAAAGTCTATTACTAGGCCTAGTCGTGTATAAGATTTCCTTAAAATTTAAATGGCTTTTTAACAATCGTAACTAAACGATTCGTAAAAACGAAAAACCAAAAAAAAACAAAAAGAAAAAAAGATTCAAATAATATTTGTCGCGGTTGCTTCTGAGTTATTTTGTACTTATGCCAAGTTGAAAAGTTATTTATACTATTATAATGCAACAAATCCTTCCCCCATCCCCCCCTTGACAACGTCATGCTCGTGTCACATCCTCTTAGCCTCGTCATTCGGAAGAGTTGATGGAAATTCTTTTCTTCCTTTCGCCCATGAGAGAGAGTATTTCATATTTAGATCGTTTACCGAAATGGAATCAATATCGAGCACGGTTCAAAACGTACTTTAAAATCGACTCGTAAACCTATATAAGCCTTTATCTTTATTACATCCATTTTAACTGACAATCGCCGATGGGAGAGAAAAAAAAGAATCTTTTTGAGGAAGAGTATTTGGATTTGCGCTCGATCGACACCTGGTTCGAGTTGAAGACGAACTAGCGCTTTGCCAAAAATACTACTTCCAAGTTCTTATACTTTTCAAAAGTATTTGGCCCCGATCCTCCCCCGACTATTGGTAAAGGAATGCCTACCCTTTCTCTGGAAGGGACATATATTAAAATGGAAATACATTCTTGTCGCAACTAGGATGGATTTCATGGAGAGTGATGCTATATTTCTACAGGCTGTTCCAAGAAAGGGGATTGTGAAGGTAGGACCGACGACGTACAGTGGAATGGTTTTTTTCTCTGCAGGCGATTTTTTGAGTCGAAAATGTAACTTCTGTGTGAGATTTTGGCCTAATTGCAACCGTTTACGAGTTTGATTGAGTGTTTTACTGATTTCCCTTAATTATAATCAGTTTCTTACTTAAATTTAAGCTGTCACCCGTAAAAAACTCTAATAATATATTGTTTAGGCTGACCCTTAGGTCAAAATGTCATTGGATATTTTTGACTCAAAAGCGCCCATAGAACCCGCTGTACTTAGGTCCTACCACCCTTGATACAACCCGCTTTACTTCCGTCCCACCACTCTTCGTAGAATCCGCTATACTTAGGTCCTATCGTACCCTTCGTAGAATCCGCTATACTTCGGTCCTACCATCCTAGAACACGCTATACTTAGATCCTACCACCCTTGATAGAACCCGCTTTATTCGACCCTACCATCCTTGATGGAACCCGCTATTCTTTGGTCCTACCACCCTTGATAGAACCCGCTATTCTTCGGTCCTACCACCCTTCGTAGAACCCGCTATACTTCGGTCTTACCACCCTTGATAGAACCCGCTATACTTCGGTCCTACCACCCTTCGTAGAACCCGCTATACTTCGGTCTTACCACCCTTGATAGAACCCGCATACTTGGGTTCTACCACTTTTGATAGAACCCGCTATACTTCTGTCCTACCACCCTTGATAGAACCCGCTATATTTCGATCCTACCACCCTTCGTAGAACCCGCTATACTTCGGTCTTACCACCCTTAATAGAACCCGCTATACTTCGGTCCTACCACCCTTGATACAACCCGCTATTATTCAACCCTACTACCCTTGATGGAACCCGCTGATCTTGGGTTCTACTACCCTTGATAGGTTTTTTGTCCAGCTTACTTATTATCGTTACGCAACTTGTGAAAATATAAGGTATCTTAAAAGCCTTCACGGTAAATTAAATTACGAAGACTGATAAGCCAAGAGATCTAATTCTTCCCTTATATTTAGTTTACTTTGATGTCAGCTAAGCGTGTTCTTTTATAGGCACCCATAAAAGATGCGCTATAGCTATTACACATCAGTATATATCACCTCACTCACCTCGAGTTGTGGGTGAGATAAAGGCTCGGTTATTGGAAAGGGGTTATTTTTAGCGGCGCCTGTTGCTGATAGAAAAGTCTCCCCCTTCGTTGATTACTCCCTAGTCTAACCTATAACTACGTAAATTTCAAAGAAATCCGCGTGGAATGTTTCCATATGGTTTTTGCGGGAAAGAAAAAAAAAGAATATCCACGTGTTTCAAAGCGCGCGCTTCTGATAATTATTTTCGCGCGAAAAATTGTTGTATAGGCCTAGAAATTTTTATTCTAGCGCTATTTTAACCCCATAACTACATGTAGGCCTATACGTATCTTCTAAAGAAATCTGCAGGGAATGTTTCCATATGGCCTGCAACAGTATTTTCGCGGGAAAAATAGTCCACGTGCTTTATGCAAAAGCTCGCGCCTGTCATAATAATTTTCGCGCGAAATTGTTCTATATACAACTGCGCGTGATTTTATTTTTTTATGCGAGAATGTCTAGGCCTAATTTATCAAATTCGACCTCGTTAGGCTTAGCGAATTCTCCATTGCGTTGTAACACCCCGGTAAATAGTGTAAGACTATCGGACGTTGGAAATATTCATTATCTACGTAAAATGGCTTCGAATGAATACAATTTGAAATCGAATGGAGATAAAACTGGATTAGACTTAATGAAAAGTGCTGATGACGAAGAAATGGAATGGAGAAATCTCACCGGAAACGTTGTTAGACGTCTCTTCTATACGCCACCGACTAAGGAATCAATCGGCATGGATAACCATGGTCTCCAAGAGCCCGAAGCTATGGATACAACTATTTCCGAAGTTCGTTCTAAAGTGTCTTTCGAAGATCAAGTCGAATTTATTGAAAATGAAACAGACTCAGATGAGGAATTGTTTCTCAACAAAAAACCTCTTCTGGGAAGAAAACCAACTCCCAAGAGAGAGTTCGGCGTCAGTAGACTTCATAATAATGGTCTCAACGTTAAGGCCAAGCCATTCTACCCGACATCGTGGCAACGAAATCCAGCTCGAGAATCTACCGATTCCGTTAAATATTCACCGTTAAAGGATATGATCAATCAGGAGTTGAAGAAATGATAGAAGAATCATTTAAGAAAAATGTATATTCATGTGAAAATTGTTAAATAACTGTTATTCATTGGTTTCCTACGCGATTTGTGTATTTTCCTTTTTGTTTGCAAATAAATATTTGGCGGGAAATTATTTAATCGCGCGCGAGCGTCTTTTATTATCACGTGAACTCAAAATTCACGCGAGTTTTAAAAATTTTCAAACTAGGCTTAAGATTTCTTCTTAGGGTTAACGAATGTTTTTGAGTTAATGTCGTTCCCCGCTAAAATGTTAAGTTCCGGAAATTCTCGCATCCCTTTGTACTTTACCATCCCGAGATCCAGGAATGAAGCGAGCACCCCATTAACCAATGACGCAAAAATATCCAAGAAGCAATGTGAACGCAACAAAAAGCGATCTTGCGATGAAGATTCAAACAAAAAACCAACCTTTTCAAAAATCAATAGAGATGGAAACCGAGTCAAGTTGGATAAACGTTTGTTCCATCCTTCACCTACAACAAGGTCCATGTTGCACTCACCACCAGTGAAAGGGGGTACGCCCGGTACGGGAGGCGTCAAGAAACGTAAGGATACCCCAAGACCAATGGGTTTACAACCCAAGGATTTAGATCAGGATAATTTCGCCGAACCAAAGTTACGAGCACCAAGGAAGAAAGGAATTGACCCAAAAGATGTTGATGGTAACCTTTCCCAAGCCATGATGAACCTCAAAATCGAGGAACATCCAGAACCACCTCCCAATAAAGACCGTCATCTCCTCGTGTCTTTCAAAGATAAAGTCGATTTAATTCAAGATTTGAATGCACCAACCCCAATTAAACGGAAGTATACACCGGTTTCCGAAAGACAACCAACTCCTAGACCGTCTCAACTTTGTCTACCGCCTTTGGATGAACAACTACCTCTTATCAACAAGGAAAATGGTACTGGAGATGGTCCCGTAAACGATTCTATTAAAATTCCTTTAATCAAAGACACAATCGATGTTAGTAACAACTGTATCAACTCGGAATTTCTGGCCTTTATCGATAGTCTCATTTCAAACATCTTAGAGAACGCCATCCGTGAAATTGACGCTAAGCCTAAATTGAATTCCAACGATGCTAATGTTGGAATGACACCACGGAATGCGTCTCGAGTTACTGTCCGTTTTTCGGATGGAGAAGACAATATCTCATTAAATGATACTACTAACTTGGTCTTGACCTTGGATAACTTTGAAGGTCGAAATGTGAAGATGGAAGTCAACTTAAAAAACCGGAATAGTCGCGTATCTTTGGTGGTTCACGAGGAGAAAGATTTAGTTGATGAAATGGCTGTTTATAAAAGTGGACCTGGAACAATCTTGAAATTGGATTGGCGTCAAGTTGGACCTCGAGAGGATTTTCAAATCAGCGGGGGATGTACTCCTGGGACTAGCATCTTTATCAGTCCAGGACAAAGTTACACTTCGATGGATGAAATATCTCCAATTTCATCGTCTTCAACTGGATCAGCTCAAATTGACAACCTGGAAACTAATTGCGCAAGTGCTCTCAACGTCCACGCTGAACCATTTGTTTCCATGTGTCTGCACGGGGCAAGTTCAATGGTTCACGGTCAAACTGGAAGAAGTACCGGTACTGGATATCAATTTTCTCACGTTATCAATTCGACCCCTCAGGAATGGACCATGGAAGAAAGTTCCAGCGAGGATTCGAAATTTGTGGTGGAAATGGCAGCCCAGTTATTAGAGTCTGCCACCAAGACGGATTGCGAATTGAATAAGTTTCATTCGTGTGAAGAATATTAAATACATTTCAAGTATATATATATATACGTAAATACTCTTATATAACCCCAAGTTTTTTACATTCGGAAATATGTATAATTAAAAATTTTCAGAAGTAAAGGTTTATTCCATGACACAAAGTAAAATTTTCTTCCTCCACAACACAGTACTGTCTAAGTATTCTTGTTTGGATATTCAGTCTTGAAAAATCTTGTAACCCAACGTGAAAGTAGTTTTAAATCGCTGACAAAGTGACCCATATCAAGGCTGCAACTCAATATACCCTTAACTCGTAGTAGAGTGCTAGGAATTTAATTAGTTAGGTTATTTAGTCGGTGATGAGAGCTATCTTTACCTTTTTCTAAATGAAACTTATGGGAAAAAAATGAGGGGAAAAAAACCCGCGAATATTTGTTCTGTGCTTCAAAGTTTACCCATTACCCCCGCACTTAATGAAAGGAATTTTGCGCGGTTTAAAGACCACCTTTTTTTTCACAAGTCAAATATTTAATTTAAAAATATCGTATAGTTTGTTTTTTAAAGTTCTGATTGGATAACTGATTGATTATCAACGCCTAGCCCAAACCTCTTTACCTAGAAGGCTGAAAATTTGCAAGGACGTTACTCTTAAGTAGTAGATACGTGCTAATAAAGATATTTCCAATCGGTGGCCATTTTGAAAAATGGCGACCAAAAATATAAAAACCTTTTTGGAATAATATTGATTGCGCGTTTCAACCGATTTTAATAATATTTACTACACTGGTTCCCTGTATCATATAGACGGGTTTTATGGCAAACCTTTGGGATTCCATTTACCGCCGCCATCTTTTAAAATGGCGGGCCGAACAGTAATAAAAATGTTCCGATGACCTGAACAACTATGGTTTATACTCTATAAGATGCACGGTTTTATATTATAGTTTTATTTCTGTTATAAAAAGTTTCATTAATTGTTCCGGAAAAGGCAATTAAGCTTTCCAACCATAAAGATTAAGAACCGCGTGACAACTTGACGTAAATTATTTGACGTTAAAATTATAGCATATATATATCGCTAAACTATTCTTGTTTTTTATAGAATATTTACTATATCGTGCCTATAATTCAGTTTTAACGTTTCAAGTCACGTAGACCTCTTTAATCTTACAAGTCGGCAATTCTTCCGTTTGCAATTTAGAGCATGCTTGTATATTCAATGATCTTTAAATAATCTAGAAGCTTTTACAAGCTTCACGGCCCACCCCAACCCCCGTAATTATTTCTAAATATAACTATAACTCGTACGGTATAGCGAAGTCCGTCTCCCACACAAAGCGTTCGATATCAGAAAAACAAGATATGTAGCAGAAGTAGATATATGTATATGCAGTATAGGTAGAACAATGGTTTTATAAAAGGCACAGGGAAAGTGTTTTAGGATGTGATAGCCCTAATTCGTACCTTTCGAACGATACTTAATACTTTTGGTTATGATAATCAGAGCCCGAGTAATTAAGTTAAATGTGTATAAACATTCTCTCTATACGATTGGCATGATCTTATTTACACGAGACCTTTCAACTCTGGTTCTATGAGAGATACATGGAAGTCCTTTGAGTATGAGATAGCCCTATTTTTTCCCACTAGTGGGGTGGCGTAGCGGTTAGCGCTTTCGCCTCGCAGCAAGAGGATCCCGGGTTCGATCCCGGACTGTGGCACCGGGTGAAAATCTGGGAAGAAATCCTTCTGCGTAGAGTTTGCAAGTTCTCTCCCCGCTTGTTAAAAGGAGTTTTCCTCCGCGGTCTAACCCGGTTTCTCCTTTCCATCAAAACTTGCAGAGGTTAACGGTAATAGTTAGTGTAGGGCGCTGTAGGTTAGCTGTGGCATAGGGGCTAGCCACCACCCCTCTATGCATTGTAAAGGGACCCACCTGTAAATAAGTCGCGAGTTGACTTAGTGTGGATATCCCTTCCAAGACCAAGCTTTATAATGATACTAAATACATGGGGTTTCAGTAATCAGGGCCCCAGTAATTAAGCAAAATGTTCGTAAGCGTCCTCTGCATAGGATTAACATGGACTTATTTACACGACACCTTATAACTCTGCTTCTAGAAGAGATACAGGGTAGTCCTTTGAGTATGAGATAGCCCTATTTCTTCCCTTTACATGGATACTAAATACTTGGGATTACGGAAATCAGGGCCCGAGTAATTAAGCAAAATATTCATAAACCTCTCCAGAGGATTAACATGGGCTTATTTACACGACACCTCTTAACTCTGGTTCTATAAGAGATACAGGGAAGTCCTTTGAGTATGAGATAGCCCTATTTTTTCCCTTTATAATGATACTAAACACATGGGGTTTCAGCAATCTGGGCCCGAGTTATTAAGCATAATATTCGTAAACCTCTCCAGAGGATTAACATGGGCTTATGTACACGCCACCTCTTAACTCTGGTTCTATAACAGTTACATGAAAGTCCTTTGAGTATGTTATAGCCCATTTTCCATGGACACTAAATACATGGGACTACAACAATCAGGGCCCCGGTATTTAAGAAAAATCTTCGTGAAGTTAAACTAAAACAATTAGCGTAAAATACCGTTTAACTCCGACGCGTTTAAGTAGTATTATTATATTACGATCTTGTAGCATATACGCTATAAGGGTAGAAAGAGAACAAACCCTTACCCTTATTTTATACCCTTAAACAGACCCTAGGGTAGCCCTATATAGGCAGTACAGCCATTTAAAAAAAATACCTCTCCGTTGATGCTAGAGAATTTTGGATGGGCCACAAAGCCCACAAGAATGAGGACTAAGCGATGCTTGCAAAGCCGGCCTATCAGATGCCGCATTGCGTTAATGTACATTTCTCTCTCTTTCTCTCTCTCTCTCTCCCCTCTTAGAATCCCTCTCCTCCTAAAGCGGAGGGCTCTCTTGGACCCCCCAAAATTTTGAGTGGCTTCATTTTTATTTTATTTTTTTTTCTTGCTTCCATTTTATTATGGGTGGTTTACAAGCCCGTTGGTTCCATTCGGTTTCGAGGAAGGGGGATCTAAATTGAATTTAGGCTGCTCTTCTCGTGTGCTCTGAATCTACTCCATCCTTGCTCCAGTGCATCCATTGCAATCTTTATCTTACTATTTAACGCGAAAGATAAATTGCTCTCCATTTCAATTCATTCCCCGACATAAATTGGCGTACCTTTTTAAAGTACATGAAGTTTATTCATATTTTTCATGAATATTGGTTAAACAAGGTCCAGGGCTCGTTAGTAATGAAGCCTTATAAAGTTGATATTCTTTGGGACATTTAATTAATTCACTCCGGACAGTACTAGGGTATAATTTGTTTTGGGAGGTTTTTTTTGTGGGTGGGTCGAGTTATTATGATGAGATATTTGAAAGCAAATTATCTTACTTAGCAATAAGAGAAGGGGATTTTAAGGTATTCTATGCTTTAATAGTGCTGTTAAGTAACCTGTGTAATATACATGTTGCATTTAAATTTTTATTACCTTTAATATCAGAAGTTTATAAGGAATGTTCCATAAGTATGACACTACCTATACTTCGTAATAGAGACTTCCGAGTGAAAGCTAGTTCGAGAACGACAAGCGAGAATTGACTACACTTGGTTTTGCAGTCTCTTCCTATTTATTCTAAGCCTTTGACATTGCCAAAACCAGGCGTCGCTTTACCTCGAATCTATGACCTACGTCACTTCATGACAAGCTCTCACTAACCATTGACAAACTTATGGAACATATCTTATGAACTTATACTAATATCTAAATTATTTTTGATGTCCGGAAGATATTTTACTTTTCAAAATATTTTGAGACATTTTTATTAAAAACAAGTTTTCTAAGTAATTTCACGTAATTAATACTCGAGTGTCACTTCACCTTAACTAACCTGATTACGATTGAAGAATGAAACTTAATTAATTTAATAGTTAACTGCGGGTTTGAACGGTTAGGTTAAATTCCTTAATTATTATTTAAGTAATGTCTGGCAAAGGTCACTTTCGCTTTGAACTTCCTCAATGGGGAACTAGCTTAAATATTGAGGAAGTATTCGGTGCATGAGCTAGAAAATCCCCAGCTGAAAACGCTATATAGACCGGAATCAGATAGCTTTGGCAAAAGAGGTCGGGTGGGTTTTGCTTTTAAAAATATCGATTACCGCTTAAAGGGCCGCAGCCAGAAAAGCCAAGGTCCAGTATAGTCATAGATACGTTAAGCCTGAGACCTGTAGACGCTCGCCTCTTTTTAATAGCCTACTAATGGCTACGGTTACGCTCCGCTACTTGCGTTTCTGTACACCAGATAACCCTTAACAAGCTGAACATTCAGTGTTTATTTCTTTGTAAGGGTCTAGGGCGTCTAAGGGTAAAATTTACCGGTTATGACGTACAGGGTTCGTACAAACCTGGAGCACTTCACTGAAATAAATAATTGACAAAAAAACTCAGGGAAATTTCGAATTTTTAGTAAAATTCAAGGAGAGTTGAGTAAGTTTGCTTTGAAGGTGTTGCTTCAAGTATAAGAAACTAATCCATATATGGGGTAAAAACCCTGGAAAATCAGGGAAATGAGTAGTTCATATAAAACTCAGGGAAATTTCGAAATGTTAGTAAAGTTCAGAGAAATCAGGGGTGGGATTTGAGTAAGTTTGCTCTGAAGGGGTTTCTTCAACTATAAGAAACCAATCCCGTTGTTTTTACTCCATGTATGGGGAAAAACCCTGGAAAGCTCAGGGAAATATATAGGAAAAGCCTGGAAATCTCAAGGAAACCGGTTTTCTAAAAGTTGTATGAACCCTGGACCTATGTTTTTAGGCCCCTTTAAACTAGACACAAATCTTAGTTTGTGCACGTCGATGAAGTCGCTTTGCTACCTTAATTTGACACGTGTGTCAATGACTAAGTAAAATATTCGTTTGTTTAGGTTGAATATTTTCAATTTCGTTCAGGTAATGTCGAGATGGTACTGTACCATCTCGTCAGCGCCTTTTCTTTAGCCATAACCCACTCTATTCTGCTTTACTGCCGCGTGAGCTATGCTTTAGCATACGATATATGATAAGGTTTAGTGTTCTTGTCGCGGTATTTGTCATTTTGGATGGATTTAGCTATATTTTAGTATTCAAAAGTCTTTGTTCGAAAATCAATGGATATGCGACTCGTTTTAAGTCGTCTGCTCTCACGTCTGAACAGGGAAATGAACATACCGACGCGACCGAAACGGAGAGAATGAGGCGACCGACGAGAACATAAATTTTACTGTAGTGTGAAGGGGCCCTTAACGATGCCCTATAGAGTAATGGCTGTACTACGTATGCAAACGTCATACCCCTGGCGCGTACAGAATTCCCTCTTTAAGAGGGAGGGATACAAAGTCTACACCCCCTCTTTATCGCCACTAGTCTATAGGGACCAATGAAAACCCAAATGGAAATTTTCTATTACGGGTGGATAACTTAAGTTTACATTTTTGGGGGTAAATTTGTAATACGTTTTTTATGGCCACTTCCATTCCATTATCGCAAAATTTCAAAAGCAGTCGAACCATTTTGTATCGGATTGCATCGGATTGGTAGAGTTCCTTTTTTATGAAACCCTATAAATGTATATTCGAGTGCCTTGAGATATTTTGGTCCTCAGTTAATTAAAACGTATAGCTTAAACTGTTTCCGTGGGCCATAGATTGGCTACCACTTTTCTATCAACACTTTCTTGGCTTCCCGTCGTTCTGTATAAATTTTAGGCCTAATCTTCATTATGGGGAGATTATTGAAATTGAAGGGATTATTTGTATTATAGATCATTTGACGATAATTATGTGGAATTGCGAAAATAATGTACTTTGTGGCCTCAGAACTCTTGGTTCTTATGAGAAAAACATTGAAGGCCTATGAAACGTGCTCTCCATAGGTTTGAGATGGGCTTATTTACACGACGCCTCTTAACTCTGGTTCTATAAGAGATGCATGGAAGTCCTTTTAGTATGTTATAGTCCTATTTGTCCCCTTTCCATTGATATTAAACACTTGGAGTTACAACAATCAGGGCCCGAGTAATTAAGGAAAATTTTCATAAACGTCCTCTCCACAGGATTAATATGATCTTATTTACACGTCACCTTTTAACTCTGTTTCTATGCGAGATACAGGGAAGTCCTTTGATTGTGTCATAGCCCTATTGCTCCCCTTTCCAAGGATACTAAATACCTTTGGTTACAACAATCAGGGCCCGAGTAATTAAGGAAAATGTTCATAAACGTCCTCTCCACAGGATTAAAATGATCTTATTTACACGTAATTTTTTAACTCTGGTTCTATAAGAGATACATGGAAGTCCTTTGAGTATGTTATAGCCCTATTCCTCCCCTTTCAAATGATACCGAATACTTGGGGTTACTTACAACAATCAGGGCCCGAGTAATTAAGCAAAATGTTCATAAACGTCCTCTCCATAGGCTTAACATTGTCTTAATTACACGTCACCTTTTAACTCTGTTTCTATACGAGATACTAGTTAAATCCTTTGAGTAAATCATAGCCCAACTTCTTGTATTTCCAAGGATACCAAATACTTGGAGGTTCTTTTAAACAGGGCTTGGAAAAATAAGCAAACTTACAATAACATATCCACTATATGCATTACAAAGGGAAAAAATGTGGAAAAAACTAGAATGACGTAGAAGTTGATTGATGAGGAATTGATTACCCCCTATAAAAGCTACCGTACCGACTATAGCCCTGTGTAGAAGTAAAATAAAGTGTATGGAATGGATGGAAAAACTCTACAGGCTACTATACCTCGTGCATAGAATCGAAAAAAAAAGATCAAAAAAACCTTTTTTTTTTTTAAGTTTCTAAATGGTTTCATACAGAATGGACCTAGATTCCATACAATTATATAGCAATTTTGGTTCCTTCTAAGACTGCATGAAATAGGTAGATTTAAAAGCAATTTCATATCCTGCGCGAAACCGTATTTTTATTTTAGGTATTAATATTTAATGTTTCTATATTCTTTCTTTTATTTCTTTCACAGTGTATGCTCCTTTGGGTGTTTTGTTTACAAATTTTGATGTTTTTTCGAGCCTTGTGATTGGCTGGAATTATGACTCGTGCCAATTGAACTATAAAATTCATGGGTAAGTCGTACCTTAATTTTACGCATGCTATTTTGGCTTTAAATAGAGAATACTAGAAATTATGGGACTCGTAATGAACAGTGGTTCCTAAGAAAATGCTTGATTTTCAAGTCTCTAAACGTGTTATTCTGGGAAACTTTGCTTAACTCGTGATTATTTGAAACGTATTTATTTAAAACTAGGCTTAACTCGTGATTATTTAAACAGTATTTATTTTAAAATAGGCTTAACTCGTGGTTATTTGAAACGTTATTTATTTTAAAATAGACTTAACTCGTAGTTATTTGAAACGTATTTATTTAAAACTAGGCTTAACTCGTGATTATTTAAACCGTATTTATTTTAAAATAGGCTTAACTCGTGGTTATTTGAAACGTATTTATTTTAAAATAGGCTTAACTCGTCGTTATTTGAAACGTATTTATTTAAAACTAGGCTTAAGTCGTGATTATTTGAAACGTATTTATTTAAACCTAAGCTTAACTAAGTATTACTATTTGAAACGTATTTATTTAAACTTAGGCTTGACTAAGCATTACTATTTGAAGCGTCTTATTTAAAACTAGGCTTAAGTCGTGATTTTTTAAAAACTTATTCATTTAAAACTAGGCTTAACTCGTGATTCGTTGGAACGTATTTACTTAAAACTAGGCTTAACTCTCAACAAGAGCAAGAAGGTATAATATAATAATGGAACAGACGTAGCTAAAAATTCAGACGCGTTTAATAAGGCGTGCCTAGAAAAATATTAAGAATCCCTCTTGTTATTACGTAACGTTCGTTAAGCCTTGGCTCGCTGTATAACATTTCTACGGAAGTCGGGAAGAAGGCGTATGGATTAATAGTAACAGTAGCTAACTAAGGCTTAGCGTCTCAGAAAGAATGAGTATTCCGCGCTTATCGATTTGCAAAGCGGACAGAGAACCGCGAGTATAGGGACAAGGAGGCAGAAGGTTCTAGGCTTAACCACCTGTTCCCGTCGTAAGTCACGCGCTGCGCCCACATTACCTACAACACCTTACCACGTACCACGCTTCAGGGTGAAGTCCCGCCACTTAGAACCGATACGTTTTCAAAATATATGGCTTTTATGAATAAGTAGCTTCGCGTTTTACGGAAATATGTAGGAATTCCTCATGTTAAGAGACCCATGAAATTCAGGTTTTAAGGGCACTGTAGTTAAATTTTCTAATACTTGACGTCATATTTTGGGTCTAAATCTTACAGATAACGTTAAAAACCCAACATTTGGGTCCAAACTCTTGGAGATAACATTTAAAACCCAAATTTTGTGTCCAAAATCTTGCTGATAATATTATAGACACCGAATTTGGGTCCCAAATCTTACATATAACATTAAAAACTCCAAATTTGGGTCCCAAATCTTAAAAATAACTTGAAAAACACCAAAATTGGGTCCCAAATCTTACAGATATCATTAAAAACACCAAATTTGCGTCACAAAATCTTACAGATAACATTAAAAACCCATAAATTTGGTCTGATATCTTTTAGATAACATAGAAATTGGTCTGATATCTTTTAGATAACAATAAATTAGTCTGATATCTTTTAGATAACATAGAAAACAGGTTTTACAAAATCCCTTCCAAGCCTGCAACATAATTTATCTCCAAATTTTGGTCCTAAATCTAATAAGTGAATACATTAAAATTTCCATGCAGCTGCCAAGTATACAGGGTGTTTCTGAGAGGTCTGTCAGTAATTAAGAGCAGTGTTCTTTGCACTATTTCGCATTGAGAATGTAACTTCTATGACATTTTGCCATCCGGGCCAACGTTTTCATTTTAAAATAGGAGTATTTGACGGATGATCCCTTAATTTTAATTAAGAAACTGAAAGGCAATTCTAATTAAATTCAGAGGGTCATCCTTAAACCACTCAAATCATAACTGGAAAACGGTGACCCGTAAGGCAAAATGGAGATAGAAGTTACATTTTCGACTTGATATCGTTCCCTCAAAGAAAATCCCCCTTAATTTCTAACAGACGTCATTTCAGAATCACCCTGTATTAAAAACCAGTTTTTTATTTAAAACCATTCCAAGGCTATAACTGAATTAATTCCATTAACACCAATACGCGAAACTCAGCGTAATATTATAATATTGTCCACTTTGTAAATACGAATAGCGTAGAATAAGGAGAGCATTTATACCGAGACTCGATATAGTAACTTTCACCTTACTCGTCTTAGACGAATGGACGAACTAAAGAGTAATGACAGCTCCTTGGCTTTGACCGTAATCGGGTCTATGGCGGGATAACACGAGGGTTTCATTATTCTATATAAACTTATTAAGTCGGTTTACGGAGCGTATGTTCTTGAACGGTCTGCGATAATGCAATTAGTCAAGAAAGAGAGAGAGAGAAAAACAGAGCCTGGGAAAAAGGGTTGTTATCGGGGGTCACTTGACAGCGTTATTAAAGGTACATGGACCTTCGTAACTCCATTATGGAATATACCAAGTGATCTTCCGTTGATATATGGGAAATCAGTACAACCCTTGTTGTGAATTTTCCCATGCAATGGAACGAGGTCACTATACGAGAAAATCAGTCCCGTATTGAAAATTTATAAATATATAAATGCCCTAAATTTGTAGCTATAGCGATTGATTGATTTTTTTCGGTCTCTTTAAAAGAAGATATTCAGTTCAATATTTTTAATGATTTCCCTTTTACTTTGAGATGTTTTTGCCTATATATAGTTTACTTTCAAAAGGGTATTTTCCCATGGATTTGTAATATCAGGGTATAAATACTATATGGGGTTTAACAAGCTATTGTCATGAGGGATAGAATTAATGATGCTGGGAGATTTGCTATTTATTTACTGTTTACTTACTTATTTTTTTACTTATTGATTCGTTTACTTATTTATTCATTTAATTCTTTACTTGTTTATTTATTTACTTATTTTATATTATTTTCGTATTTACTTATTTCTTACTCATTGACTTATTTATTTATTTATATATTTAATTATTTCTATATTTGTTTACTTATTTATTTATTGACTTATTTATTTATTTATTGACTTATTTATTTATTTATTGACTTATTTATTTATTTATTTATTGACTTATTTATTTATTTATTTATTTATTGACTTATTTCTATATTTATTTATTTACTTATTTGTATATTTATTTATTTACTTACTTATACTTAATAATACTTTATATGCTCCCTTTAAGATCATAAATACATGATGTTCCGAAAAATGTGGGTACAATTTTTTGTCGAAAATGTAACTTCTATGACATTTTACTATAAGCACCACAGTAAACAAGTTACGATTAGGGTGTTTTATGGAAAATTACCCCAAGTAATTAAATTAGAAATCATTGTCTTTCAATTACTTAATTAAATTTAAGGGATCATGATCCCTAAAACACTCTAATTATAACTTTTAAACGGTGTACCTTAGGACAAAATGTCATAAAAGTAACATTTTCGACTCAAAATTGATTTCCCATAGAACTCTATATTTCAACTTTATTTTTATTTTTGAAAACTTCAGTTGGTTAAGCTTATTATCTTTTGAATAAATAATAGTTAGCTAAGCCTATTTCTACCAGTAGTAATACCAACATAGGAGATTGTTACGTATTATCCCCATATATCCAACGATACATTGAAATTCTTCGATATATTTTGAATAAATTATCTATACGGACCTGAATCCGGTCAAACACTAAATTTCTAAAACAAATATTAACATTATGCTGTATACTAAAGCCTCCATGAGCTGATCTCAATTTCGGATTTGTTGGGAGGGGGGAAGGAAACAGGGAGTTCAATTCAACCCCCTCTTTATAAATTAGCATTTATAATTGAGATTCTTCCTTCAGTACGGACGGTCAATTGTCGTTAATTAATTCTCCCTGATCTTCTCTAGGAAGAAATCAGGATATTCAAATATAACAAATCCTCTTTATACAAATTTTGTGTGTGTGTTTGGGAGGAGGGTTGTATCTTTATTTAATTAACGTTGTTGCATTCGTAATTAAATTAGATAATTCTTATGACTTTTTTTATATATATAAGTATATATATATTTGCAAAATAATTTTTGTTTCTTCATTTATTCGGAAATGTAAAAAGAGGAAGTGGTTAATTTATGTTCTCTGGTTTATTCATATTAGAAAAAGTTGCAAGTTAATTTTATTTGCAAATTTAAATAGTATTTCTATCTTAATTTTTTATTTATTACTACTTGAAAATTAGGAATTTTTGCAAAATGTTTTTTGCAAACTTAAATAATATTTTATATTAATTTATTTTTGCAAATTTAAATAATATTTTTATATTATTTTTTTTGCAAATTTAAGTAATGTTTTATATTAATATATTTTTGCAAATTTAAATAATATTTTTATATTAATTTTTTTGCAAATTTTAGTAATATTTTATATTATTTTTTTTGCAAATTTAAGTAATATTTTATATTAATTTTTTTATTATTCCTGAAAATATTTTTGGCCCAATTTTTTTGCAAATTATATAAAATATTATATTTTTGTTTAATATTAAAAGTCACAAATATTTTGCGAATTTTAATAATATTTAGTGTTATTTAGTGGAATTTTACCTTCATTTATTTAAAGTTGCAAATTATATGTTAAATTTCAATATTATTATTGTATAGTGGATTTTTACCTTTACATTTTTTGCAAATTATTATTCAAAGTTAAAATAATATTTTATATACGACAATATAATGTTTGGCGGGAAAGCACCCTTCCAGGCTTAACCAACCATATGCTAAATCCCATAGCCCCTGTAGAAATGTTTTTCCCCATATACACGAAAATTCTTTCTTTTTTTTTTCTTCAAATTATTATAAATTAAAAGCGTTCTTTACGAATGTCCCCCGCCAAATATTAAAGCCTGATTATCAATATCCCCCTTTATGCTTGACTGTACACTGGTAATAAGTTTAGTGTGGATTATTGGTTAGGCTTAAGTAGGGTGCGTGTAGCTCTCATACACGCCTTTTCCTATACTTTTAATACTGTATTTGCCATTCGCCGTTGGCTGGCTGACTGGTTCTTTCGTTTCTTTGCCTTTAGCTCTCGTAGCCATTAAAGAGATTAATTCGGATAATGTGGGATAGCCAAATTGGGTCCCCCCCACCCCTTCTCGGATAAATGGATTTTATTTCACGACGAAAACAACTCACTATACCCTTACCTCTTTATTTTTATACAAATAGCAAAAATTTTGACATAATAATCTAACTACCTCTAAACGTGATATAATTATCAAAATTTAATTTAACTAATTAATTATGAATATTAAGTCCCGAAAATTTATGCAAGAATTTTGGTGTTTAAGTCGAGTTATATTTTCTCTAAACGTTTAATATTAAACAAACTGCCATAACTACTAATTTAATATTAATAATTATTAACTTTAAGCTTTTAAAAGATTGGCTAAATTTTGCGTTTAAGTCTAGGTCATTTCTTCCAAACGTCATTAAACCAACAGGCATATTTTCTAGGTCAAAATATTTCTAAACTCATTTTCTCTAAACCACCAGTTACAACTTCTAATTTAATTTAAAAAAAAAATAGCGTTAGGTTAAATTATTATTGTTTCTTTTTCACTAATCGTGAACTCATCTTCTCTAAAGGTAATTAAACCAACAGTTATAACTTCTAATTTAATTTTAAAAAATGTGTTAGTTTAAATTATTATAATTTCTTTTTCTCTAATCGTTATTAAACCAACAGGCATAACTTCTAGGTCAAAATATTTCTAAACTCATTTTCTCTAAAGGTAATTAAACCAACAGGCATAACTTCTAATTTAATAATCATCAATTTTAAGCCAAAATTTTGGGTTTAAGTTTAGTTCCATTTTCTCGAAATTTCATAAAACCAACAGGAATAACTTCTAATTTAAGCCTAAAAAATTTGCCAAAATTTTGTTTTTAAGTCAAAATATTTCATAGTAAAGTGCATTTTCTCTAAAGATAATTAAACCAACAGCCATAACTTATAATTTAATTTAGAAGAAAAAAATGTGTTAGGGCAAAATATTTCTAAGCTCATTTTCTCTAAACATCAATAGACCAACAGGCAAAACTACTAAAATAACACTTATCAAAATTGAGTCTGAAAAAATTTTGTTTAGTCAAATTTTCTTTCCCTAAATTTAATTGTACCTAAACCAATAATAATTACCAAATTAAGCCTAAATATTTTGTATTAAATCAAAGCCCATTTTCCCCAAACATTATTAAACCTACCTAAGCATAACATTAATCAAATTAAAGTACATTAATAAACCATAATTATTTTTAATTTGAAACTCACCTAATAAGGCACGATCACCCTCGCCTGTCGCCATAGTAATTAAGTTGATTTTAAATCCTTTTTTAATTAATATCGAAGTACGTTACGCGCGTTGATATTTTTAAGTACTATATATTTACAGTTAAATATATTAATTAGAAGTTGATTAAATTGAAGTATAGAAGTGAAGAAGTAAAACAAGAATAAAAAATGCAGCAAACTAACACGGATTACTACAACGATTATTGAGAAATATCCCTTTGTTTTGACGTAGGCTTTTTTTTTCTTTTGTAAATTTTTTGCCTAAATTTACAATTGAATTGACGCTTTACTTAACCACCGGCGCAACGACGGTACGCCCATCTTCTAAACGGTAAATAACTTCCGGTTTGTTTCGATTCGGAAGTAGACGTCCGCGACTGTTTTTTATTTTATTTTTCTGGGGTATTGGTTGAATTTTCGCGGAAAGTGTCAATGAATTACACATTGATGGCGCAATTAGGGTTGAATATTTAGTTGGGGTCGCTGTTTTTGGGCAAAGAGTACTTGTAAGTTTCCTTCGCGACGTCTAAACCTCCTTGGTTCGCGTGGCGAAGCGAACGGTCGCAGCCGCCACCGGTCCAAAGCAGCCATTTGCCAGCCTCATCCGGGAAACTAAACCAACAACCTCTTTCCCGTCGCTCTCCTAGAAACCTCGTGCTAGCCAGAGAGAGAGAGAGAGAGAGCGAGAGCGAAGGAAATTTTACGTCACCACGACCCAAGCTCTCGAGTCTCGACGAAACGATCCCAGGCTCGCTAGCTCACTCGCTTTTTCTCTCCTCTCTCTTCTCTCCCTCTTTCTCTCTCCTTTCTCTTTTAACTCTAAGAGGGAAGGACTGGAGGAGCTTGGCCTTTCGCCTACTCTCTCTCTCTCTCTCCATGCCCCCTTTAGTTTCTATCGTCTTTAAGGCCTAACACTCACTACTCGATAGTATATGGGGGGTTTTCCCTCGCCTTTCTATGAAGACGCGTTTTCAACGTATCGAGGTTGTTTGAGAGCAATGGATTTAAATTCCGACTTTTTCTGGCCATATTTGATAAACATTTGACGTGTTTTCTATAATTTTTGAGATACTTCCCATAATTCCTCTAATCATTCCCATAATTCCTCTAATCATTCCAATAATTCATCTAATCTTCCCACAATTCCTGTAGTCCTTCCCATAATTCACATTATTCTTCCCACAATTCCTGTATAATCCTTCCCATTATTCCTATGTAATCCTCCTCATAATTCCTATATAATCCTTCCCATAATTCCTACATAATCCAATATAATCCTTCCCATAATTCCTACGTAATCCTTCCCATAATTCCTACATAATCCAATATAATCCTTCCCTAAATCCTACATAATCCTTCCCATAATTCCTACGTAATCCTTTCCATAATTCCTACATAATCCAATATAATCCTTCCCCTAAATCCTACATAATCCTTCCCATAATTCCTACGTAATCCTTTCCATAATTCCTATATAATCCTACCAATAATTCCTATATAATCCTACCAATAATTCCTATATAATACTTCCCATAAAACATTCATACTAAAATGCAGTGTCCAAATATTCAATTTGAGTCAAAATTCCGTATTTATTTTCAAATACGAAATATAGGTATACGAAAAATTTGCAAGGAAAACAAAACAACCTGTAAACGTTTTTCCAAAAAAAAAATGTCAAATGTAACCCTTACGTTATTTTTAATCCATTTTTTGGCTTGAATTTGCGTAAAAGGGGTTTGTACGTGTTTTTCCCCAACGACCGGAAATTGCAAAGTAGCACGAGATAGAATTTCACTCCTCCAAGAAGCGGAGGACAGTATTTACTCTATTCCTTCCGAGGGGTCGGACATAAATGAATATTTCGGGAAAGTGTTTTCAATTCCATCGTATAACAAATTCTAATTTATAGTCCTTCTTTAGTCTTAATTTAACTGGGAACGCTTGCAAAAATTAAACGTAAACCTCAGTACGAAAAATTATTCAAAATACCCGATCAATAAGTTAAGTGTTAGACACCTTAGTTCCATTCACCCTTCCATCTCGCGTTTGGCGACTCGGAGACTCTTTTAATATAGCGCGTGCAAAAAAGAATATTTTTTCACTTGCGAAAGATGTAATACAGTGGAAAGCGGTGGTCTAACGCGTGCTTCTAAGAAGCCCCGCCTTTCTATGTATTCATTGTTTCAGAGTGAATGGACGTAAGAAATCGACGTGGTAAATAATCTGAGAGTACATTTTATTATCCAATTTCTCGGATGTAATAGAGGGAAAGGCGGGATAATTAGATGCGTATTAACACCATACCGAGCTCTTTTTAATATTAAATCTAATTCAATGAACAAAATGGAACCTAATAATATTGAGAAAATTAGCTCAGAGAACTTTACCATCTGGTTAGGTGAGAAATGTTAGGCTTACAGGGGCGCCATTTTGAGAAGGAAATGGAATGGTTGGTTATAAAGATCAATTATTTAAATTGTTTACGTCTGCGACTGTATCGTATAGTAGGCCCACTCCCCAAATTTGCTTTGGATGGCAATGTTTTAAATAATGCATGCGCTATATACTAACAAACCTTTTTCCCAACCAAGTTTATTTAATAGGAGTATGAAATGGTCTGACAACAATTTTTTTATTAATAGATTTAGGCCTATATTGATATAACATTAAAATTATTAATAAAGTTTACCAAAATCTTTTTTTTTTTTTCGAAGTTTCAAAATCAAAAGTGGCTTCGTTAAGGTTAAGACTGTATTTTTTTTAATAATGAAAACAGAGGTAATGCGAGTGACCAATTAGCGACCGATACCTCACGTGCGTTATTTGACACGCCCCTTGTTTCGAGTTTCTCTTCGTTAAGCCCGATTTTTTCAAAAAATGTCCTAAAATTCGCTACAATTTAGCAGATTTTGAGGAAATAGCCTGCGGTTGAGTTAAATATTGACTTACATTTGCTCAAAACTTGGTGCTTTTTTTGGCAGCTGTTGGTAGTGTCACTTTTGACAAACTAAAAACAAAGGACTCAGGGTTTTAATTAAGTAATAAAGGACGTGGCGTGTCATTCGCTAATTGGTCACTCTCATTACCTCTGTTTTACTATTAAAAAAAAATATTATAAAGCTTGGAAAGTAATATTTTTAAACAATGAAAAATTTTATAAAATTAATGGATAGGCTTTTGCTAAGTTTTTTAATGATTTTGAATGTTATTTTATTTTCAATATAAAATTATATAAAAAAAATTGGTTGTCGGACCATTTCACTCTCCCTTTGATGGCATTTGTTCACTTTGAACTCTGCTCGGTTAATATTTAAATAGAACGAACTCCTTTCGGGATTGGTTAAAGGTTTAATTGAATTAATCCAATCCCCTGTTCGTTGTTAGGACTTCATCTAACAAAGGCATTTCTTTTTATTATTGTAAGTGTATTCAATATTTAATTTGATCATTCATAAATTTAAACTAACTCGGTCTAAATTTGCATTAAAGTTAAGGTTAGTTTTGCGTCAGTATCCTATACAGACTCGTTAAACTCTGTAGTCTCGAATAATTTCGTTGTTAAGCCTTAATCTTGGATTATTGTCTCATTCTCTATATACAAGTATATATATATATACATATATATATTCTTGGGATTCGATCCAAAATCCCATTTTCCTTTTTCTTTAACAAACTCTCGAATCTCGATTTTTCTCAGAGCTGAAAACCCAACCCCTTTCGCGCCATCTATTTTCTAAGATGAAATCGTATTTTTTAAGTTAATTAATCGTTAATTAATTAAAATTAAGTTAAACATTTAATTACGTAATTTTTTTTAAATATTAATTTAATTATTAATCGAAAGAAAAACAAATATTGTTTTTTTTCCTAATTTTTTATTATTTAATTAATTAATTAATTACGCAAATTAGTATCAACAATTTAAGTTATATATATATATATTTGAATAATTTAATTTATAGTTATCAATTAATTCTATATTTAATTGAGGTTTTAAGACCGTTAGGCGACGCTAGGTTATTTAACCAATCGAAGAACGTCTCTCGCGTCGCGTCCTGGATGGATCTTCGGAGAAGTTTCAGTTATAGAACCAGAACATAAGGAGTAAATCAACCACTCGGAGTTTACTTCGCTGTTATATCTTAAATTACACTCTTTCAAAACACGGTAAGAAACGTATTACGGTTAACTTTAACGGCATTGTAAATTCCGATTGCGTTGTTTTTCTCAAATTTAAACCCATGTCGTTTTCTTAAGCTTCTCGTGTCACGCGATTTGTATATTTTTGTATAAATATGTTGATCGAAATTCATACTTAGAAGTAGGACTGTATTTTCTGTAGAGATTTTCTACCTTTTAGGCATTGATTACCCGCTTTAGGGTACCATGAGTTCAGTTCAGTTCTACTCTTATTATTTATTTGTTTAAAAGCTAAAAAATCATCCGCTTCATATAGGGGTTAAGATGGATCATAAGGAAAAACGTTAGTTAGATTGGGTTTCAAAGTTACCAGTCCATTTAAATTTGGTCCGTATTGTTTGATGAAGTCACATCTAGGGTCTTTGTTGTTCACATAACCATCAATGTTTAAATATCCGCCTTAAGAAAAAACGTCAGACTCTATTTTACCACCGAATACTGATAAAGGTCTATTGGATGGTGTTGAGGAATGCATAAAGATAATTGGAATCATTGTGTAACTGCCGTTTTCTCAACGTATCTACATTCTGATTCTCTAGGAAGAGCCCTGAACTAACTATTAAATATGGCGAATAATGTGTTGAACCTTGCGCTCGTGTGCCTAGAAGAACTCGGGTTGCTACCAACCAATGAAATCACAGTGAGAAAGACGCCATCAGAATTATTAAGCGTGACGCTTAGTAAGATTTTAAGCCCTTCCCACAAAACCCGCTTAGAAATTTAAAATGCGCACACAATTATTCCAATTATCCGTATACATTCCTGGTAAAAATGTTTCATTACGAAATATTTACATCATATTGTGAACATCCGTGTCTGAAATAACCTCTTGTATGGTAATAATGAAATATTGCAAACTACAATAATCGATATTTTATGTTCAAAGGGGGGATTCGTAAGAGAAGGGAAAATTCAATTTAGACAAATTTATTCCATATTTTAAGAGAGACAGAGAAAATGGAGGGGAGGGGAAGACTGAAGGGGGGGGACGAAAATAAATCGGATTCGAAAAGATACAATATTCCAGCCAGCACATTATTATTTTTGAATTCAGTAAATGCTAGCGTCGCAGAGGGAAAAAAAATCTATGAAATTTTGGGAAAAATGTACATCGGGGAAAAGAAATACCTAAACCTAATTTAAATTTCCGGGTTTTTCTTTTCATTTTTGGTCCCCCCAAGAAAGGGAGTCTAGAGTGAAATAAAAAGATTATTTCTCTGGCAGTATTTTTTTTTTTTTTTTTAGTTTCGGTTTTTAAAATTTATGTTAAACTCGGTGTCAAGAGTCTCTAAAGGGTTTTGGTTAAGGAATGGTTGCGACGGTGATAGAAACGCTGTTACGGCATTTGCCAAGTAACGAATATTCGCCTTGTTCTGAGTGTTTAGTGGCTCGCCTTGTTCCGAGTGCTTAGGGACTCGCGTTACTACGAGTTATTTGTACTGTTTGGTAAATAATCATTCAGCGAGGGTGGTAAATACTCGGTTAAGGGAATTTTCCGTGTAACGAATATTCGCCTTGTTCCTAGTGCTTAGGGACTCGCGTTACTACGAGTTATTTGTATTGTTTGGTAAATAATCATTCAGCGAGGGCGTTAGACACTCGGTTAAGGGAATTTGCCGTGTAACGAATATTCCCCTTGTTCCGAGTGCTTAAGGACTCGTCTTACTACGAGTTATTTGTACTGTTTGGTAGTTTGGTAAATAATCACTCAGCGAAGGTGGTATAAGCACGAGGTTACGGAAATTTGTGCCATGTAACGAATATTCGCCTTGTTCCGAGTACTTAGGGGCTCGCCTAACTACGAGTTATTTGGGCTGTTTGGCAAATAATCACTCGGGACTCCGTGAATATCGCGTATCTAAACGAAATCTCGTGAATATACGGTGCAGTGGTATTTGACGAGTGCTACGTATCTAGTTCCCGCTTAACGAAAGATGGTAGATATCTTAGCTAGACACGGTACCGTCCGTATTTGACGAGTAGCGAATCTGCATTCGTTCGAAGTGCTATGGCGAAATATATATATATATTTTTTGGTGGGCTTAGGTGCTCGCCTTACTACGAGTTACGAGTTACTTGTACTATTTGGTTGGCGAATAAATAACTGGGGATTCCATTCCATTCACGAATAAACCCCGCTTTTGAATATTACCCTATCTGTTACTAATCGAGAAAAGTAAAGGAACGACCCTTTTGTACCGTATGGTTTGTATTGCAAAGATAGCTTGAAATTGGGACAGTGTCGATGAAGGACAGGGACACCACGCTATGACGTATCGTTGATCAATTCACAACCGGCTGCTTCCTTTTCAAAGAATTCCAAACTTTTGTTTTGTTTCTTTTCTCTCACCCCATACCCCATATACAGGGTGAGTTACAAAAAGAGAGTGATAGGACCGAAGTATGTACAGTTGGTTATATGGGAAATCAATTTTGAGTCGAAAATTACGTAACTTCTATCACCATTTACCCTAAGAAGGCCACCATTTGGGGTGCTTTACGAATGATCCCGTTTAATTTAATTAAGAAACTGAAACACAATGATTTCTAATTTAATTAAGGGGTCATCCTTTTAGGCTCATAATTCATTTCCCATGGAACCTACTGTACTCCGGTACAACCATTCTTTTATTTATTGAAACACCCTGTATATCGCTTCCCTATCTGTGGTTTAGTAGCTCACCCACACCACAAATGATATTTTGTAGCCTCCAAACCAAACCGTGTTCTAGATATTTCCGCAAAGCTGTCGATACAAGATCAAGGCACAAGTTTTTGTTAGGTTTAACTCTACTGTAGTCTGCTTAAACCTTTGGCAAAAAAGAAAGACATCAGTGATAATAAATAAAAAAGAAATTTGGCGGGAACTGATTTTTGATTCTTGTCTCGAAAATACGTGCCATGCTATCATATTACCAAAGGCTTATAGAATGGATTTATTTTTTATTATATATATATGATCTATGATTTCGTATATAAGTTTTGGTAGAAATTGAAAGATCATAATTTGAAGTGCAATAGACCGTTTTGGAAGTAACGTCTGCTATGAATTAGGGTTAAAACAGGGATAGATTTAATTTTAGAAGTAGGAATGGAGAACAGAGTAATCTGGGCGCGCGTCAAAGTCCCGGACCCCCTTCCACGGGACGGAGGGGTATGAAAGAAGAGGCGTGTCGTAGCGACAGAGGTAAAATGGAATTACGTATTTTCGTGGTCCCCGTCAGCAACGTCATCAAAACGTAGTTTAAGTGAGCCAATAAGACAATTTAAACTTTTCGTTACGAATTGGAGGGAGGGGCTCTATACTGGGCTATGAGTCGGACTGAAGTAAATTAATACTAAACGTTCTCCATTCAATTAAATCTATCCCTGGTTAAAACGAAACACCCGGTAATATATGTGGATGCAAAGACGTTAGATAGGGCTTCGAAGTTGTTAGTCCACCACATTAAGTCCGTATTGTTTGAAGCCATATCTTAATTAAGTCCACATACCCATAAATTTTCCCACTTAAGGAATCAAGGTGGTCAACACACCGGACTCTATTTGACCCCTCTACTTTTGAAATAGGTCTATATGGTTTGTAGTTTCCCAAAAGAACGGTTGCCTTAGCTGCTCTCTGGTGGTAAAAATAAATTTTAAACCACACGCAGTTTGCGCTGAAGCTATAACTTGACGCAGTTATCGGTATTTCATCCCTAGTTTGCATCGTGTACAAAGCTACGTTTAACGTTTTATTATTATTTTTTTTTAATAGTTATATTGAAATAATGGTTTCCCCCCTTTCGATAGCGTTGCATTCTTAGGGTGTAACAATGTAAGAAACTTCATCCACGCTCGTAAAAACGAGGGTAATGCGCGAGCGAGATTGAAAAATGTTATATAATAGAATTCAATCTTAGAAAAAGCAAAATTTAACTGATAAAAAAACGCTTTCTTAATACGAAAATTTAACACTTTAAAGAGTGAAATCTTAACTCGGAATATCTAGCGTTTCTCTATTGAAAATGATGCCCTAATAAAAGAAAGATGTTTCGCTATGAATTTACTAGAATTATTTCATGAAAATTCGAACGGAATTTCTACCACGGAGCATGCGCAGATGAAATATTTTTGGGGTCGACTGTAGAGAAAGAGAGGGAATAAGATGAGAGTCGCGGAGAGTTCTGAATGACGTACCATTTATTTTATTGCCTTCACTGGGAATCGTTGCTAAATTTACAGGAAATAATAACTTAGGCCTTGGTTAGGCCTTAGCTATTCAGAGCAGAAAGGCTTTTTTATTTATTTATTTTTTTGTTACTTTTGGGGATATCAATATAGCATTACCAAATCAATTGAACCGAATAAACTTTACGTAGAGATATGATGCGTAACTGAAATCACAGAAGGGATCAATATTTAAACTATATTATAAATTATAATTTAAATTATCATTAAATTAAACTGAAACCAAACTCGCTAAGGCTAAATTTATCCTTTCAATGGTTTTTACGACAGGTTTAGAAAGTGG
This sequence comes from Phalangium opilio, assembly GCF_054372755.1. Classification (NCBI taxonomy): domain Eukaryota; kingdom Metazoa; phylum Arthropoda; class Arachnida; order Opiliones; family Phalangiidae; genus Phalangium; species Phalangium opilio. The sequence continues at coordinate 4,231,822 of NW_028324156.1, forward strand.
AGGAGTTAATTAGACAGTGTTAATACAAACCTGGAAAACCTGAAAATGTTAGGGAATTAAATTGTTGATTAAAAATTCAGGGAAAACTCATGGAAATTTATAATTTTATGTAAAATTCAGGGAAATCAGGGAAATTTGTTAGGTTGCTCTAACCAAAAATAACCAATCCCGTAGTTATTATTCCCATATCTTGAAATATCAGGGAAGTATATGGGAATAAAAACCTGTAAATGTCAGGGAAGAATATGGGAATAAAAACCTTTAAATATCAGGGAAGTATATGGGAATAAAAACCTGTAAATATCATGGACATGTATGGGAATAAAAACCTGTAAATATCAGGGAAGTATATGGGAATAAAGACCTGTAAATATCAGGGAAGTATATGGGAATAAAGACCTGTAAATATCAGGGAAGTATATGGGAATAAAAACCTGTAAATGGCAGAGAAGTATATGGGAATAAAAACCTGTAAATATCAGGGAAGTATATGGGAATAAAAACCTGTAAATGGCAGAGAAGTATATGGGAATAAAAACCTGTTAAGTTCATGGAAGTATATGGGAATAAAGACCTGTAAATATCAGGGAAGTATATGGGAATAAAAACCTGTAAATATCAGGGAAGTATATGCTTATAAAAACCTGTAAATGCCTGTGAAATCGGTTTTCTAAGAGTTGTATGAACCCTTTTAAATTAACCCCCCCCCCCTAAACCTTATTAAGATCATTAGTAACTTGTTAAGCTTTGCTTTATCCATTAATTAGACAAACTTTATAGTTATAAAGCTAGATGTCTTCCAAGTCCAGCCAGAAGTAGTTCCTTTTCAAAGAATCATCTGGACCGTAAAAATAAATGCTTCAATACGATACTTTTCTAATGGTGGTAGTTGTTTCTTCTTTTTTTTTTTCTTTTGAGAACGTAATCGTTAGGGACGTTTTTTGGCGCTAATTGAGGACAATTTTCGCTATTCCTCAGTGGAAAAACTTCACCCTCTTTTTCGGGGAACAACAAGAGAAACTAACTGAACGAATGAGGAACTGAAATCCGGTTGACAACACCTATTATTGAGAAAGAGGAGATACCCCAAAAGAAGAGGGAATTCTTTCTTTGGTGTGGGCGAATGAGTTTAGCGATTTTTAAACAAGTTGGAAAGACCGATACTATTTAGAGTTTTATCTCAAATTGAGGAGTGTTTTAGGTTTTTAAGCCACGTGACTTCTTGGCGCACGTGATTTATTAAAAGCGTAGGTAGATTTGAATTAAATGGGGAATGAAATGAAATGATCAATAATCCTTTGTTTAATCAATTTATTGATGAAGTAACATCAAATTCATTAAGAGAAAGCTATCAAAACGCGTGGATAAGACTGCAACCTGTGTTTTAGGTTTACTTAGGGTTATATGGGTTAGTTTTAAATTTAGTTAGGGTTGTATAGTTTAGTTTTAGTTAGGGTTGTATAGTTTAGTTTTAGTTAGTGTTATATGGGTTAATTTTAGGTTTAGTTATGGTTATAGGGGTTAGTTTTAGGTATAGTTAGGATTGGTTAGGGTTAGGTTTAGTTAGGGTTATATAGCTTAGTTTTAGTTAGTGTTATATGGGTTAGTTTTAGGTTTAGGTAGGTTTATTTTTAAATTAAGGGGGAGGGGTGGCAGATTGCCGTCTTATATCCACCTAACCCTTTCCGTTAATTGGTATAATTTTTAGTTTAGACTGTATTTTAATAAAAACCACGGTAATAAACAGTAACCAATAAGCGTCCGACATCTCACGTGATTTATTATTAAAAATCGCGCGCCGTTTGCCACGTGTTTCTCTTCGTCAGTCAAATGGCGCGCTTTTAAGTTTCAATTCAATATAGAAAAATAAAAATAAATGCATTTCTTTAAATTGTTTATGGAATTCAATTCCACGGGGAAGGAACCCAAAAAACCTTCACTAAAATTGAAGGAAGAAAAATAATAATAATAAAAAGAAGCCGAAATAAGCCTCGGTAACCTTTAACGGAAAAAGACATAAAGCTTTTAATCGACAAAAATTCCAAGTTGTATTATTTTTTTTTTGGAGTTTCGTCGTATCGTATTTCTAAGGGGATTTCAAATCCTCTTGTTTTTTGGAAACTGCTGGAATCACTTGGGAGGTATATGTAGTAAATGTCCATCTTGAAAGTAGCTCGATTTAGCACGGGAATAACGGGGGGAAAGAGTGATTCCAAGATTGGATACGCCTTATATATCGAAAAGCAGCTTTTGTTTTCCCAATACCTCATACGCAGCTGCCTTTTAGATCCACGGGGAAGCCTGGCCACAATCGTATTAAGCCATCACCTGAAGTTTACGTTGAAAATCTTATGATTTATAACCAAAGTCCGTGTTTTCCCAAAGTGCTTCATGTTCTTTTATCTTTGGCCCGATTATAAATTTCCACGTGCATTTTTATATGGATTTCATGGAACTATACAGGGTGTTTCTTATAAGTCTGCCATATTATCCTATATTTTTCATCAATTTCCACCTATATTTAACACCAATTTCCTCCTATATTTTACACCAATTTCCTCCGATATTTTACACCACTTTCCTCCTATATTTTACATCCATGTCCTCCTATATTTAACACCAATTTCCTCCGACATTTTACACCAATTTCCTCCTACATTTCATACCAATTTCCTCCTACATTTCACACCAATATCCTCCTTTATTTTACACCAATTTCCTCCGATATTTTACACTAATTTCCTCCTATATTTTACACCAATTTCCTCCTATATTTAACACCAATTTCTTCCTATATTTTACAACAACTACCTCCTATGTTTAACACCAATTTCCTCCTATATTTTACCCCAATTTCCTCCTATATTTTACACCAATTTCCTCCTATATTTTACCCCAATTTCCTCATACATTTAACCCCAATTTCCTTCTATATTTACACCAATTTTCTCTTATATTTTACACCAATTACCTCCTATATTTTACACCACTCTAAAGGAATTTACGATTTTTAGTCTCCACCCTGATTAGGGATAATATTTACTTCAGTTAGTAAACCTCCGTTCACTCGGATGCATTTCTAAGGGAGTAGGCTTCTTTTCTGTGGGATCAAGGTGCCCTTTTTGTTCTTTTGTGCCTCTGTTACTTACGTTCTTATTCTAATAGATATCAAGGACATCTGCCCATAGATATTAAGTCTGGAGAGCCTTAAGTACTTGTAATAATATGGAACATATCCTCTTAGTAACAATCCCCTTACTGGGCCTGCGACGGCGCAATGCATCTCGGGTATATTAATTATAAAAATTTTCCCTGCATGGGAACACTGATTACATCTTTCATCGATTTGGTAACAACTCTCCCGTGCATTTCCAAATTGCATTGTTTGGGATAAAGGGGAAGAAGAACCAATGAGGATGCTATTACCTAGTCACGTGATCGTGGGTAGATTAATATCAGATGATAGAAACTCGAGATTGTGTTGAACCCTTTAACTAAAGTTACGAATGAATATTTTAAGTCTTTGAAATTTTGCTAAGAGAAATTGTATTAGGTAAAATTTTATCTTTAGCGGCCCTAACCCACTCAAAATCTGTCAAGATGGCGGCTGCTCGTCAGACATTATGTAAATTTACTGTATTTACTTTAATTGCAGACCAATCAGAATAGGGAACGCAGGGGAATGAGTGACACCAGGAATACATACAGCTTACGGGAATCATTGTGGCCCCAATATCTCCATTCTTATTTTAATGCGGGTTTTATGGGCCGGGCTTGAGAACTTACTCTCCGTCACACCTCGTAATTCTGACGTCATTCTAACTGGGATTCTATTGGTTTGTAGCAACGCGAGTTCCTAGGCGATTGCGCAAGGTGCAACGCGCAGCGATATTGATTATTCTCCAGGTGAAATTCATTATAAATAATGATTAGTCTAGCTCTTCCCACAAAATCCGCCCTAGACACTTTGAGTGAAAACGGCTACACACAATGATTCCAACTATCGGTATGAATTCCTAGTGACACTCATAATCTAATCTAATATCAGATTATATTATTAGAAAGATAAAGGGTTAGGAACTAAAAAAAAGTAGAAGAAAAAAAAAAGATTACGTTGCTGGTTCGTTCAGTCAGTCAGTTAGTTTGTTCTTTTCGCTCTAGCAAACTAAATTTTCAGCCAACAATGGAAGAAATTTCCTGTAACGGGTTTTGGCTCGCTAGCTTAGTAGCTTCGCCGTTAACACCTTCGCTTTTTCACGAGGAATGACCCGGAAGGCTATCTTCAACCGTGATACGCTATTTTACTCGTCTCGTTTCTCTGGTGCTAAATTGGAGGGGCTCTTCACTCGTACAGCGTAATAGACAAATTCGGAAATTACAAACAGAGAAAGCAACACACAACCCTGACGAGACCGCCATTGGGCAGGGTTCGTACGGTACCTGGATAACCTGGAAAACCTGGATAAGTCAGAGATATAGATAATAGGGGAATAAGTCAGGGATTTTAGAGTTTTTCCTAAAAAGTCAGGGATATGTCAGGGATTCCATTTGGTATTTCAAACCATGCTTCGAGTAATGCTAAATATGAGCCAGGTGTGAAAAGTGGGCCCGGTAAATACCTTAAAATGGTCAGGGATATTGCGAAAATTTGGTCAGGGATAACCTGGAAAAGTCAGGGATTATCAATGTGAAAATTTCGTACGAACCCTGCATTGGGGTACTCTCCCTATTGCCAAGAAGCTCCACCAGAGGCAGTGCGAGTTGGTTAGCCTCCCGTGTGTAGTCAACTTAGGCTCCGTCTGGCGTTGCTTCTTGGAGAGAGGGAGGATACGTCAGAGTTTCGAGGCGTGCAGAGTAATCAAGCCCGGCCCACAAAACCCACGTAGAAATAAACGTGGTTGCAAAATGTTTCCTATTAGCTCTGTATTTATTCCGGTTTTCAGTGATTACAACTGATCCATTAGGTTTACACGTAATCTCAGAGTGAACGGCCCCTCAGGGGAATTTACGGGTGGGTTTCTAAGACTGGCCTTTTTGTATGGACCATCCATGTTTCACTCATCATCAGCATCCCTTCCCAATCTCTCTTTTTCTTCTTCCCCTATCTAGTTTTTATCCATTAGCCAAGGCTTAAGCGAGTTCTCTTTTGGTATACCTTACACGTTACCTAATGTTATACTACACCTACAACGCGAATGGTGATTACTGGTCAAGATATTTCTGGTGGTCAAATATTGTTCTTATGGGGTATAGAAGATCGTAAGGAAAAGTAGGCCTAGAAAATGAAAATCGGGTATTTTCTCTCATAGAATAATTTAGGGATTAGACTAGGTTAGGTTAAAGTTTACCTGATGATTATAGTGGGAACAAAAGGGTTAAGGGAGATAAGACTGCAATTTGAACCCCATGGTATTCATGGGTGTTTTAGGGTTAGGTTTAGTTTGGTTAGGTTCAACTGAGGGTCAGATTGTCGTCTTCGAACAGGGTTAGGGGTCACCTGAACGATATTCATGCGTGTTTTAGGTTTTTGTTAGGGTTAGGTTTGGGTTCAATTGGGGGTCAGGTTGCCGTCTTCTATCCGGGTTAAGGGTCACCTGAAACCCATGATATTCATGGGTGTTTTTGTTTTTTTTAGGGCTGGGTTTAGGTTTAGTATAGTTAGGTTCAACTGGGGGTCAGGTTGCCGTCTTCAAACTGGGTTAAGGGTCACCTGAACCCATGGCGTTTTATATTTTGTTAGGGTTAGGTTTAGTTTGGTTAGATTCAATCGGGTTGAGGGTCACCTGGGGTCAATTAATCTATAACTGGGGTATTTTGGAACTCCGTTTATGGATACAAATCGAAATAACTACTCTTTATCAGAATATAATACAGTAAAAGCCACCCATGGAAGTAATGGAGGCTAGAAAAGAGGTGTTTTTTTTTTTTTTTGACTTAGCAATGTACTGAGCTCCTTCTAAAGCTGATTTATCACAAGTAGAAAATCTGTAAAATTCTTTAGCCCGTAAAAATACCTTCTGCTTTTAAAAAAAAGTGTCACAATGATGCGAATGTGACTTTAAAAAAACAAAAGATGGTTCCCTAGTGCGGCTTAAAACGAGCAGAAAAGTTTAGAGTCTTCTAAAAGCTTGAAACCTTCGACTTAAAAAAGAAAGAAATGAAAAGGAGAACGAAAGAGGATGGAGATAGATACACGGTCACCCCACAACCCTCTTCCCGGTCGAGTATGTTTGCGACATTAATCCCCGGAGACCCTTAAAGAGAGCCACTATAGAGCCCTCGACTCCCATGGCTGCTGCCTGCAGTTTTTTTCGCCCTGTTTCGATAGAAAGAGTAGTACCTCCTAAAAAAGTGTACAAAAACATAAATTGAAAGGTTCAGAGTTCGTACGGTTTCGAACGACGATCACGCCGGAACTTATAGAGTAGCGAAACGTTTCCGTTTCCCGCCATCTTCGTCTTCGTCTAACCCTAAATCACCCCGAGAAGCAATACCGAGGAAAAAGGCGGAAAAGAAAAATATCCCTAAGCCTAACTTGAAACAACGATCTTGGATTTTTAGGGTTATTTCTTTTTTTAATTTCGCGTGCCACGTGCGGTTGTTTTCTAAGTTTAAGAATACAATTAATGAGCTTTAAAATTAGAATAAAAATATAGTTATTACAGCTTCGGATGTGGTTGACTTTCCAGTTGAAATTAATTTAAACAGAGCGAAAAGGGCGGGAAAACAAAACGAAAAAAAAAAGTTCATTGGCCACGAGCGTTATGGCGCGAAATAAAGATGAACAGCGTAGCTGCTATTATTAGGGTTAAGGTTTTGACGACTGGTGATTATTATAGATCTATTTACGATTGCACCACAGTTATATAAAAATCGAAGCTATCCCGCTTTCCCTCGTTCTAAATCAAGGGCGTTAGGCTTAGCTATCGAAACCATTATCTTTTTCATTTTCGGACAAATGATTCTGTCGTATATTTTTAGACAGAATTGCCCTCGGTTATACAAAAGCACTATCAGTTCGTGTTATCTATTTATTTTTTCCACCCTAACACAGATATAAAGGAAGCGGAAATAGATCAATTTCCTAACCCAATTTTGGTGATATTTGTATCAATTTGTTTCAAATTCAATTTAGGATAAATTTCAATTGGATCCATATGTTTCTTTGTTTACTCTTATCAACAAAATATATCTACATAATCAACATAAATGTTTTGTATTTTTATTTTTGACGAATTTATATCGCAGACAAATTTTAATATCGTTAGACAGGGTTCTTACAAACCTGGAGAACTTGTATTGAATTATCACGGAAAATAATTGTTGACTAAAAAATTCAGGGAAATTTTGTGAATCTGGAGTAAGTTTGCCCCGAAGTCGTCACTCAAACTAAAAATCATACAGACCTGGAGAACCTGCATGGAAATTTAAGGCAAATAAATAAATTGTTGACAAAAAATTCATGGAAAACTCAAGGAAATAAATAAATTGTTGACTAAAAACTCATGGAAAACTCAGTGAAATAAATAAATTGTTGACTAAAAATTCATGGAAAACTCAGGGAAATAAATAAATTGTTGACTAAAAATTCATGGAAAACTCAGGGAAATAAATAAATTGTTGACTAAAAATTCATGGAAAACTCAGGGAAAATTATGATTTTTAGTAAAGTTCAGTTAAATTTCTGAGACTTAAGTTAGTTTGCCCTGAAGTCGTTGCTCCAATTAAAAATAATCTATCCCGTAGTTATTACTCCAATAAAACCAATCTAGCAATTACTAGATGACCTTGCACTTTAAATTATATGGGAATAAAAACCTGGAAATGTCAGACAAATCGATTTTCCCAAAAGTTGTACGAACCATGTTAAAATATATTTTAAAAAATTCAACTATCCTAGGCAAATTTTAATATCATTGCATATTGAAAAAAAGTAATTTTTAAAATATATATATATATGCATATATATATCTTCTCCCTATTTCCTTGTTAGAAATAGCATAAAAAGATAGTGGGGGGTCATCCATACTCCCTGAGGTATATGGTACGGGGTCCAAGTAATAAGATTACGTTCGACCCAGGATGGCTTTTCTACCTTCCTAGATTCCATTGAATCCCAAAGAATTGGCCAGAAATCCAGAAAATTTTTCCAATCGCAAGATGAATTGATACCAGGCGCAAAGGCGGGTCACTATGTTTAAGAATACACGTAGACGTTACCCCATAACGTACCTTAACTGTGTGGTACACCTTCGTAAATGGCTTCTATGCTTTTTGACAAAGCTATCTTCGCATATACCTATTTTTGGACTGAATCTTTTCCTAACAATTTCGGTACTATTTTGCCCCCCCCCCCAACTTTTTTATCAGATTTAACTAAAGGTCCATGGTCACTTGTCACTAAGTTAAAATAACCGTCAGGTTCTCCTCATGCTTTAGTTTTACTGGCAACTTAGATTGGATTCGTTCTTTTTTATATTGGAACCAATTTATTTCGTATTCCTTATCTGTATCTTATCTGGAATGTATAAAACTAATAGGAATGATTGTGTACCCATTTTCTCAACGTTACGTATCGAGCCCGATTTTGTGGGAGGAGCCCTAGACTAATCATTACGTATGACGAATTTTGTCTAGCGCGAATAATAAACCTTGCAGCGCGTGGAACCTTGCGCGTGTCTAGGAACTCCTCGCGTTTCTTCTAACCAATGAAATCACAGAGTTAGAAAAACTCCAACAGAATTATGAGGAGTAACGGGATAGCAAGTTCTCAAGCCTGGTATACTCACAAACCCCGAGTAGAAATTAACGGTTCACGGGTAGTTGAGCGGTTTTCAAAAGAGCGTTTTGGAATAAAGCGGTTCCTAAATTAGCGGTTTGCAAAACCGCGTGGAAGCAAAACCGCGGTTGCTGTTTCCGCGTTTTTCAATACAGCGCTATTTCCCAAAACAGCGGTTGCTGTTTCCGCCCAAACTGTGATTGATAGGGAGGGAAATATCTATTATATTAAGTATATAGGACAAAGAACAATATTATGCAAAAAGGAGTAATGTTATATCGGAAGTAAATATAAAATATAATTTTTTGGAAAAGGTATATTATTTTGGGAAGTTAATGAAGATAAACAACAATATTTTGGAAAAGGCGTACTTTCGTACGCTCAAGATATAAACACTGTAATCAAAATGCGCTAAAACGAGAAATGGCTATAATGGCAAACGCGTTTATGAAAAAGCCGTTTTGGACAATGCTGTTTTGATAACACGCCCAATCGATAACATACCGAAATTAACATGGGGGATAATTGAGGGCACGATAATTCCTATTAGCTGTATGCATTCCTTATCTTATTTATATCAAATGCACGATGTGTTCCTTACGAAAATATATATATATAATGCGAAGGATGGATGCTAGGTCAGATTGATTCTTCTTACTTTACTTGTTACAAAATATCCATAATATGCAAATTTAAAGAAGAAATTTTTTAACGTATGTTAATTTTATGCAAAGTTGTTTAGTTTCTACGTTACTGGAATTATCAAAATTTTAAAAAGGGCAAAAAATAAAAAAATTATAGAATCATACTAGTTTTTTATTCCGAACACGATATTTTAGACTATATTCAATACCTGAGCACTGCACTTCAAATTATACACTTCTGATGTGAATTTAAACATAAGCCAATTAAGAAACCTCATTTTAAGCTTCAATAAATAGGATATTGTCTGTCGCGAACTTATAAGATTAAAAATTAGGCTTAATTCGCAACAGGGTGCTTCCGACAATAGTAAACGTCTTTTTCAAAGAATTGCAAACTTTGGTTTTGTTTTCTTTCTTTTCTCTCACTCCATGCACAGTGTGTTTCAAAAAGAAAGGGTAATTATGGACCAAAATACATACAGTGGGATGGTTCTATGGGAACTGTACATCGGTCCTATAAATGCCCTTCCTTTTTGAAACACCCTGTACATAACTTAAAGTCAGACAGTATTAATGACTTCGTGCGAATATCGTCGCATCTGAGACCATGAAAACACTGCGTGACGTATACTTTCTATTATTAGCATTTGCCTTTGATATAAGCAAATACTGTACAGACGTGTATGACATCATAGAGCAGACTCCAATATTATCTAAGACATCTTGTATAGACATTTTAATTTGATTTAACAACTGTCCTTTCTTCCAAGAACTTGTCAGCTTCCAAGATTTTATAAAAATAAACAAACGGTCCTCGCTGGTAAAACATTCTTAAGTCGAGCGTTGAAATTAATAACCCCTGGTTTAAGGAATAAATAAACATTTCCTAAGCCTAACACACTCTTTCCAACCAAAAGCAACTCTTTACCCTCTCTCAGAGTCTCAAGAAAATGCATGACGCAGTTGAGCCGGTTGGATCAATCATTCTATAAATAGACAATCCAACAAGAACCGCTGTAGGACCCCTTCTCTTCGTTTTATAAAATATTTTTTCCTCCGAAACTTATTAGGATGTGTCATTATACCTTTGATAATTAGGCCCAAAACGCGTACCCGGATAATTTAATTTTAATTAGTGTTTAACTCTTTTAATTGGTTTGTAGTAGTTGTAGACGCAACAAGTTTAAGAGTTTTCAATCCACTAGAGTTCTGGTTGGATATACCTTCAGGGCGCCAAAATATATTTTCTAAACAGCCAATTAGAGAAAGAGAGGGACTAATTTTGCCCGGGAAACGAGAGAGAGAGCGCGCGTGACTTCATCGATCCTGCAAATTTACCTTTCGTGGAATTATATCTGCAACTCAAGGTAAGGGGTGGGACTAGAGAAAGAGAGTTAAATGTATGCTAATTGCAAATTTCGTGGAAATAGTAATAATACTACTAACTAAAAACGCAAGTGAAAATATACTAAAATTAGGTTTTTATTTAAGTATTTTAACTTAATTTTTATTCTAGTAAAGGCAATTTAATTAATGTAGTTAATTATTTATGTTAAAGCGCTAAGCCTTGGTCATAAACAAACAGAAAAAAATAATATTTTATTAGTCAGAAATAACAGAATATATAATTATCATTATAAAATTAGAATTTCGCCAGCATTGGGCTTAGCTGAACTTGGAATTTTGAAATATTCGGATTAGCTGAACTTGGAATTTTGTAATATTAGGCTTAGCTGAACTAGGAATTTTGAAATATTCGGATTAGCTGAATTTGGAATTTTGTAATATTTGGCTTAGCTGAACTTGGAATTAAGCCATAATAGGCTTAGCTGAACTTGGAATTTTGAAATATTCGGATTAGCTGAATTTGGAATTTTGTAATATTTGGCTTAGCTGAACTTGGAATTAAGTCATATCAGGGTTAGCCGAACCTAATTAGAATTAAACCCGTATTAGTCTTAGCTGTCCTTAATTAGAATTAAGCCATAGAATTAACTGAACACTTATCATTAAATATGTTACTTCTGCTATCGTAGATTGTCAAGCAGCATCAATCAACATAATACCGAAGAAACAAGGTTTTTAAATTTATGGTTGAGAATGGAAGACCCGGGAATTAAAGATCCTGGGAAATAGGAGGGGGGAGGAGTTTTAACCGCAATTTCAAATTCCGGGAATCAATTTTCTCAAAACCTTTAATTTAATTCTACGGTAGGAACAATGTCCTTCATCTCTCTCTCTCCCTCTCTCGTCCTCTCTTTGGAAACCTTCCGAGGATAGGATAAAACTGAACACCAAATTTAGGGACCCCCACCTCATCCTTTGTCAAAATAATGGGACCCCGACTTTTCCTTCCATTCTCTTTGTCTCCGCGACATGTCGGAAACACACACACAAGCTATATTTGGATGGTATGCCACTGTAGATTTGAATACGGAAGGAACGGTGGTATAACCATATATTCATTCTCCATTTTTAAGAGGGCACGGTTAAACCAAACCGACAGGCCCAACCCCCTTTGATGGAAGAGGTTGGTTCGGTTCCCTCTCTCTCTCTCTCTCTCTCTCTCTCTCTCTTTCGCAATTTCTGGACGGCTACGCTGGATGCCGTTGGAAGAGAAGGATCTTTGTAGCTATAGGGGAAAGATGGGGAAGCTCAAGAGGAGTCCGACTTATACTTTTCCCATGGAGGATAAATGAAAGGAGAGGAAATGAGGGTGCTCTTTCTCTACCTATCCGACAAGTAGAGAATTATCCCGTTAAACATTCGAGGGGCGCTCTATTAGGCTCTTTTGTCACGTGATTACATTTTACCAGGCTGCGAACAATGCGTTTACAACGCGCCTCACCCTCCCGCTGTAGGAGGTTGGTATCAAAAGCCTGGTCATTCTCACCCATCCGACAAGTCCTTCCACCCACAAGTGTTTGAGTATCCTGGTAAACATTAAATGGGGTGCTAGAAGGCTCTTTTGTCACGTGACTACATTTCACCAGGCTGCGAACAATGCATTTACAACGCGCCTCACCTTCCCGCTGCATGAGGTTGGTATCAAAAGCCTGGTATTTCTCCAACAAGACGAGCCGTTATAATACACCGGTGTACTGCGGGTTAACCTTTCTACAGGCGCTCGTAGGATTACCATTAGGGCATTTGCCCCTGTATGTCGGCTTATGTAACAATCCGACTAGTCCTGCTTACAAGTGTTTGAGTATCCTGGTGAACATTCGAGCGGTGCTTTAAAAGGCTATTTTGTCACGTGACTATATTTTACCAGGCTGCGAACAATGCCTTTACAACACACCTCATCCTCCATCTTCCCGTTTCGGGAGGTTGGCATCAAAAGTCTGGTCGTTTTCTTCTCCTTTCATTTATCCTCCATGTTTTTTTTCCGAAAAGGGAATTTATTTCTCCAAGTAAAATATATTCATTTCAAATTGAAAATTTGACTTTGTAATAGCATGCATGGACTTTGGTAGGGATTTCTAAAAAGGACTATTGATGAAATAATTTTTCGCGACCCGAGTACAGCTAGTGGGTTTAGGGGAATGCATTAATTTCAATTACTTCCCCCCTGCGGTGTCTATTTTGACCTTGATATACTAGAATTATAACTTACCCTTATATCGTTCATATCGTGAAGTAATATTTTTGTATCTACAAAAGTATCACACAATTTTTCGCATATCCGCTTTATTTTTCAGTAAGAAAAATATTCCGTTAAATGTTCTAGAAACTTTACGTCAGTTTTTGTTCTAGCCAATATTTTAATTGGCTATCGATAAAGTAATTAGGCTGCTAGGCCTATAATTTGCCAAAGGAACAACGGAACGGAAGTGGCTTTTGTCTGCGTGTGTATGTATGTATGTGTTCGATAAGAAACATTGGTAAAACTTGCGTGATAATGGTTTTTCCATTAAATCAACCGTAAAAAGTTTTCTTTCCTAATTTTTATTCAAATTCTTTATACTGTAGCAGATGTTTGCTACAAACTATTTAAAGTATTTATGGTTTTGCTGTTGAGGCATAGAACACTATGAAAGTGATAAGGCTTCAAAATGGTTCAGTACGATTGGTGTGGTATTCCTATCATCGTATTCTCAAAATGTGCTTCGTTTCAATTAGGCTTGGGTGGTGTTCTCAAATATGGTATGTTTTCAATTAGGCTTAGGACCTATTCTCAAATAGGCTTAGGTCGTATTCTCAAATAGGCTTAGATCGTATTCTCAAATAGGCTTAGGTCGTATTCTCAAATAGGCTTAGGTCGTATTCTCAAATAGACTTAGGTCGTACTCGTATTCTCAAATATGCTGCGTTTTTAATTATACTTCTACTTCTCAAATATGCTACGTTTTCAATTAGGCCTAGGTCGTATTCTCAAATATGCTACGTTTTCAATTAGGTCTAGGTCGTATTCTCAAATATGCTTAGGTCGTATTCTCAAATAGACTTAGGTCGTATTCTCAAATAGGCTTAGGTCGTATTCTCAAATAGGCTTAGGTCGTATTCTCAAATAGACTTAGGTCGTATTCTCAAATATGCTACGTTTTCAATTAGGCCTAGGTCGTATTCTCAAATATGCTACTTTTTCAATTAGGCCTAGGTCGTATTCTCAAATATGCTACGTATTCAATTAAGCCTAGGTTGTATTCTCAAATACGTTACGTTTTCAATTAGGCCTAGGTCGTATTCTCAAATATGCTACGTTTTCAATGAATTAGACTTCGTTATAATTATCAGTTAATATTCATTATGATATTAATTACTATGAGTACAGATTTAAACCCCCTTTTTTTAAAATAAAATAGGCTTAGCTCTAAACGCGCGTGGAAATAAACTCAAATTTTGATATTAAAAAGGAAGGTTAATACACCCTTAGAAAAAGAAAAATGGAGGTTGCTTCTACTCAGACATAAGCTGTTGCTCGAAAACCCTCTGGTCCGAATCCGTGACCAGAAAGCTGTCACTTTTCGCTCTTATATACAGTTTTCTAGCTAAAGGGTAAAAATCGGGGTGAAATATGTTATCTATCTACGTAATCATTCATAAGAAAGGGGGTCTAATAAAAAAATCAACCCCTGGTGGTGTAAATCATTCATTTCTCCCTTCAGAGCAACCCGTACGCGTCACTGCAGCCCCTAAGGTAAGAAAAAGGGGGCCCACCCCCGCCAGTAAATGACAAATTATCGATTAACGCCATAGATATACTATATAAAATGTCTAAAAAGAATTAGGTCGCTATTGAGTTAAAGGAAAAGTTCAGGTAACGAAACATTATATCTTAAAAGAACGGAGTCTTTTTCGAAATATAATAAGGGAAAATATTAAAAAAAAATTTAAAATTATCTCTTGCATCAGGGATAGATTTAATTTGAGAAGTAGGAATGGAGAACAGAGTAATCTGGGCGCGAGTCAAAGTCCCGGACCCCCTTCCACGGGACGGAGGGGGATGAAAGAAGAGGCGGGTCATAGCGATAGAGGTAAAAAGGAATTACGTATTTTTCGCCGTCCCCGTCAGCAACGTCATCAAAACGTAGTGTAAGTGAGCCAATAAGGTAATTTAAACGTTTCGTTACGTGTTGGAGGGAGGGGCTCTTTACTGGGCTATGAGTCGGACTGTTCTCCATTCCTACTTCTAAAATTCAATCTATCCCTGCTTGCATTTTATTAGTCTAAAAAATGAGGACTACTACTGCCTCGCCATGCTTAGAAGTGTCTGCTTCTATTTTTTAGAAGAAAAGGTCTTTCTTTTAAGGTATAATGTTATATGATGCCTGAACTTCTCCTTTAAACGTACGCGTTTATTTTTGATATGTTTCTCATATCTATTCACCGGTACGATACACCTCTAGAGAATGTTTCAGAAAAGCCTTATTTTTAAGGGAAAAAAATATAAGGGATTTCTATGGATTTAACGCCTTTCTGAAAATATGCCAGACCTTTACACATATATATATCGATTGCACTCTTGGAAAGGCTAAATTATTAATATGGTAAACTGGAATTTTTGCAGTTTTCTTACGTTGCAAGTGAATTTTATTACTTTGGTGGTTAGCCCATTAATAACAAGTAGTGCATGTTATCTCCAATAGATCTATTTTTATACCTAAATATAAATTTTCCAAACAAATTTATTATTGCAATTTGAGATAAATTTAAGATTTTAAAAAATTTACAAAGGATGTTCTGAAAAGGGTAATTGTAGGACCGAAGTACATACAGTGGGATGGTTCTATGGGAAATCAATTTTGAGTCGAAAAATGTTGTAACTTCTATGACATTTTGCAATAAGGGTCACCGTTTACACGTTTATGATTGTAGTGTTTTATTGATGACCCCTTAAATAAATTAGAAATCATTGTCTTTCAGTTTCTTATGTTAAATTTAAGGAGTCATCCGTAAAACACTCCAATCATAACTTGTTTATGGTGCACCTTCTTAGGGCAAAATATCATAGAACTTACAACATTTTCGACTCAAAATTGATTTCCCATAGAACCATCCCACTGTACTTCGTTCCTACAGGGTTAAATGTAATGTTAGAAGCAGGAATGGTCGAATGGAGAACGGGTAGTATTTACTTCAGTCCGACTCATAGCCCAGTAAAGAGTCCCTCCCTCCAACACGTAATTAAAATTTTAAATTATCTTATTGGCTCACTTAAATTACGTTTTGATGACGTTGCTGACGGGGACGGCGAAAAATACACGTAATTTCTTTTTACCTCTGTCGCTATGACCCGCCTCTTCTCTTTTTTCATACCCCTCCGTCCCGTGGAAGGGGGTCCGGGACTTTGACGTGCGCCCACATTACCCTGCTCTCCATTCCTGCTTCTAAAATTACATCCATTCCTGGTTCCTATAATTACCCTCCTTTTTTGGAACAACACCAAGTGTATACATGTTTTTGATATCCATGACTTAAACCATTCCGGACATAAGCTTTGTGTAGTGACTCTAGTCATTGTATGTATCTTTTGCCGCCAATATCGTGTGTCCAAGCAGCGCGCCAAACCGTCTGTCCGGTAAGATAGGTGGGTCCCGGTCAATCCAAAGCAATAGGCATCGAACTTGGGTGGTTGGTTGGTCTTTATCGAGTGTGTAGGCTTACGTTTTTAGGCTTAACTTTCCTCTTCGTTCAATTTTATGGATTGATGTAAGGTTAAGGTAGAAAATATCGAGTATGAAACTAGTGAAGGGCGCGGCCATCATGTCGATTTTCAGCCCCCTCTCCGAGCCCTCTTCCGATGGGAGTTTAAACCCTGCATGCGTTTATGGGTTAACTTTTTCCATTTGAAGGGATTTGGGACTTCTTTGATATCAAGGATCAGGATAAACATGCGAGACGTCAGGTAATTTAAAATTGAGCGAAAAAGGCCAGGGAAGTGTTTGGAAATTTTAAAAATGGATCAAAAGGTCAGGGAAGTGTCTGGGAATTTTAAAAATGGATCAAAAAGGTCAGGGAAATCTCTGGGAATTTCAAAAATGGATCAAAAAGGTCAGGGAAATCTCTGGGAATTTCTAAAATAATGAAAAAGAATAGTCAAAAGGCAGGGAATTTAAAAATGGGTCAAATATATCAAGGAACAAAAATAAATTACTGGAAATAGTCAGGGAAAGCAGAAAAATTCAGGAAATTTGAAAATGATCATTCTGTATCTGAGAAGGTATAGATAGTTTTCACACATGGAGGATTCATACCATTTTCACTAGAAGGCCAGGCTGCCTGAAGGACAAAATCAGGCGTGTTTTTGTCCTCCAAGTAGCCCGGCCTCCTGGTGTAAATGGTATGAATCCTCCATGTGTGAAAACTATCCATACTTCAATAGAGGGTTACATCTATTTAAAGTCTGTGGAGTTGTACAATTGTCGTTCAATTTTTGAATGTTATATCTATGATATCTTTTGCGCGCGCGTTTTTAGGGTTTGCTGATTTTGGGCGCGAATGAAAACGTCATTGCACGCGCCCGGAGTTTGAACCTCGTTTATTAAGGAGTTTCGGGTCTCGAGATAAAAGCTTTAAGTAAACAGACGCACGGGTTTCCCCTCGCGCTCTTTGGCGATAACACCATGGGACACGATAGCGGGACGCCTTCATAATGGAGCGCTAATCCATCTTGGATCAACGCTTTGTACTGCATGTACAATGCGCCGTTTCCATACTTAATTCAAAGAGTATACCTTGTAGGCTGTAGATTAAAGGAAGGAATGTGATGCGCGTAGCTCCGTTAAAACCCGACGCGAGGATACACTTTAACGTTTTAATCACGATGAAAAGGGTTTACCCTTACTCTAATGGGATGAAATTATTCCATTATTCTATACCTAAACAAGTGAAATAATAATTTCATGATTCCATCAAACTTTAAATAAACAAAAGTTATACTTAAACCTTGTTTGCTTGAGCTCTTGTTGACTTGGTTCTGTACTTAGTACCCTCTGAAAGAGCGTAATTTCATTTCCCGTAGAATTCAAAATTTAAAGAGTTCAGAGGCGTTAAACTTTGACCCTCGTGGTACTGAGGGGCCCTAAATATTATTATTTATTTTCAAACTTTATTTATTCGAGAACTGGTTGAAGTGCATGCGGGTACCCTTGGGAAGAGGATAATTTTATCTGTCAAAAACTATAACCGTTTTAACTTAACGTTTAAATTTCGAGACTTATGACGCCCCCAAGTTTGTCCACATTGTAAATATTTTAAAATCTTGTTTACTCGAGCTACGGTTGACGTGGACCACCAAGGTCTAGGTACCTTTGGAAAGAGGAAAATCTGATCTATCATGCCCTGAAAGGGTCTCCCCTTAGAGTGTAAATGGGTAGAGTTCTGACGTCCCATGTTGCATGTCCTGTTTATATTCTGATATTAATTTATCTACTGTATTCAAGGAATTGTATTTGAAAAATGCATGTTTTGACGTAGGCGGTATAGTGAAAGCGGGGAAAGTTAGCTAGCCCGGGATTTGGACGCAAGAAGAGCTGAAGTTCTAGTCTCAATTATTATCTGGCAAGTAACTCGTCAGAATTCACAAGAGAGTCTTGGCGTATTCAACGGAGTCAGTTGTCTGCCATAATTTCTCTTTCCATTACTCACTAATAAGCCTTCCTCTCTTTCGCGACAGAGAAAGGGGACAGATACTTCGCTTTATATTTAGGAACAACAAAGCTACGGGTGGTGGCCTGAACTCTAAGCACGAACATAAAAAGTTTTCGGTTGTATTGTGGCTCCCGGGCGAAGACATTAACAACAACGGAAAAGAGAATTCTGGGAATATACAGACTGAAAAATATCTTAGTTTGATAGTCGTAGTTTAGTAGCGGCATCAACATTTTTAGGCGGGAAATCTCAAAGGCGCCAAACTTTCGCGCGCGCGCTCGCGATTTTTACTTAAATATATTCTTCGCGCCAAAAGCAAATTAAACTAAAATTGAAAAAAAAAATATAAACCTAAACACGTATCATAATCTCTCATAGTCATGCATGGAAATTAGATAATTTGAATCTGAAAAGTTTGTGGGGGATAAGACGGTAACCTGACCCGACCCTAGTAATCATAGTGCGTTAAGCTTAGGTTAGTTTAGCCTTAGGTTTGGTTAGGCTTAGGTTAGTTTAGCCTTAAGTTTTCTTAGGCTTAGGTAAATTTAGCTTTAAGTTTGCTTAGACTTGGGTTAGTTTAGCCTTAGGTTTGCTTAGGCTTAGGTTAGTTTAGCCTTCCGTTAGGTTAGGCTTGGGTTAGTTTAGCCTTCCGATAGGTTAGGCTTGGGTTAGTTTAACCATAGGTTTGGTTAGGCTTAGTTTAGTTTAGCTTTGCTTAGGCTTAGGTTAGGTTAGGTTACGCTTAGGTTAGTTTAACCATAGGTTTGCTTAGGCTATGTTTTAGTTTAACCTTAGGTTTGGTTAGGCTTAAGTTAGCTTAGCAATGGGGATCAGGTTACCGCATTTTAGCCCGTTCATGGCAACCCAGTGCAAATATTGACGGCGTATTATCACTTTTAAATCCTAAACATTACGTGAAAGTTTATGATAACTTTGAGTTAAATTTACTGTGGTTTAACCGAGATTGCGGAGAAGTACAGAGCTCTAGCACCACTGCACCAGCCAGCAGCTATTGCACCCGATGGTGTTCAAAGGAGCCTAGAAGTTCGAGTGGAAAAGCTAGTGTAAGTGTTATATCTTTTTGGGAGTCAAAAACTATAAATACAAGAGTCGGAAGAGAAAATGGGCAACGCTCCAAATTCGAGAGATTTTTAGTTTAGCCCCTATTACTTACCATAGGATGAGTCTGAGATTTTGAAAAAAGTAGGAAAATAAAAAAAAAGAAATTTCGTATTCTTATTTTTTTTCATTCGTGCTCCTAAACTTTTTATAAAAGAAAAACTTCCTTCAATGTCATATTAGACTAATTGTTATTACATGAATATTATAAACACTTTATAAAGAGGATAGGAAAATACAACGGTGTCCAACGACCAAGGCTCTCGTTGGGATCTATTATAGAAAGGTCTATTAACTTCTAGAGAAATCCGTACATAACTAATAGGCCTAAATCGAAATTAGACCCGAATAAGGCTTAACAGAAAACTAGTACCACAACTTAAACAATCATTTCTTTTTGTTAGTTTTTAAGTCTGGAAACTTTAATTGAAAATATTATCGTATTTAACACTTTATTATTCTTTAAACAAATAAGAATAAATTTTTATAAGTTAGGCCCGAATTAGGGTTAACACTGAAAAACGGGTCGAAGTCTGAAAATGTTTTGGTATAGTCTGGAAACTGAAAAACTGCTTGAAAACAAGAGGCGGTGAATTTTTGACGATTAAAGGGCTGAACATCTGCCATAAACGAAAACGACTGAAGATTTCTCCAATATGTATATATATATATATATTTATTCCCGCCATTTTTATCGATTTATTATGAATTTATTATCATGCGCGAATCAAAATATTACTGGGAGTTTATTATCAACAACCAACTAAATACGTCTGAATTTAAATCAATAATCACAGACGTATTCTAAGGCCTAACAAGACGGGCCTTTATAATACACCGGTGTATTGCGGGTTAACATTTCTACAGGCGCTCGTAGGATTACCATTAGGGCATTTGCCCCTGTATGTCGGCTTACTTTTAATATCCGAGAAAATTTAAGTTCCTCCGACCCCTTTTACAAGTTTAAGTTTTCCTAAAAGCATTTAAACCTCTTTGAAATTTAGCCCAGCCCCCTTTCTGGCTTTTCATTAGGAAATGGTTCGTTTACAAGCCACTTAGAGAGTGCGTTATAACGATCTACGTAAAGAGAATTATTAATACGCTGGTCATGTCTCTACAACGCTGAATTCATATATAACATTACATAAATAAAGCTTATAAAGTACCAAGTAACTCCCCTTTGCACGTTTCTAAATCGATCTACATATATTAAAGCGTATGTGTGTGTGTGTGTTCTTCGTCACGACCCTATTCACTAATCATGTGACTTTATTAATTGTTAATGCGCGCCAAGCTTCAAAATTGAAAAACAAAGGCTTAACTAATTTTAACGTTAAGCCTTTGAGAAATTATTTAAAAGCTCGGGAATTTTTTTAAAAGCATTCGTGTTTCCCACTTACGAGCGACTGCATTCACTAATCACGTGACTTTATTAATTGTTAATGCGCGCCAAGCTTCAAAATTGAAAAACAAAGGCTTAACTAATTTTGATGTTAAGCCTTTGAGAAATTATTTAAAAGCGCGGGGAATTTTTTAAAAGTATTTGTGTTCATACTCACGAGCGACTGTATTCGCTAATCACGTGACTTTATTAATTGTTTAATTCAATTAATTGATTTCAAAATTCAGAAACAAAGGCTTAACTCTTTGTGAAATTATTTAAATGGGCGGGAATTATTTTATAGGTCAAAACGAGGCTTAGTGATAAAGTTTTAATGAAAATGAAACACCCAAGAACTTCATGAAGTAGCGGTACTCATTTTAATATAGAGAAATAATAAGGCTTAAGGTATTTTTCAATTTATACGCTAGTGCCCGTTGTATCATGCTTTGGCCAGTAATAACTAGCAAAGTTTGGAATAAACTATTTTATTTTTGGTTTGTTTAAATATTATTATATGTAAAATATATTTAACGGGAATAACAAACGTTCGCTCTATACGTCTAATGATGGTTTCGCGTTATTTCCGCAGACTCGAACATTTTACTGATCACATGTTAAGGGTCTAATTTCGTGTTTAAATGTAGTTACGGTCAGCTTCCGAAAAACTCATTATATTATGAGAAAATAAAGGTTCCGGTTACCATAGCGCAACTGTTTTAAATTTAGCAAAACTATTTTAGATGAGGATGTTGTGTTCCTATTTACTTACGTAACGGTAGTCAATTAACTTTAATTGAATTGAATTGAATTGCAATATTTGAATGGGTAAAAAGTTATTTTAGTAATTATTTGGCAATTGTTTTATGATGACAAAATTGCAATAAGTGAAGTTAATTATCGGCTCGGAACCGTACTCGACGTTTTTTGAGCTGCCCTAACTTCTCCACAGCATTCGAAATTTCGAATATACATTGCGTTAATGGGTTCCAGGAGCAAATTTAGAGCAGCCCCGCTTCAATCTGCTCCCGGAGAATTTGAAAATTCATTGCGTTAATGGGTTCCAGGAGCAGCTCCGCTCCAATCTGCTCCTGGAGCATTCGAAAATACATCGCGTTAATAGGTTCCAGGCGCAAAAGGAGCGGTTCTGAGCAACCCAAAACGAACTGCATAATGCAAACTGAATTTTCTAAAACTTTAAAATAATAATTAACTTACGTAGGAATCATTTTTTCTTCCGCCCCGTCTTCCTCCCCCGGTCCAATTCCAATGGAAACTTCTCAAGTTAAATCCACACACAATTTAAATAGTTTTGCAAAATAATCCTTGGAACACCAAAAAACAGCGAGATGTTCAATATTTTTTTTTTTGCAATATAATTTCTCTCAGACTGTTTATTTATTTATTTGTTTTATTTTGTTGTTTTCTTAATTTCAAATATTCCCTATTACGTAAATATAAAATCTTCCAAACTAATTACTAATTTATACTTAGTATTTAAAACGCGCAATTAATTGTTAATAACGAAAATAATTTAATTAATTAAAAAGGATTGGAATTTTTATTTTTTTTTTAATCCTAAAATAATTGGTACTTTTTTTGGCCCCTTAATATTTTGACGTGAAAAGCAGATACGTGCGTTTGCGGCAGACTGTAACACACACGTCTTGCTGGCTATGGAGAGAAAGGCCGACTGAGTGACTGACTATCTGTAGACCCCCGAAAAGCTGAAATCCTTTCCAGAGAAGTTGTAGTTACAGGCTTTAAGGGGGCTACCCAGGTAAAAGGGATATCTGGCTATAGCTCTCTCAAATTCTCTCTCTCTCACTCTTTCTCTTGCCCTGGTCTCGAAGGGATTCGGAATCAAGCTATGTACACTCCCTGGCTGCAGTCAGTCTTTGCAGAACAGCCCTGAATTTTGCCTTACCGCTCTCTCTCTGTTTTAATGATCTATAGCCTCTATTACATTTGCATTTATTGCTGGTGTTGCTAGAATTCTAGTTGCAGCATGCATGCACCCTCAGGGGGTTTGGTTTGTCTTTGATGTGTATATATATGTATATACTCATAAGTTTATAAGATATGTTCCTACCATAAGTATGACACTACCTATACTTCGTAATGCTTCTGAGAGACTTACAGCTCGAGCTAGTTCGAGGGAGAACGACAAGCGAGAATTGAGTAACTACACTCGGTTACTTAGTTTTGCAGGACTTCCATCTTCCTATTTAGTTTTTACTAAGCCTTTGACAGCGCCAAAAACCAGGCGTCGCTTTACCTCGAATCTATGACCTACCTCACTCACTTCATGACAAGCTCCAGTTTGTAACCAGTGACAAACTTATGGATGAAACATATCTTACGAACTTATGATATATATGTATGTAAATAATTATTTTCTTTACCAAAAAAGTCAATAGAACACTTCTTTTTCTGCGTACATGATTTACTTCTAACGGATTTTTCAGATTATGGATTAGTTTCAAGGATTTTTCTGTGTGATTGCGTGATTTGGCTGATATACGTTTTCTCTCAGATAACTATAGTAATTTCTTTTTGGGTTTCTTCCAGAGTTTGTTTCGCCTAGCATAAAAAAGGCCTATTTGCCTGAAATATATAGAAAGCAGCCAAGGCTTAACAGGGTTTTCAAACTTATACATTTAATAATCTATACTGTCGTAAAGCTTTTACCGGAAGTTTCTTTTCTTATTCGCTTCCTTTACTCGCTTAGCTCGTGAGCCAAATAACAAGAAAATAAATGAGATAATGCGTTTTTTTCCGCATGATTTTTATCGGTCCCGGGTGAGGTGAGGTGAGGTTCTTGTAATACGTATTGTTCGATGATACATGGTTTATTGCTAAGCCTTTGTTTCATTACTTATCCCTTGTTTTTCGGCACCCACGTATTTCTATGTATTCAAAGGTTACGAACGAATGGAAGATATTTTATAGTTGCTAAGGTAACTGGACAAATTGCACTCAAGAAAAAGGCTTAGAAAATTGGGTAATATATCAAAATATGAAGGGAAATTATCATGACTAAGAATAACTTGCGCGACGGACATTTTGTCTATTTCCCGATTCTTAACAAATAGGCCTAAAGAACGAAATTAACATAATTTATCTTTTAGATAATGTTATCTTGGTGCTTATTATTGAGATAAACTGCCATTAAACACTAAAATATGAAAATTACTTAACAATATTTGTTAAGTTTGGAATTATATTGCAACACTTTGTTTTTTCAAATTTCGCGGTTTTATCTAAAATACGTAATAAAGCTTTGCCCCTAGGTAACCAGCGCCCCTATTTTCCGATAGCGTCAGTTAAAGATTTTGCATCGACAACGTCGGAGAGTTACAGTATTTCGTCCGTGTATATTTCTTTTATTGCGTTTTAAACTAATTGTTGGTAATTAATTAAACTGTTTTTATTAATTAATTACTGGTAATCTATCTATATAATGGCTGCCGAAACGTCGGAACGCCGTATGAACTTAACGGCCCTTCAAAGGGTAGATTCTAACATAAACGATATTATTTACAATGCGTCACAGGCGGCTTTGTACAAATTTAGCCCCAAAACCACGGAATGGGTGAGATTATTTGTTTAATTATACTTAAGTAGGTGTAAATTAACTTAGTTTTAAGTCTAAAAATCAGGGAAAGCCGTTCAAGCTAGTGGCCTATGTTAGTCCTTTTTTTTCTAAGCCTTGGTCAATAAAATTCAAAATTTTTGGTTGAACTGGTTATCTGACCTCAAACCGAAAGAATTAATTATAATTATGGCCTATATTTGACTTAAATTAATTTATTATAATGCCTCAATCTAAAGTATGTTTATATTTACAGGAAAAAACTGAAATTGAGGGCACATTCTTCATCTACACTAGGTAAGTAAATTTGAAACTAATTTGTGTATAGATCAAACTTAACTTAAACTTAATTGTAACGCGATAATTAAAATTATATAACAAATATTTTAATACTACTTACCCCACCATCAATCCTTGATTTTGTATAATCGCGAGTAATATTTAATTGGATCCCACAAAGTCAAATTTAGTAATCCACAATAAGAAACTTATAAAACAAACCACGCACAAATCCGGAAAAAACTTGCGTAAAATCTTTTAAACACGAGATAGTTGCGAGGAAAATTATACACCAGTTAAAGATACCTACTTCTGAAACCCGTACTATCTCTCTCTTAGTTTGAAAATTTCCTAGTAAAAAGAAACTGGTGGTGGTGGTGTAGTTTTCTCTAATTTTACGTTGGTAGTTCTTACGCGGCCATGTGGGATTGTTAAAGAAAGGCTCGCGAAAAGTTTTCTCTTCCCTGTTGGCTGGATAAAGAACCCCAAGATGTTTCTTAAAATATCTTCCTCCTAGAGAAGGAAGAGGTAGAAAAACTCATGAGAGAGGAGGGAAAAGGGGGGGGGTAGGGGATCGTGCATCTTTGGGATTTAAGGAGGATGGAGGCCCGGGATTTTCGTTTCTATCCCATTTGCTTCTTAATTCGCCACCACGGTAGCCAAGTGTAAAAATGGCTGGCGACGATTTTAAAACTGGGACAAGGGGAAACTTGGATTTTGAGTAACAGAAACGTCACTGAGACTGATAGTGAGATTTGAGATTGACTCAAAACCTTTTTCAGGGTTCATACAAACCTGGAAAACCGGGAAATATCAGGGAAATTGATTTTTGCGTCAAACGTCAGGGAAAAATCAGGGAAATTTCAAATAAATAGTAAATGTCAGGGAAATCAGGGAAACTTCAAATAAATAGTAAATGTCAGGGAAATCAGGGAAATTTCAAATAAATAGTAAATGTCAGGGAAATCAGGGAAATTTCAAATAAATAGTAAATGTCAGGGAAATCAGGGAAATTTCAAATAAATAGTAAATGTCAGGGAAATCAGGGAAATTTCAAATAAATAGTAAATGTCAGGGAAATCAGGGAAATTTCAAATAAATAGTAAATGTCAGGGAAATCAGGAAAATTTCAAATAAATAGTAAATGTCAGGGAAATCAGGGAAATTTCAAATAAATAGTAAATGTCAGGGAAATCAGGGAAATTTCAAATAAATAGTAAATGTCAGGGAAATCAGGGAAATTTCAAATAAATAGTAAATGTCAGGGAAATTTCAAATAAATAGTAAATGTCAGGGAAATCAGGGAAATTTCAAATAAATAGTAAATGTCAGGGAAATTTACGAGGATAGTGTACTTTTCGCCCAATCCAGTTTATTTTCGATCGAGGTAGCCGAAAGAAAAATAATTTTCGTATAATTTCCAGCCATAGAGATGGCTCAAGCGGTACTCGCGTTCCCTCTGAGGCTCTGAGTCCTCAAGGCCATGTTTGTAGTGTTATTAGCATACTCTATAAAATTAGGGGCTCTTACACCTGGAAATATCAGGGAAAAACCTGGAAATATCAGGGAAGTTGATTTTCCAGATTTTGTATGAACCCTGTTTTTTCTTTTTTACGTTGAGATACTTTTTTTTGTTGTCTATATTGGAAAGATTGCCAGCTAGTCGTAAACACTATGTTAAGTGGCAGGATACGTTCATAATATGCAAATGAGGTTTTGAAAAGGAAAAGATGTCTTAATTCATTTTTGTTCAAAGATAGTTGATCGACACTTAACCGTTTTTATTTTGACTTTATCCCGAGTTTAAGAACTTCTGGGTTTAGCCTAGAACTTCATTGTGGATTTGACAGGGTTTATTCATTTTTTTCCCGCGACGTAGAACTGTATCTCCGCATCATGGTTTTGTTGTTATAAATCGACTGAGTACAACCAATCTTATCGAACCCATAACTGCTGGTCTAGAATTTCAACTGCAATCTCCGTTTTTACTTTACAAAAATGCCACAGGTGCTTATAAGCGACAAAGAATTTAATACTTCGAACAATTATTAATTTGTTTACGAAATTCTATCAAAAAACAAAGGGCAAATATTTGGTCTGTGGTTTTATGACGAGTCAGAATGCATTACCATCCAAGAAATTCTTAACAGGTCAATTTTAAATGATGATTGTTATCCGTGTTAATTAGCCTTATTCCTGATCAGCACCACCTACCCATAGCGGCGACTTTGAGAACTACTGTAATCGTCAAGCCAATCAGATGTCGCTAAAATCTGGTGACGTCATTTTTGGTCAGACCCCGAGAGTGCCCGTCAGTGACGTCACCAGATTTTAGCGACATCTGATTGGCTTGCCGATTACAGTAGTTCTCAAAGTCGCCGCTATGGGTAGGTGGCGCTGATCAGGAATAAGGCTAATTGGAAATTAATTTAAATTGGGGTTTACATTAAAACAACAAACAAACAATAGGCTTTGTCGAGCCTGTTCCAATAATCAATTGAACGTTGAAGCCTCTCAACAACGTCAAAGATGCGCTTCGGAGGGGGATAAAATGCACAAAGGGAATAATGGAAATAAATCAAAGGGCAGTTTAGATATACTATCGTTGTTGTGCCAAGCGCAGGAAGAATATGACAAGGTAGACACAAAGTTAATTAGAAGCGCAATTAAATTAGATCATAAAATATTAATTATTACTGTTAAATTCTATGTGTGTATCTCAGCAGCAAAAATCAACAGCGGGTTCCAAAACCGAGCCCAAAACTATTATGGAAAACCCTACAAAGAATCCTAATAAAAAGGACATAGTTAAACCCACCCCTTTAAGAGTTCCCTCTTCTAAAAATGAATACTTAGATGAAGAATTATTAAAAAAGAACGGAGCCCCCGAACCCATAACCCCTTCTTCATCTACTAAAGGAACTTCCCTAAGTTTAGCCACTCTTTTCGCTCAAGCTAGCGAACAACAGAAATCATCCTCAACTCCAGCTGCGGCGACAGCGAACAATACCTTAATCAAAAACGAACCTTTCTCTAAACTTTCGACAAGTATCAAGTCTGCCCCCATTAAAATAACCGCTGCTAATAAACCCAATGAGCTTCAACGTTTATTTTCACATCCCGCCGTCAATACCGTTGAACAAATTGAACAACAACAGTTAAACGAAATCCCGATAATTAGGGACCGGTCTACGTCATTCTCGGGACCAAATCTATCCGCGAATGACGTTTTAGAGAAAGGGATAAAACATACTTTAAATCTAACTCCACGAACGCCGAGAAACGATGCCACTTTGATAAATTCTCTGCAAAATTCGGGTGATGGAGTTGAGGCATTATTGCCGCAGTTTTTTAGTACTAGGAGGCATTCGGTCAGTCCCGGTGTAGTGGTAACACCCGCTAGTTTAATGGCTACTTCAAATAAATGTATGATGGATTATGAGGATAGGAAAGTCATAACTCCGGCTATGTTTCAAGAACACCCCGATCTCTCACCTTCCCTTATTTCCCCCGGTTTGAAAACTCAACTTTCAACGTGTAACCCAAGTGATCCTTTTGTAAGACTGTCAATTTTATACACTGGTCTTAGAGGTCAAGTACAAAATATTCCTTTCACTTTCAGGGATCGTTAAATCCTTCATTTTTATCTTCATCTTCCATTTTGAATTTTACCAAACCTCTAATTAATCAAAGACCAGATTTGACACTCTGTAAGCGAATCGATGGTTTCAAAATTAGTTTCTTTCTTTCGTTCATCGTCTTTATATCTTTGTTAGTAAATGGTTTAGATAGCGAAGGACAACCTAAAGAAGTTCTAGCATTGACGAAAGAACATTTAAAAGAATCGCTCGTCTATCTGTTACAGGTTCGTATAATTTTCTATCCTTTTTGTTACGTTAAGACAAGAAGTTATATCTAGTTTATTAGAGAGAAGGTATAAGATGCCTTTGTATTCGCGCGCCATAGTCCCTGCAGTCCTCCTTTCAAAATACAAGGGGGGGACGTAAAAGGAGGCGCCGGGCTATTTCGCCTCTCCTTAGTCGGAAAATATGACTGTAATTTTCGTCACTCGCGTCGTCGCGCTGACGTGAGTTTTCAAGAACCAATGAGATGCTGGTTCTGGTTGTAATTTAGAAACGGGGATTATCTCCGGACCTACTTTTGGACTGGAGATAAGAGCTGCTGGAAATCTGGCGAATTTATACCTTCTCTCTGAGATGCTAGATATAACTTATTGGTTTAGACGCGGGTTTTTCTAATAAGGTTGGGTTCAATTAATCGCGTAGAATGATGACGATTTTCTGACTAAAGTTCATGAAGGCTACATAGCCAGTTTGAAATCGCAGTTGGGGAAATTCAGATTTAAATCGTCTAAAAGTTAAAATTAAGTTAAGATTCGGTAATAAATTTCGGAAATCTTTATTTTTAAATCCATTTCAACCATCTTTTTTTATTTTATTTTATTTTTATTTCTAAAATCGTGGAGAAATTTAACCGATTTTCTATATTTTTTGCGGAATAATTTTTTAATTGGTTTAAATTTCCTTAAGTTTTAATTATCGTAAAATATAAGAATTACGATTTTTTTTTTTCCAAAATTACAAAGGGAGGAACTAAAGTTAATTTTTTTATAGGTTTTAATTGAAATTAAGTTTAAATAAGACCTATAAAAGATAATTGTAACCTTTTTCTTTTAAGTGGGGTTTAACTTTAAACGACTTAAACTCGCTTAAAAAAATAAAGTTTATCTCACTCAAATTTATTTAAACTTGTCTGAGATAAAATTATAATATTTTTTAAAACATGCAAATTTGAAAAAAAAAAAATATCTTTTTCCGATTTTCATGTTTTAAAAATAAATAATATACCTAATAATAAAGTTTATAATTATTTTGAATTAAAATTTAATTCAAAATCATTATAAATTAAGTAAAAAAATAAGAAAATAATATTCAAGACTTAAACTTAATTATAAAAAGTTGCCCATTAGCTATTTTAATTATTAATTAAAAATTTCAAAATTAAATAATGGTAAAATAAAAATAAATCTTACAAACTTAAAATTATAAATCAGTATAAACTAAAAATTAATTTAGTGATTAATTAATTTAAAATTGGCCTGAAACTTTTAATTCGGAAAATAAAAAACAAAAGAAAAATTATGTTTTCAAAAAAAAATAAATCTGTTTATTTTCAACAAAATTGAAACAATTTAAAAAATAATAAAATATTTTTATTGGCAACAATGTATGTTTCTTTTTATTACAATTTTGAATAAATATTTTAAGCGAAGCCCAAGGAAGACAGCTGCAATTTCAAAGTTTGACTCTCTTTGTAAAGTTCCTCGAACTTTGCCATGAGGGAATCAGGGTTTTTTGACAGGTTGTTAAAGTTTTGTCGAGCCAATTTCAAAGTCAGCGTAAAGTACTTGTCATATATTTTGTTGTCGTATGTCAAGTGAGCTACACCCCTATTCCATATCTGACTAGCTATAATAAATAACTAATTTTGGGGAAGTGAATAAATAACTAAATAAATTAATTAATATCTAATTTAAGTAATTAAAAAATAATATTAATTAGTACCTGGGATTCGTCAGTCATTTTGGAAATTATTTCAACAAGTTGGGTAATGTTGCTATAAATCATATCTTCACACATTTTTTGAGAGAGAATGGTCTGAAAACGAATGATAAGTTACTCTTCAACATTCCTACAGTAAAAATCATGGATAAAGAATGCGCGTGAGGAAATTTGTTTTCACTCTACAGGATAGGCAACTCCCTATCTCGAACGACAGATTATTCTGTATATACTCTGTTACAACATCGGTTGTCAGCACGCGCAAAGCTAAGTCTCTATGTAACGTAGCTTTGTACGTGCTGTCAAGCGACAAAAAAACTTCAAGATCTTCAGGATTTAAAATATCCGCGAGTTTTTTAGCTCGAGTGCACGGACCTCTAGGCCTTAGTTTTGAAACATGTGTGAAATTGCCTAAAGCCTACTACACGTATTTGAAACTAAGGCCTAGAGGCCCGTGCACTCGAGCTAAAAAACTCGCGGATATTTTAAATCCTGAAGATCCTGAAGTTTTTCGTGTCTTGACAACACGTACAAAGCTACGTTACATAGAGAAACAGCTTTGCGCGTGCTGACAACCGATATTGTAACAGAGTATATACAGAATAAGCTGTCGCCCGAGATAGGGAGTTGCCTATCCTATAGCGTGAAAACTAATTTCCTCACGCGCATTCTTTATCCATGGTAAAAATGGTAATTATTTTAATTACTTTCAATTGGTAATGAGCGAAATCCCAATTTTCCTCCGAATCTATTTCAGATTCTCTTTCTAAACCCTTTCTTAGAGTTTCAAAGCCAATTTTGATCTTTAAATTATTCTTTATTTCTCTCTCCTAACGGTCGAAAATGATAATTAAAATTTAACCTCAGATTGTTAAGCTTAATTATTTAATTTAACTTACAATTAAAATCCCAAGGAGTCTTTTACACATACAGAAATCCATTTGATTGTGAGAATAATCCCACATATTCTCCAAAATCTCGTACTGTTCCAAAATACAATTGATTTCAAATTCGTGTAAAAAGATGAATTTGTTTATAAATTCTTCATTTTGGTTAGCGTTGATGAACTTAAGTTCTTCGCAAAGAGCTACGGCTATTCTATATACAAATATTTACGTCATTAAACCCTTATAGGGAGGGTGAAGTAGAAAATAAAGTGATTTTTTTTTATCAATTGTTCTGGTTCTACTAATCATAAGACCAGTCTGCATAGTGAAACATTCAGGAAATACTTCCGAATGATTTTAAAATTCAAATTAGGTTCAGATTTTAAGGATAATTTTAAACAAGCCCCTCCGACCAATCGCGTAACGCCCTGCCTTTTTGTTAACAAAATTCACGTGGCACGTTCCGTGTTGAATGAAATTTATCACGAGATTTGATAAAATTCGCGCGCGACGTGATAATCGTGGCGCGAGACATGGATCGTGCCACATGAATTTTGTTAATGAAAAGGCAGGGCGTTACGCGATTGGTCGCAGGTCCTTATTTCAAATTATCCTTAAAATCTGAACCTAATTTGAATATTAAAATAATTCGGAAGTATTTCCTGAATGTTTAACTATGCAGACTGGTCTTGTAATTAGTAGAAGAATCGATAAAAAATCACTTGATTTTCTACTACACCCTTCCTTTAAATTAACTTTAATTGAGATTAGAACATACTTGATTTTCTCCAAATCTTTTTCAATTCGAATAAAATGGAAAAAAATCTTTATTGCTTGCAAAAATATGGTTTTGCAACAGATTAAAATTTCAGGAACTCTTATATCGGCTACTTTCAGCAATTGGCAACATCCTAATAAGACTTCGCCGGATTCCGTTGGTTTTAACGACAATGCGATGTTCCGAAAAGTTTGTAAGTAAAATATAACCACTTTGTTGTGATCAATTCCATCCTGTAAATAAGTTTGAAAGTACTTGAAGTTGAAACTAGGTCGTAATTAGTAAATTGTCGTCAAAGTACTTCTCGCGTGGCTTCAATGATGATCTCACGCCCTTCCTCTAATAGTTTAAGGATTTCTGGTAGTTTTATTTCGTCTTTTTCTAGTAACAGGTGAACTAGGTACTTATGAACGTGGACTTTAACCACTGTCTTTAACGAGGTATTTGATAGTAATTTCTTCAAGCACGTTTCAAGTACTCGATGGTTGTTACATTCCGAGGATAATGCCGCGCTGCAAGCCATCGTAATCGCTGAAGAACCTTCGTAATGAAGACTCATAGCCGTATCCGCTGCTTACCATTAAAGAAAATAAGTCCTCCAACAAACACCGACAGAACTTCTCGAGATACTTACTAAGTTGAAGTAGCATCTCCAAGAACTGATCGTTTTTGCCTTCCATCAAAAGCATTCTCATTTTCAAGTAGGAATAGAAAGGGTTCAACTCGTCGTCTGGAATGGATTTCCAAGTTTCCTTCGCTTCAGTTCCGGCTCCATTTGAAACTTGAAAGAAGCATATCTGTTGCAGCAACAAATTTGATATTTCTTCGTAGCGAATATTTGTGTCCTGTTTAGCGATTTTAGACGTCGCGTTGGACGCGAATCGAAGCCATTTGAACCGTTTTTCGATGTCAGTGAGTTTACTGGATGTCAGGATCGTTACGGTTTGCTTAAGAATCTCTTGTACGAAATCTTCGTCTGGTTCGTAATCCTCGCAAACCTCCAAGTACTTTTCGGCTTCTTTGACGCGTCCCATTTTAAGGAAGGTACAAGCCTTGAGTTGAATAGTAAATAGATGTTCCATGTTCGGGTTTGAAAGTAATTGATAAGCTAAGGCTGAATGGTCCGATTCCAATAATAGGTTTACGATGTTTTCGGCGTCCATGGATTTGAGGAAATTCTTGTTGGGTATTAGGGTATATTCCAGGAATTCCTTCACCAGCATGGTCTTTCCGCTATACAGTACGCAACGCGTCATGTTTAATAGTAATGTGGAATCTGGTTTCAGGGTAAAAGCCGATTCGTAAGCGAGTCCGGCGTTCTTCCAGGCGTTTTTCCGGTCCATTTCTAAATGAACCGTACCCATAAGATAGGAGATCTTAAACTTTAAATCGGTGCTAATTTCCCCGCAAATTTCCATGGATTCCTTCAACCATTCAAGAGACTGCGCGAAATCCTTCTTTTCTCGCGCGTCAATGGCGAAGTTGTACAAAAGCGTAGCTAAGTAACGAGTAGTTACGGGCGACTCCAGTTTGGCAGTTACCATTTTGATGTAATATTTTGCCCCCTTCACATCTCCCTGGGCGTAAAGGATCTCGATGCTGTTGGTCAAGAATACCAATTGCTCCTGACGTACTTTGAAGCGCTCTTGGCTGGACATTTCAAACATAAATTCATCGGAATCTTCTAAATATTCCACGAATTTGGATGAGATTTCGTGGCATACTTTGGCATTTTCAAAGTCTTCAACTTTCAACCATTTGCTGGTAGCGTTCAAAGACGACGTTAAGACCAAACGGCCAAGGTCAATTGATTTTGTTCCATCACATTTCCCTTCTATAAGATGCCATTTTAACTCGAGTATCATGGCAATATTTTGATGCATTAGCGCCAGTATATTATCTTCAAGGTCATTCTGCTCTTCATGGAATTTTTCGATATTTATTGACCATTCCTCTAGCTGGTACGCAATATCGGGTATTTCCCTCGAATTAAGTACATCGCTTCGATATGACGCGAGTTTTTCTCCTATTTTGCGAAGATAATCGCAATCTACCACGAAACTACATGGTTGTGTTAGCATTGTGGATGACGTGGCTTTGTCTAATTCTAAGCCTTGGTCGTCAACAATAATAATTTCATTAGAATCATATGGCGAAAGTGTAATAACTGGTAAATCCATATTTCTATAGTTAAAATTGAGGGCCAGCGCCTTTCTGTCATCAAAAATTAATTAATTTAATGGTAATTATATTATTTTTTGCTGGTTTTGAAAGCGTCTCAAGTTTTCAGTTTTTGAAAAATCCGCCCTTATTCGCGGAATGAGTTTATCGAAGCCGATTGGCTGTTCATAATGATGACATCACTAGTTGTGTTCGGTTGCATTTTGTTTTTAGAACAGAGGGCGCTGAATGGTCCTATTACGTGGACGAAAGTGACGCCTAGGCCTCGCTGTTCCTGTTCTAAAAGTCGTGTGCTTTTTTCCGGAATTTCGCCGAGTATTCTTAATGTAAAATAATTAATTTAACTAATTACTATTAGTTTTGGAAAAATGTATGTGTTAAAAAGGGATAAAAAGGACGAGGAGGACGGTAAGAATTTATAATTTCTCTCAATTTCGTTAGACCTAAGTCCCATATACACATCGTACGTGAACGGTGAACCCCGGTTTTTAATGAAAGGTATGCACCCACTTGTCAGAGTGCCTTGGCCATTTAATCCGTCTTTTAATCATTAATTAGGCTGATTATCGTTGCATATTTTGATTATTATAGGTCCATTGACCCTTATTTATTCTTATATGTATTTACTGTAAATAGAAAACCAGATTTAGGCCTAATTTTTATCTAATAACTGTTGTATCTCAATTAAATAAAAGTCATCTTTTACAAGATTAGAGATTACACGCTGTAATTAAATTAAAACATGTACAGTTGTACTCGTATTACACGCTTCTAAATACGAAACTAAATACGATGATTCGATACTTCATTCATTTGTTAATTATTTATCTGGTTAACTTAGAACCATTTCCTATCTTTATTCTCAGGTCCAGGGGGCAACCCATTTAATAATTTAGAAAAAACAGCTGTTCTACAAGAAGCCAGAACATTTAACGAAACACCAGTCAACCCCAAGAAATGCGCTCACATATTAACCAAAATATTATACCTTCTCAATCAAGTAAATTAAATTAATTAACCACAATTCCCTTTTATACACAATGAAACCTTTATAATTGTAAAAAATGTATGTGTAAAAAAGGGGGAGCAGTTAGGAACTGTGGAAGCAACGGAAGCGTTCTTCGCTATGACAAAATTATTTCAATCAAAAGATACCATTTTACGGAGACTGGTTTACCTTGGTATCAAAGAACTGTCAAAAGTAGCCGAAGATGTTATCATCGTTACTAGTAGTTTAACAAAAGATATGACTGGGAAAGAAGACCAATATAGAGCAGCGGCTATTCGTGCTCTTTGTAAAATAACAGATGTAAATTAAGTTTTTATATTAATTTAACTCATGATATCTTAATTTATATTAAACTGTGTTTTTCATGGGGTTTTTTAGAGTAGTATGCTTCAAGCTATCGAACGTTATATGAAACAAGCCATTGTGGACAAAAATCATTCAGTTTCAAGTGCCGCTTTAGTCTCTTCCTTGGTTAATAATTTAATTTTGAATAAATTAAATTTAATCTTAAATGTTTCTAAATAATTAATTTATATTTTTTTCCCTTAGCACTTAATGGCTGTTAGTCCAGACGTAATTAAACGATGGGTTAATGAAGCCCAAGAGGCTGTTAATTCCGATAGTGTTATGGTCCAATACCACGCTTTAGGCCTACTCTATCGAATACGTAAAACTGACCGTCTAGCTGTTTCCAAATTATTGACAAAATACACAAGATCCCAGTTGAAATCTCCGTACGCGGTTTGCACCCTAGTAAGTCCCCAATTATTATAAAAAAACAGGGTTCGTACACGACCTGGAAAACCAGGAAAAGTCAGGGAAGTTGAAAATGGGCCTAAAATGTCAGGGAAAAGTCAGGGAAGTTGAAAATGGGCCTAAAATGTCAGGGAAAAGTCAGGGAAGTTGAAAATGGGCCTAAAATGTCAGGGAAAAGTCAGGGAAGTTGAAAATGGGCCTAAAATGTCAGGGAAAAGTCAGGGAAGTTGAAAATGGGCCTAAAATGTCAGGGAAAAGTCAGGGAAGTTGAAAATGGGCCTAAAATGTCAGGGAAAAGTCAGGGAAGTTGAAAATGGGCCTAAAATGTCAGGGAAAAGTCAGGGAAATTAAAAATGGACCTTAAAAGTCAGGGAAATGTCAGGGAAAAATTTATTGGAGGGAAATTTAAAGTCTGGATAACTGTAGGGTGACCTTCTGAGACTTGAGCAGAGCCCCAAAATTTGCGGAACTCGCTTCGCTTCGCTCGCTCTAGTTATTTACAACAATAATTCGTGCAAAAATTACTCTAAATTTAGATTGGTTTTCATATATGTTCGCCATGTACAATATTGAAAATGGTCAGGGAAATTTGTTCAAGTTAGTCAGGGAAAACCTGGAAAAGTCAGGGAATTTCATTCCAAAAATTTTGTACGAACCCTGAAAAATAAGTTTTAGCGTTTAATTAAATTAACTTTAATCTTAATTAATTTAGATCAGAATAGCCAGCAAACTTATCGAAGAAGACGAAGCCGGACCCGAAAGTCCTTTATTTGATTTTATTGAGAGTTGTTTGCGGCACAAGAATGAAATGGTTATCTATGAAGCTGCCCATGCTATAGTTAACTTAAAAGCGACCACTTCACGAGAGTTAGCGCCTGCTGTATCAGTTCTTCAATTGTTTTGTAGTTCTCCTAAGCCCACGTTAAGATTTGCGGCTGTTAGAACTTTAAACAAGGTATGTTTCATTAAAACTTATATTTTAGTTTTTCTATAGAAGGTTTATTAATTGATTATTTAGGTTGCTATGACGCATCCCGCTGCTGTTACCGCCTGCAATCTTGATCTAGAAAACCTGATAACTGACGTTAATCGCAGTATAGCCACTTTGGCTATCACAACCCTTTTGAAAACGGGAAGTGAAAGCAGCGTTGATCGGCTCATGAAACAAATTGCCTCTTTTATGTCGGAAATATCTGACGAATTCAAGATTGTTGTTGTTCACGCTATAAAGTATGAACATTGTGAAAGATTACAGGGTTCATACAAACCTGGAAAAACAGGGAAAACATGGAAAAATCAGGGAAAACTCAGGGAAATTTCGAATTTTTAGTAAAATTTAGGGAAATTTTCGTCAAACAGGGGCCAAGTAATTAAGCGAAATGGTCATAAACAACATGCCCTCCATAGGATTAACATTACACTATACTTTGGAGGCTCATAACTCTGGTTATATTAGAGATACGGGGATGTCCTTTGATTATGTAATAGTCCTATTTATCCCCCATCCAACCATACTAAAAACATACGGCTACGACAAACAGGGGCCGAGTAATTAAGCAAAATGTTCGTGAACATACCCTCGATAGGATTAACATTACACTATACTTTGAAGGCTCATAACTCTGGTTATATTAGAGGTACGGGGATGTCCTTTGATTATGTAATAGTCCTATTTGCCCCCCCCCCCCTCCTTCGTTAACATTTGCTCCATAGGATACTCCAAAAACCTGGAAAACTCAGGGATATTTGTTTTCCAAAAGTTGTATGAACCCTGGATTAATTAGACGTAAAATAGACATAATTATGATTAATTTCACCTCCCATCTTCTTCTTCTCCATCCAGATCATTGTGCCACAAATTTCCACGTAAACATTCTGTTATGATGAACTTCCTTTCATCAATGTTACGCGAGGAAGGAGGCTATGATTACAAGAAAGCTATTGTTGACACTATTATTAGCGTCATTGAAGAAAATCCGGAAGCGAAAGAAGCTGGTTTGGCTCATCTCTGCGAGTTCATAGAGGATTGCGAACACACTAGTCTCGCTGTGCGCATCTTGCATCTTCTAGGACGCGAGGGACCTCGAACTTCCAACCCTTCCAAATACATTCGATTTGTTTATAATCGTCTCATCCTTGAAAACACTCCAGTCAGAGCTGGTAACAAATCATTTGCGTTCATTTTTTTTCCCTTTTAAGACTGTATTTAACTATTTACGCTGTTCAAAAGCGGCTGTTACATCATTATCTAAATTTGGAGCCTTTTGCGAAGAACTTTTACCAAATATTCTGGTTTTACTTCAACGTTCTCTTTTGGACTCTGATGATGAAGTCAGGGATCGTGCAACGTATTATATGCAGATTTTGAAAGAGAAACAGAAGGCCTTGGGATCCATGTACATTCTTAATGGTACTTTTTTTTTTTTTTTAATTCATTTTATTTTATTTTATTGTTTATTAGGTTGTTGCAAAATGCAAATCAATTGCAAAAATTAAAATCAAAAATCCCTTTTTTGTTTTTCCTTTGTAGGTATCCAAGTATCCATTGTTGGTTTGGAAAGAGCTCTTCATCATTACACGATGGAACCCTCTGAAGCGCCATTTGACATGAAAACAGTGCCTCTGGCCACGCAGCCACTTCACGAAGAAAAGAAACCTGGTAATTAATTAGTTCATAAAAACCTGGGAATGTAAGGGAAATAAATGGTTGACTAAAAATTCCGGGAAAACTCTATGGTAGGCGGGGTAGATTGATGATGCTGGATGTAGTTGACGTCATGATACTTGTGTGGGAATTATTTCGGTCATTCTTAAGCCAAATCTCTATAAAATAAAGACTTATCTAAGCCTAAATTTAAATACACGCGAAGCCTAAGGTGAAGTACACGCGGAGCCTAAATTGAAAGGCACGCGGAGCCTAAATTGAAAGGCACGCGGAGCCTAATTGAAAGGCACGCGGAGCCTAATTGAAAGGCACGCGGAGCCTAAATTGAAAGGCACGCGGAGCCTAATTGAAAGGCACGCGGAGCCTAATTGAAAGGCACGCGGAGCCTAAATTGAAAGGCACGCGGAGCCTAAATTGAAAGGCACGCGGAGCCTAATTGAAAGGCACGCGAAGCCTAAGTTGAAGTACACGCGAAGCCTAAGTTGAAGTGCACGCGAAGCCTAAATTGAAGTGCACGCGAAGCCTAAATTGAAGTGCACGCGAAGCCTAAATTGAAGTGCACGCGAAGCCTAAATTGAAGTGCACGCGAAGCCTAAATTGAAGTGCACGCGAAGCCTAAATTGAAGTGCACGCGGAGCCTAAATTGAAGTGCACGCGGAGCCTAAATTGAAATGCACGCGGAGCCTAAATTGAAATGCACGCGGAGCCTAAATTGAAATGCACGCGGAGCCTAAATTGAAATGCACGCGGAGCCTAAATTGAAATGCACGCGGAGCCTAAATTGAAATGCACGCGGAGCCTAAATTGAAATGCACGCGGAGCCTAAATTGAAATGCACGCGGAGCCTAAATTTAAATAACTGATCCTTTGTTGCAAAAACTTTCGTTAAACATGTTTTTTCATTTTATAATTTATCTTAGAAATCATTTCTATCGGAAAACCAACAGTTGAAAAGGTGGCCGCTACCAGACAAGATATCTTTGCTGAGCAACTCTCGCAGATAACGGAACTTTCTAATCTTGGTCTTGGTCCTCTGTTCAAATCATCTCAACCTGTTGAATTAACGGAATCAGAAACAGAATACGTTGTCAGGTGTATCAAACACGTATTCCAAAATCATATTGTCTTTCAGGTAAACATAGTTCGTCTATTTTTGTCTAAAATTTACTGTAAAAAAAGTTACTTAAAATGATAAGTTTATTTCAGTTTGATTGTACCAATACTCTGAATGACCAAATCCTAGAAAACGTTAGAGTGGTGATGGAGAATTCAGATGGGTTTGAGCAACTTGCTTGCGTTACGACGAGTAAACTTCCCTATAACGTTACTGGGAACATGTACACTTGTGTCGCGCTCCCAGATGATCCAATATCCGTTACCGCAACCTTTAGTAACGTTTTGAAATACTTGGTCAAAGATTGCGATCCAAATACGGGAATTCCCGATGATGATGATGATGGATATGAAGATGAATATGTTGTAAGTATTTGTATTTTTAAATTGAATTAGATTGTCAGCCGTTAAGGGCAGGGTTCATACAAACCTGGAGTGGAAAGCTCAGGGAAATAAATAGTTGAAATAAAACTCAGGGAAGTTAAGAATTTTTAGTAAAATTCAGGGAGAACGGGAAAATTTGTTTGAATAAGGTTGCTTAAACTATAAGAAACCACTTCCATTGTTATTACTTCATGTATGGGAAAGTACCTGGAAAACTCGGGGGAAATATATGGGAAAATACCTGAAAAACTCGGAAATATATGGGAAAGCATCTGGAAAATGTATGCGAAAGTGCCTGGAAAACTCGGGGAAATATATGGGAAAGCATCTGGGAAATGTATGCGAAAGTACCTGGAAAACTTGGGGAAATATATGGGAAAGTACCTGGAAAACTTGGGGAAATATATGGGAAAGTACCTGGGAAACTTTGGGAAATATATGGGAAAGTACCTGGAAAACTCGGGGGAAATGTATGGGAAAGTACCTGGAAAACTTTGGGAAATGTATGGGAAAGTACCTGTAAAACTTTGGGAAATGTATGGGAAAGTACCTGGAAAACTCGGGGACATATATGGGAAAGCATCTGGGAAATGTATGGGAAAGTACCTGGAAAACTTTGGGAAATGTATGCGAAAGTACCTGGAAAACTTTGGGAAATGTATGGGAAAGTACCTGGAAAACTTTGGGAAATGTATGGGAAAGTACCTGTAAAACTTTGGGAAATGTATGGGAAAGTACCTGGAAAACTCGGGGGAAATGTATGGGAAAGTACCTGGAAAACTCGGGGAAATATATGGGAAAGCATCTGGGAAATTTATGGGAAAGTACCTGGAAAACTTTGGGAAATGTATGCGAAAGTACCTGGAAAACTTTGGGAAATGTATGGGAAAGTACCTGGAAAACTTTGGGAAATGTATGGGAAAGTACCTGGAAAACTCGGGGGAAATATATGGGAAAGTACCTGGAAAACTCGGGGGAAATGTATGGGAAAGTACCTGGAAAACTTTGGGAAATGTATGGGAAAGTACCTGGAAAACTTTGGGAAATGTATGGGAAAGTACCTGTAAAACTTTGGGAAATGTATGGGAAAGTACCTGGAAAATGTATGGGAAAGTACCTGGAAAACTCGGGGGAAATGTATGGGAAAGTACCTGGAAAACTCGGGGGAAATGTATGGGAAAGTACCTGGAAAACTTTGGGAAATGTATGGGAAAGTACCTGTAAAACTTTGGGAAATGTATGGGAAAGTACCTGGAAAATGTATGGGAAAGTACCTGGAAAACTTTGGGAAATGTATGCGAAAGTACCTGGAAAACTTGGGAAATGTATGGGAAAGTACCTGGAAAACTCGGGGGAAATGTATGGGAAAGTACCTGGAAAACTCGGGGGAAATGTATGGGAAAGTACCTGGAAAACTCGGGGGAAATGTATGGGAAAGTACCTGGAAAACTCGGGGAAATATATGGGAAAGCATCTGGGAAATTTATGGGAAAGCATCTGGGAAATTTATGGGAAAGTACCTGGAAAACTTTGGGAAATGTATGCGAAAGTACCTGGAAAACTTTGGGAAATGTATGGGAAAGTACCTGGAAAACTCGGGGGAAATATATGGGAAAGTACCTGGAAAACTTTGGGAAATGTATGGGAAAGTACCTGGAAAACTTTGGGAAATGTATGGGAAAGTACCTGTAAAACTTTGGGAAATGTATGGGAAAGTACCTGGAAAATGTATGGGAAAGTACCTGGAAAACTCGGGGGAAATGTATGGGAAAGTACCTGGAAAACCCGGGGAAATGTATGGGAAAGTACCTGGAAAACTTTGGGAAATGTATGGGAAAGTACCTGTAAAACTTTGGGAAATGTATGGGAAAGTACCTGGAAAATGTATGGGAAAGTACCTGGAAAACTTTGGGAAATGTATGGGAAAGTACCTGGAAAACTTTGGGAAATGTATGGGAAAGTACCTGTAAAACTTTGGGAAATGTATGGGAAAGTACCTGGAAAACTCGGGGACATATATGGGAAAGCATCTGGGAAATGTATGGGAAAGTACCTGGAAAACTTTGGGAAATGTATGCGAAAGTACCTGGAAAACTTTGGGAAATGTATGGGAAAGTACCTGGAAAACTCGGGGGAAATATATGGGAAGAAACCTGGAAAACTCAGTTGAATGAACCCTGAAGGGATACTCACGTTTTAACCCATTTTATTTCTAGCTTGAAGATTTAGAAATAACAGTAGCCGATCACGTTCAGAGAGTCCTAAAAACAAATTTTGCCGCAGCCTGGGAAGAAGTTGGTCCTGAAAATGAATTAGAAGACACATACGCTCTCACGACGGTTAATTCCTTAGAAGGTACATTAATTTTAAGTTAATTTAAGGTTAAAAATTAATATCTTAATTAATTTAAACTGAACAGAAGCCGTTAAGAACATAATTCAATTTATGGGGATGCAGCCTTGCGAACGTTCCGATAAAGTGCCAGAGGGAAAGAGTTCTCATACTCTTTGCATGTCGGGAGTTTATAGAGGGGGCTACGACGTTTTAGTTCGAGCCAAATTGGCTCTTAATCCCGTCTCTGACGGTGGAGTAACCATGAATTTGGCCATTAGAAGCGCGAATCCCGTAGTTAGCGAGATTTTAGCTTCGGCAGTTGGTTGAATTTAATTTAAATATGAATATTAATTATTAATATTATTTTCCTCAACGTGAAAACAAAAAAAAAATAAAAATAAAAATGGGAATTTGAAAAAAAAGCAAAAAGAATATGGATGGCAGAAAAAAAAAGAAGTTATATATTTAAGAGAAACAACACGAACTATGATCTACTAGAATATGTCGCAATAGAATAAATAAAAATTAAAAAGGCACTCGTAATCTTGAAATATGAAATGAAAAGATGCAAATTTCGTTTACTTTTTATTTCTTAAAAAAAAATAAAAATAAAATACATTTCATTATTTCAAGATTAATAATTTAATAATTTTTTCTTCCGTTTCCGTTGATAGTTTCCGTGAATTTATTATTCAAAGGGTTTAATATAAATAAGTATTCTTTAATTTCTAGCAGTGACTAAATAATATAAAATCCACCTTATTCCCTTTCGCCGGAAGTTAGGCTTAGCTCGGGATTCATGGGGGTGAATAACGGGAAGAAATTCGTCTGTCGTCTGCTACAAAAGCCAAAAATATGTACTGTAGCGGACGACAGACGAATTTCTTCCCGGTACTCACCCCCATGAATCCCGAGCTAAGCCTAACTTCCGGCGAAAGGGAATAAGGTGGATTAAGGAAATTTGGCCCCGATTTTAAGCTTAGTACCAATTAGAATATTTAAATTAAAATCCTTTTAGAATAATAAATGCTTGAGGTACTACTTTGAAGTCTGTAAAATGATATTTTTCACTCCTGCCAGGACATTTTTTTTTTGCGTTAATTATTTGTCAGTTTATTACTATGGAGTTTAGCCATCAATTATTTTATTAATATTTTATGTTTTTTTCCTTTAGACTTTAAAAAAAAAAAAAAAAAATACACAGCTGTAAAATGTAATGTAATATTATATCCGAAAAATGAAATTTTCAGACCCATTTTTCCATTCAAAATAAAAACAACAGGAGGGATTTAATATAACTTAAGTTTTTTTTCATGATCCTGTAATGGTTTGGACGAAATCGACAAATAAAATTATACTTTGTTCCGTATTTCTTATTAATTATTGGGCCGTTTTTAATTATTTGTATAGACTAGTGGCACACCATGTTATTTTCCCGTAGAGCTTAATAGAGTCGAAGGCAGAGGACTGCCATTACCCGTTGTATTATCGATTTCTGGATGAAAGTTTCGGTAGATGGCGCTATGATCGTGTGTGTAAGTATTTGGCCTAAAAGTATGCGCGTATCTCGTAAGCGTGTCGGCAGATATGCTCCCCAGTTTTGTATTTTGTCAAATGTTTAACGTAATTAATTAACTAATTATTACTTAAATTAGTTTAATTTCGGTGTTATTTATGTTTTTCAAGCATTAGATGTTGTCAAAGTTTAGTATTTTTGAAGGAAAATGATTTTGGTCATCTTGACCAAGGCTTAACTTTAGTTTTCAAAGTTTGAAGTTCAACAAGTGGTTCGATTAATGGTAATTTATTATTTGGGAATAATTATAATTTTTTTATTAAATAGGATTCTTAATGTCAGTTATTTCGGTTTCGTTTAGACTTAATAGGATAAAAGTTACAGTGCAAAGATTAGTTTTGGCTTTACGGTTCTGTAAAGGGTCAACGCCAGTAGCCAATCAGAGCAAAGGAACTGGGAGGCGCAGTTGACCTTCTGAACTTCAAAAGTTGGCAAACTACAAGAGAAGGTCAAATGACGTCACAAACTCAGCTTTCTAGTGTGACGTCACGTACTCAGATTTCTCGGATGACTCGATCAGCTATGGATTCTACACATTAAAAAAGATTAAGGTAATTAATTTTAAATGCTTTCCTAAAATTAAACTTTCTTATAATCTAAAGATAAGAAAAAAAAGTAAAATAAGGCTATACCAAATTCATTTTTGACGCTACTATATTATTCATAGTTTTGCGTTTCTTTGTCAGAGCAATTTTTTACTCTAGCCAAGGCTTAACTGATAGTCTCCCTTAGGCTTAACTCTTACTCACTCAAGTAAATTGAGTGCGAGATTGTAACATTAAATATAATAGTAGCCCCCAAAGGCCCTCCCGGCGAGTTATATTCAATC
Source organism: Phalangium opilio (assembly GCF_054372755.1). Classification (NCBI taxonomy): domain Eukaryota; kingdom Metazoa; phylum Arthropoda; class Arachnida; order Opiliones; family Phalangiidae; genus Phalangium; species Phalangium opilio. Next base: position 4,276,806 of record NW_028324156.1, read on the forward strand.
TAGTAAAGCGACAAAAACTACCCGAAATTATTTATTCATGAATAAACTTGGAGCTTGCTTTCGTTATAAAAGAGACACATTAGCTAGAGTTGTAAATGTTTTATGCACCGTTTTATTCTACCGTTTGTTGGGGCAACGACGCGGTAATTTAGAGGTATTTCTTTCTTAAACTAAATATGCTAAATTCAACCATGGATTAACTAACGCTAGGGATTGTTCACTAACCGTGTTCCGAATTATTCCTTGATTCCCCTCTTCATTCCCCCAATTTATTGGACTAAAACGGATGTAGATATAGCGCCATCTCTAGGCCAAATAAATCGTTTTTGCGGATTTTAAAGATGGCGGCGCCCAATTTTAGCCGGGATTTAAATTTTTGACGTCATAGGACACGTGACATTTGGTCCAATTTTCTTATAACTTCCTGTTAGGGATAGTAGCTGCGGCTAGGGGGCGTTTGGAACATGCATACTTAATCTTTTAGGGGGAACGAACAATCCCTAGAGTTAGTTAATCCATGATTCAACAATATTAACAGTCAGAGAGTTTAGGGAAAAACTTATTAAGTTTAAAGGTCATGTCAATTATTTTTTAAGGTTTTCTAGGCCTGTTGTAATAATTATGGTAATTTTAAAACTAACATTATCAAAGCAAATAGACATATTTTTGTTTTCGTCTGGTAAACTCAAGCTGTCATTCCGCGGACAGCTATCATCACATCACGTTTCTATTTTGAGTAAATAGATATACAGGGTGTTTGTGAAAGGTCCATCAATAATGAAAGGGCGTATTTATTGGGCCATTTTGAGTCGAAAATGTTCTATGACATTTTTCCGTCCGGGCCACTGTTTTCAAGTTATGATTGGAGTAATTTACGGATGACCCCTTAAATTTAATTTAGAAATTGAAAGACAGCGCTAATTTAATGAAGGGGTCATCCCTAAAATATTCAAATCATAACTCGAAAACCGTGGCTCGGACGGCTAAATGTCATAGAACATTTTCGACTCAAAATGGCCCAATAAATACGCCCTTTCATTATTGATGGACTTTTCACAAACACCCTGTATAATAACAAACTCTTCCGAACACCCGGTACCCTAGGTCCTTTTAAGAAACTGTGTCCGCCCTAATATCCCATGACAGCTGCGACTTTGATAAATACCATTTTATTCTTGGCGTTTTTCTTCCCAAAACTATTTCTTTATTCCTTTTTTTTCCTTCCCCCCCCTTTCTGTTAGAAATATGAGGGGCGAAATCTTTTGAAATATCACAGGTTTTAAGTTTATAGAGAACGTAGAGTGTAGTGTCTAAAGTTCATAAGTTTAAGTAGATTTTACACTTATTTTGAAGTGAGCTACCAAACCACACTATCTCTTTGTGTTTTAGGCCTAATGCGGGGTTATTTTTTTCGGGTACATCAAGGTTACTTGGGGATGACGTAAATGATATGTAATTACATAAGCTTACTGGATATGCTCAGTCCCCCCCTCTTTAAGATTGTGAATTAAATTGTTTTACCTTAATACTGTGTGGGAAAAAAGAAAGGGTATTTGTAGGACTTAAGTACATGAGTGGGATATGAACATCGTTGAATTGTGAACCATAATCTAGATGGAAACCTATGGTATTCATAGCGTGTTATGTTATGCTCGGTCTAATAGACTTTTTCAGTGTAATTAAGATTGAAAGGCACGTTTTTAAATCGTTGCCTTCCATCTCGCTTTTTGCGCCTGCTCTCAGGAAGTCTTTAGCATTACGAAGTACGGATACTGTCAAACTTATGATACTATTAGATAGCTTTAAAATTCAAATGGATTACAGCAGTTTTAATTTTATCATGGATATGTTTAAATACTATATAGGCATACGTATTATGTATTCCAAACTAGGCTATGAAGCTAACCACCAAAGACGCGACATCCTAGCGGATGTGAGGTGGTTAGAAGTAGCTATAGAGAGTTTTCAGTTGGAGGAGCTGAGTCTTGTGACATAATTTACGCTGCCATATTGGTGGGTTGACTGGGTTTAAAGCAGGAATGAAGCTGTGACCACCCAATATGGCTACCAGAACAGCGGTAAGACTTAGGAAGGTGTGACGTACTACTATCCCATCTGAAAACTCTCTTTTCTCATGGGGAACCACCCAATATGGCTACCAAAACAGCGGTAAGATTTAGGAGGGTGTGACGTACTACTATCCCATCTGAAAGCTCTCTATAGGGAGCTAACAGTTCTGACCCTGAAACGTCACACAGGTCAGTATTCTACGTGCAAAAATGCCAACCAGAGGGGGGCTGCGTGACGTCAGACTATCTCTTCCCCTAGCCAGTTGTTAGCTCCCTATTCTCATGGGGAAAGGAACTATAACTCTCCGGAGAAATTTGAGTTTACATTTCGCGCATGCGCAGAGAGAGAAAAACGAACTTGCCTCTCCTTTACAAGGTTAGAAAAACTCGAAGTGGTGATATTCTCAAAAGTTTAGTGCAGAATTTGATGACAAATGGACTTTATTTTAAGTCAAGTATAGTTACATAAATAAGGAAAATAATGGTTTTACGTTAAGTTTAAACTTATTCCGCAAAAATAACTGAGTAATGTTACAACTTGACACGAAATTATTCAAAAATTCAAAAAACTAAATATTTTCACAGACATTTTGCTACTTCTCTTTAAAACTGCAGTTATTCCTCATCCTGATAAAAGTTAATATTAATAAAAATTAGCATTTCTAAGTAACTAAAATTAAAACAAATTCAAAACCCATACAGTAGTATTTTTATCGCAGTCGCGAAACAACCTTGTATACGTTTGCACCAACGCTTTGAATTTTTCTTTCCTAATATTTAAATATAATTAAACTTATTAATCATAAAGGCTACGAGTCGGACTGAAGTAAATTCGAACCGTTCACCATTCCTACTTCTAAAATTAAATCTATCCCTGATCATATAAATATAATTTATTAACCATGGTTATGACTAAATGTAAAAATGCTTTAAAAACGTGACGGATGTAGTATACGTTTTCTAAAACATTTCTACATAAACTTAATTATGATAGTTAGATTAATTTTTAAAATCGCGTATGTTTAAGTAAGGTAACTTACAATATTTCTTTCCTATTCGCATCGGTCTCATCTTTCAATTCTTTGTGAAGTCTAGACAAACCTTCTAAATAAGTCTTTCTGGTAGATCTGTGAAAATGGTTTAATCTTAATTTTAAATTAGATTTAAAATTAAAAAACTCTTACCGCATGTCATCACCAAAAGCTAGGCTACCGTCGGATGGAATCGAACAATTCTCCGCCGTGTCCATGGTCACGTTTTAGATTTGGGTTCTAACAGCACTCGTTAATGTTATAACTTCGATAACGTTTAGACCTAAGGGCCTGTCGCGTTATATAACAGTGTACTAACTACCACAATAGCGTCTTAAATCAAGCGAACTTATTTTATGTCAAATATGAACAACGTTTAACTTAATCATACAAGATTAACTTTGGGGTGATTGAATTACAAGTGATTTGAGATAGAGGTGAACTGTGTATATATATATAGGTACTAGTTTTTAGATCAAAATTAGGTGATACGAGATAAATAAAGCCCTAGTAAAAAACTAACTTTATATTTCTATAATTAAAAGTCTAATTGTTTTTTATTAAGATCATAAGTTTGTAATATATGTTAACCATAAGTATGACACTTCCTATACTTCGTGATGCTACTGAGAGACTTAATGTAGTAATGACACAACTATTAAAATAATTTTAACATAGTTTATTGTCGAGATGATTAAAATACAATAGAGTATCTAAGCTACTAGGAGATTATTGATGCTGTTACAATAGTTGGTTTGCTATTTATACAATACTGTTATCAGCTAGTAGACTTAATAATAGGCCAGTTGGTTTTTTATAGATCGCGTACGTAACAATAATTTAGTTATCTCGCGCAAAGTTGAATGGGGAGAGAGTTTTCCCCTTGAGTCGGGCTGAGGACTTTTAAAAATTGATTGGGAAGGCATTGGTGGGTCATCGAGATTTGCATTGCTCATCGGTGAGTTCTAATTCAAAGCAATACCAACTGAAGACGTTGTTGAAGCTGGAGCCGCCTCTGGTGCAGATCTTGGTGGTAGTAGCAAATACTGGTCGAGGGCCCTTTGTTTAGTTGGGATGCATCAACTGATTCGATCATATCCAAGGACATACTAGCTTGACCTTGAAGGACAATCCTCCCAGAATTTGTTTCATCCAGTTGACTCGATGACAGTTGAATTCAAGATCGAAAGCATAACATTAACAATGCGTCACATTAACGATGAACGCATCGTTAATGTTATGCTTCCGATCTTGAATTCCGTATTAGAGTTTAGCATTACAAATGAGTCTCGTTGAGACCCGGCTGAAATTCTTTCGGAACCACGTGACATGTACGAGGCACCAAATTTTTCTTGCTCAATAGCTTCATCTTCTTGGTCACGTGGTTTATCTTGATGTAGAGGGCCCTTCGTTTAGTTGGGATGCATCAACTGATTCGACCATATCCAAGGACATACTAGCTTGACCTTGAAGGACAATCCTCCCAGAATTTGTTTCATCCAGTTGAAGGCTCTTTCTGGGAGGGCGTCGTTCTCCATTCCTGCTTCTAAAATTAAATCTATCCCTGATCATATGAATATAATTTGTTAACCATGGTTATGACTAAATGTAAAATTGTTTCAAAAACGTGACGGATGAAGTAGGCCTATTAGTCACGTATTTGAAACATTTTTACATAAACTTAATTTTTAAAATCGCGGATGTTTGAGTAAGGTAACTTACAATATTTCTTTCCTATTCGCATCGGTCTCATCTTTCAATTCTTTGGAAAGTCTAGATAAACCTTCTAAATAAGTCTTTCTGGTAGATCTGTGAAAATGGTTTAATCTTAATTTTTAATTAAATTAAAAATTAAAAAACTCTTACCGAATGTCATCACCAAAAGCTAGGCCCATGGTCACGTTTAAGATCTGGGTTCTAACAGCACTCGTTAATGTTGTAACTTCTATGACGTTTTGACCTAAGGGCCTGTCGCGTTATATAACAGTTTACTAACTACCACAATAGCGTGTTTAAACAAGCGAGCTTATTTTATGTCAATTATGGACAACGTTTAACTTAAATTAACATACAAGATTTACTTTGGGGCAAAATCCGCAGTTATTACCGAGACGGCGACTGAATTACAAGTGATTTGAGATAGAGGTGAACAGTGTTTATATAGGTACTAGTTTTTAGATCAAAATTAGGTGATACGAGATAAATCAAGCCCTAATAAAAAACTAACTTTGATATTTCTATAATTTAAAGTCTAATAGACTAGTTTTTTATTAGATCATAAGTTTATAGGATATGTTCCTTCCATAAGTACAGGGCGCCAACTGGTCCTATAATTCCTATAAAATCCTATATTTTGGAAAGTGTCCTATTTTATCCTATATTTTCACAAATTGTCCTATAAAGTCCTATATTTTGAGAATTTTGAAGTAATTAATTATAATCCCTTAAGAAAAACCTCAGAAAATGTCTTGTCTGAGATTTTAGCAGAGCTCCAAATTTGCGGAGCTCGCTTCGCTCGCTCCGGTTATTTATGATTTACTTAATGTTAAATTTAAACAAATTAATTGGCTAATTTTTATAACAATAACAACTCGTGAAAAAATTATTCGACTGAATTTAGACTGGTTTTCATATATGTTCGCCTTGTACGTTATTGCAAATGGTCAGGGAAAATTGTGGAACTTAGTCAGCGAAAACCTGGAAAAGTCAGGGAATTTCATTCCAAAAATTACGAACCCCGTAAAGGCCCAAATTCTAGTTCAGTGGATTTTTTAAAAAACAGTAAACATGATAAGAAAATGGTTACTTCTAATCAGAAAACCTTCCTTATACATTAGAGCCAGTATCAAGTCTTACCTACCGCTGCCTTAGAATTAGAATATAAACAAAAGAAAGTCAGAAATAATATCCTATTTTGTCGAAAAAATAGAAAAGAGTAATAGGTTCCTAACTGTCTGTTTGTGATATTTTCACAGAATAGATATCATTTTGTTTTACCAGTGGTCCCTTTTTGGTTCCTACTTTTAAAATTTAGGTCCTTATTTTACCCTATTTTTATCGTGAAAAGTCCCTTTTTCCCCTATTTATTTTTGAGGTTTTGGTGGGAGCCCTGTAAGTGATATAGTTGGTGATATTTTTTTTAGCAGTGCAAAGGCATTGTATACTATTTTAATTGAAAAATTAAGCAGTATTTCATTAAAATTGGTCGGTTCTGGTTATATACTAGTCATTTAAGAGTCCTATATTATCCTATAATTTCATGAATCTGGTCCTATAAAATCCTATAATTTCGCCTGGCGAATCCTATTTTTCCTATTAAAAATTTCTCTGCAAGAGTTGGCGCCCTGTAAGTAAGACACTTCCTGTACTTGGTATAATGCTAGAGACTTACAGCTCGAGGTAGTTCTAGCAGAACGACAAGCGAGAATTGATTGTCTACACTCGGTTAATTGCAGGACTTCCATCTAGGTCCTATGTAGTCTGTACTACGCCTTTGACAGCGCCTCACTAGGCATGGTCGCTTTACCTCTAATCTATGACCTACTTTAAAAAGTTCATGACAAGCTCCAGTTTGTAACCATTGACAAACTTATGAACATATCTTATGAACTTATGTTACGTTCTATCGCTGTTTTGTGGTTTTTTTCCTTCAATGCTGCCAGAAATAGGCCTGTCTCCGTTTACAAGTTGTGTGGGATTGGAGTGTTTTACGTATGGCCCCTTAAATTTAAGGAATAAACTGAATAACAATTCATGATTTATAATTTAATTAAGGGGTCGCCCGTAAAACATTTCAATCATAGCTTAATTGTTTAGGGTGTCCCTTAGTTGTTATAATACATTTTCGACTCAAAATTGATTTCCCATAGAACCATCCATCCCCACTGTATGTACTTCTGTCCCATAATTACCCTCCCCTTTTTGTAACACCCTGTATTACTTCAAATTACGGTCTTCTGCAGCACATAAATGATCTGTACAATATTAGAAAAGATAATCCAGATTTTTTTTTATGTAGCAACTAAACTGCAGAAACTTGATAAATCGTAAATCAATGGGACTTTCATTTATTTTTTTTTTTTTTTTTTTTTTTGCCATTTTTCGATTTTTTGTAGGATGGGAAAAACAGCTGGTCTCTTCAGCGGCAATCAACAACTTCTTCGCAAGGAAAACTTATCTGACTGAATGACTTTTGGTGGAAGGTGAGTACTACGTTTAAATCTTTTTTAAGCCCATCTTTTTGACGTAAGGATGTATATGGGAAGTGGGGGGGAAAGGGGGGAGGATAGGTAGAAGTTAAACAGGGTTCATACAAACCTGGAAAACCTGGGGAAATAAATAGTTGGCAAAAACACAGTGAAAACTGAGGGATTTTTTAGAATTTTTTAAGTAAAATTCAGGGAATTTAGGGAAATTTATGAAGTTTGAGTACGTTTTCTCTGAAGAGATGTCTTCAACTATAAAAAACCACTCCCGTTGTTATTACTCCATATATGGGAAAAAACCAAAAATAAAGTCAGGGAAATCAGGGAAATTTGTGAGGTTTGAGTAAGTTTGCTCTGAAGGGGTTGCTTCAGCTATAAAAGAAACCACTCCCGTTGTTATTACTCCATATATGGGAAAAAACCTAAAAGAAAGTCAAGGAAATCAGGGAAATTTGTGAGGTTTGAGTAAGTTTGCTCTGAAGGGGTTGCTTCAACTGTAATAAAACCACTCTCGTTGTTATTACTCCATATATGGGAAAAACCTAAGAAGGTCAGGGAAATATATTTGAGAAAACCTGGGAAACTCAGGGAAATCGGTTTTCCAAAAGATGTATGAACCCTGATATATGTATTCGCTATTGTAGTATTTACTTTTAGTTTAATGTAATTATTATTTTGAGGTTTAGCTAAAATCAAAGAATTTATTTTAATTTCAGGTCTTTTTTGACAGAATGACGTCACGATGGACATTTCTTGGAAGGATCACGTTTGGCCATCAGCGAGGGATCAAGATTTGGGCGGTCTAGTGCACGACCGAGCTGCACGGAAGGTCGCGGGAACCAAACCGTACTATTCTAAAGATCTAAAATTACGTCACTATGGTTCCCGAACGCGTTTGTTTTTCGCCGTATTTTTATATCGGTTTGCGTGAACTTTGACTTTTTTGGTGCGATTACATTTGGACTTGTCGCGAATTACGGTTATCTACGAGTTCATCGGGATGCCAGAAATAGTGGGTGAGTACATAAGTTGGCGCGCGAATAAGCATACTTTAATGTCAGAGCGCTGCGTCCCATAGTCCCTTTCCGAGTTGTCAGGTCAGCGTGCAGCGCCCCATAGTCCCTTACCCTAATGCGCAAGGCCAATTGTAACTAGCGAGCAGTACCAAAATGTTGCGCGCGCATTAACAAACTTTCAGGTCAAAGCGCAGCTTCCCGCAGACCCTTTTCCTTTAATGCGCACATCTGGAAGTCAGGTGATCATTTCACCTTGAAGCCTTTTAATGTGATCAAGTTTATTACGGTCCAACCTGGAGGGTGGTGGCAAACCTACAAACTGTCTATCGTGTACTTTCTATAGAACGTCAAAATGCGTCAATCGGTTTCCAAAACTGTTAGTAAAATAAACACTAAGTCGCGTCGCGAGTTTTGTTTTTAAAGGCAAGTTTAGGTTTGTGAACTTTTCGCGTGATAGGTTAGCATCGTGTTTGTGCGCGTTTTTCTGTGTGTGACATTTTTCATCATCTTTGGATTCGATCGTCGTTAAAATGTAAGTACCCGTTTTATTATGTGTTTTCTGTCGCTCGCTTTGTAACGTTCCTGTGCTTTTTTGCGTTATTTGGTTATTAATGACGTCAGACATAGAAGGGAAATATATGGGATAAAACCTGAAAAACTCAGGGAAATATATCTGGGAAAAAACCTGGAACACACAGGGAACTATATTAGGAAAAACCTCGAACACTCAGGGAAATATATTAGGAAAAACCTGGAAAACTCAGGGAACTATATTAGGAAAAACCTGGAACACTCAGGGAAATATATTAGGAAAAACCTGGAAAACTCAGGGAAATATGGGGAAAAACCTAAAAAACTCAGGGAAATATATTAGGAAAAACCTGGAACACTCAGGGAAATATATTAGGAAAACTTGGAACAGTCATGGAAATATATGGTAAAAAACCTGGAAAACACAGGGAAATATATGGTAAAAAACCTGGAAAACACAGGGAAATATATGGTAAAAAACCTGGAAAACACAGGGAAATGTATTAGGAAAAACCTGGAAAACACAGGGAAATGTATTAGGAAAAACCTGGAACACTCAGGGAAATAGGGGAAAAACCTAAAAAACTCAGGGAAATATATGGGAAAAAACGTGGAAAACGCAGCGAAATCTATTTTCCAAAAGTTATATGAACCATGCTTAGAGTGGGCAACAAAAAAAGTAGAATCCTTCAACTTTATTTCTTGGCATCTTCGATATTGTGAAGACCTTTCTGATCTTTTAACAATTTTTGAGATCGTAACGTTTTGGGCGCAAAACTAAATCGCTTTTCCATTATGGAAAAAGGTTCGAGAAAAGCTATAGTTTGAAGGATAGTTTGTCACGACTCTATACACCGATTTTTGAGGGGGGGGGGGAATGCATTAAATTTGCATATAAATAAGCCTTGGTCTCCAGGGAGAGTTAGCGAGATTTCAAAACGTGTAACGACTTTCATTGCTTTTAAAAGTTTGTACAGTATAGTTTTAATCTAAAAGTCACTTTAAAAGATTTTTGTATTTATTATTTAAATTGATTCCTTCGTTAATATTTAAAATGACTTTGTAACATTTATACTATATTGGCCCGGCTTCTTTAAGAATTTATACATTTGTTTTAACTAAGTTTAGGATATGTACAGGGTGTAACCTCGAAAAATGGAGGCTAATTATAGGACAGTGGGATGGTTCTATGGGAAATTGAATGTTGTGACTTCTATCACCATTTTGCCCTTAGAGACACCGTTGAAAAGTTATGAATGGAGTGTTTTAAATTAGAAATCTGTTTTTCAGTTTCTTACTTAAATTTAAGGTGGTCATAAGATATATTCCATAAGTTGGTCACATGAAGTGAATGAGGTAGGTCATAGATTCGAGGTAAAGCGACGCTTGGTGAGGCGCTGTCAAAGGCTTACTACAGACTAAATAGGAAGATGTAAATCCTGCAAAACTAACTAACCGAGTGTAGTACTTCAATTCTCGCTTGTCGTTCTCGAGCTGTAAGTCTCTAGCTTTACGAAGTATGGGCAGTGTCATACTTATGGGAACATATCTTATAAACTTATGTTAAATTTATAGGTCATCTAATCATAAAAAGTTACATTTTCGATTTAAAATTGATTTTCCATTGTACCATCCCACTGTTCGGTCCTATGATTACCCCCTTTTTTGGAACACCCTGTATAGTTCAAAGGAAAGCATTACACTCCGAGGGAATTACCATGCAAATCTCAATGAATTTTAAAATATTATTTAACGACGTTAATATTAACTAGAAGATTTAAAATTAATTAATGTAGGCAAAAGAAGCTAATATTATTAATTGAACTATACTTCCTTTACATTTTTATATGTCTTTTGTTTTAGTTTTAGTTTCAAGGACAATAAGGTAACTATTCTCCGATAATTTTTATTAAGTAGGCTTTATTTTGTCAATGAGTATATCGTTAATTACTTGAAAAGTAATTGTTTGGCCAACTAGATAATTTGCTTTCGAAAACGAGGGTCACTGGTTCCTCTGACTCCATTAGTACCAAATTTAGTTCGAAAGGGGTAGGAAAGGCACAGGAAAAGGCGAAAATCCTAGCCAATAATGAGTCGAGCATAAGTTTATAAGATATGTTCCATAAGTATGACACTACCTTACAGCTCGAGCTAGTTCGAGAACGACAAGCGAAAATTGAAGTACTACACTCGGTTAGTTTTGCGGGACTTCCATCTTCCTATTTAGTCTGTGTACTAAACCTTTGACAGCGCCAAAACCAGGCGTCGCTATACCTCGAATCTATGACCTACTTCAATCACTTCATGACAAGGTCCAGTTTGTAACTAGTTACAAACTTATGGAACATATCTTATAAACTTGTGGTCGAGGTAACGGAACTGTTTTAAGACCATTAGCGGAACAGAATTAGGACTAATAAAATAAAGAAAAAAAGATGAAAAGGTGGGCCCACGCCGTTGTTACAATCCGTATGTGTATGATACAACTCGAGGAATTTATTTCGACTGTTTTTACAAATCACGTGATTTAAATTAGTGTTTGGGCCCACGCGCTAGCCCGAATTTGGGACTGGATTTACTCCATTATTGGATAAAGTAGACTCGCTCGAGATTGACCCTTTTTTCTCTCTCACAGTATTATTAAATTAAGGCAAGAATGCATACAGCTAATAAGAATCATTGTGCACTCCCCCAAATCTCCCAGGTTAATTTCTATGCTGGTTTTGTGGGCCGGGCTTGAGAATCTACTTTCCGTCACGCCTCTTAATTCTGACGTCTTTCTAACTTTGATTTCATTGGTTGGTAGCTACGCGAGTTCCTAGGCGCGGACGCAAGGCTCAATGTCCAGTGTGATAGATTATTCCTGAGGTGAAATTCGTCATACGTAATGATTAGTCTAGCTCCACCCACAAATTCCGCCCTAGATACGTTGAGAAAAATGGATGGATGCGCAAGCATTCCTATTAACTGTATGCATTCATGATTAAGGATAGTCTGGTCCTTTGGTTACCCTTTAAATTAACTTAGAGAAGTCAACTTCAATTTACTTTTATTTGAACCAGCAAGTACCATGTATGAATTCCGAAAATTGCGAATTGCTAGGTAGGAAGTTCATGTGGTTATAGACAGTTTTAAAATAAAGGGGTTAGAGAAATTTTCTCCTTTCTCTCATAATTAGTGATGTGTTATCTCAGTCCCTTGGTGAGATAAGGCTACGTTTGTCAAGTACTGATTAAAACTGAACTGCGAGCCTTTTTCTCTGCTGTCAGTAGACTATTCCATTAATTCCAGAAGGAAAGCCAAGACCAAGGGGAAGGGGGAGGTCACCTTCTTGGGTTATTTCCCTGGCGCCAAGAAGCACCGCTAGAGGGCAGCGCGAGTCGGCTAGCCTCCCTCCCTAAGCGTGTCACGTTGTCTCTTGGTTGGTCCAAGGGGAAATAACCTTAGAGATGGTGCAATGGACACCCGCCTGTTTGTATTGCTTTCTCTTCAGGTAATTTATGAAATAGTCTATTTCCTCATTAGTAGTCTGGTAACACTGGGGTAACGACAAAAACCCCGCCCCTTTTAGTGAAACCCACGTATAGTGCAAAGATCAGAGCTAAATTTCTTTTTGCAAGGACCTCAGGGCGTGGTTTCATATTTATTTTAGAGTTAAGATCAGTTTTCGTTAGTCTACTCTTCTTCTAATTATCCTTCGTATTGTTTAACTACACAAAAGAATATTTGCTAATTATATTGGTTATCGATGCTTAAAAACGGGTAACCGAAGAACGCGTGCCCTTATTTGTAAAGAGGGCGTGTTGCCCTCATATCGGTCACGTGTAAAGGAGGGTATAGGTCAATATTCTTGAATTATGACTGCGGTTTATTGATTTAGTTTAACGGAAATTAGGTTCGGTTACGCGTGCACGGCTGCCCCTTAACGCATCGTCTTCTCTTTTGAGCGGGAATAATACTCTTTGGGAGCATGAAAAGGTGTAACTAGAGCTTAGTTTGAATTTTTTTAATGAGTTTGAATTCAAAAACACCCCCAAGGGTTCTTAAGGGTATTTTGCTTTTAGAATTTATATTCAAACACTACGTATTATCTAGTCTTAAGAATTTTGGGGCTTTACTCGCTGGAAATTACAGAAAAGCCTTCTATGGCCTGGTTAGATACTTTTTCCCATCAAAAATCAAATTTTTTTTTTTAAACTGGGAACTGGAGTAAGTGATCTTAATGGTTATGGAAGCTTTAGCTCGTAAAGAAAGTCGTTATTGGAGAAGCCACGCTCAATTTTAAAAGGAGAAAAAAGTGTTAAACTACTTTTCTTCTGTGCCGTCACAAATTAAGGGGCGTCACGTGTTCTTTGGGCTATTTTAAGTCGAAAATGTTCTATGAAATGGTGAAGAAAGATTTAAATTTAAAAATTGTACTCAAGGAAAACATACTCAAAGGACATCCGCGTATCTTTAATAGTATCAGAGTTATGAGCCTCCAAAGTATACTGCTAAAAAGCTAGAGTTAATCCTATGGAGACAGTGGTGTACAGAGTGTGAAACACTTCTACAGGGGCCATAGGTTTAACACGGGGTGATTTCAGCCTAAATGTTGGCTGCACCTGAAAGCAGACCCTCCATAAAAATAAACGTTCATTATTTCAAAAAAATTATGTGAAAAATCTCGTGTTAACCCTATCCAGGGAATGTTAAAGAACCAGAGTTATGAGCCTCCAAAGTTTCTTGTAAATAAATAGAGAAATGGAGAAAAAAAAGTTATTGCGAGTGGTTAGGGAAATTTGTTGAATTTGGTCATGGAAAAATACTTGGAAAAGTCAGGGAACTTCATTCCTGTTAGGGTACACCTGTACCTGTGTGTATTGACCAAGCTCTTAAATTAGAAATGGCCTTTGGTCTGAGTCTGACTCAATTGGGTTTTGGTCTGTCTTCAAGACGAAATTCGGATGCCCCCAGCGTAGGAAAATCTTTTTATCATCGCGTACCGTTCTAAGCCCCGCTCTCTGTTTTTCTTTTCGGTTGTTTCTCGACCTGGAGCCTGGAGGACCTCCTTTGCTTTTGCTCGACCCTTGGAGGAGAGAGGCGAGATAGAGTAGTTCTCACGAATTAGCTTCTATGTTTAAGACACAGGTGACACTGTCGACGTTATCGTACCGTACTACCCTACCGAAACGCCAGCCGATGTTGCTGGGAGGATTTCTTTGCTTTTCCACAGATGGGGTACAAACGCTACGTTGTAGGTATGGAGATTACTACTCCGTATCACCTGCCTCCTCTAAGTTCGTCCTGAGGGAAATTTGTCCGCATATTGATTTGTGTTCCTTTAGTTTCTTACGCTCGAATTCTTTTTACTTCTTCCCAATCTGAAAGTAAATGTTTCCACTTTGGTACCTCTTCATACTTTTTTAGGAAAGAGCATTTGTTTTTCTCTCTCTTTTAGCTAAGCCTAAAATAACCCTATTTTAAATTTCAAACTCTTAATAAAAGAGCTAGAAGACGCAATTTTTCCTCCAACCTTAACCCTAACCTTACATAAACGTAACCTAACCTAACACTAACCGTCCGTATCCAAATCTAACCCTAACAGTCCGTAACTAAACCTAACCCTAACAGTCCGTATCTAAACCTAACCCTAACAGTCTGTATCTAAACCTAACACTAACCTTACTTGAATACCATAAATCTAATGGGAACGGGGGGGTGGTCAAGATGCTTTCTTATCTCCACTAAAAGCTACGCCAAATTTCAGTCTGGGTACTACGTACTTCTATTAATAAACTTCCGTTTTCCCTAATACGCTGAGCCTTGATCCTCTAGAATTAACTACACCTTTGAGAATTTGAATTTGAAAGTTTTGGGCGCTTGTAAAACTCTCTGTACAGATGCACTGTAAAGCGTGTTAGTTTCCACAAAAAGGTGCTATATAGGCCTTGTTTGATTTTTCCAAAAACGAAAACGAACGGTACCGTTATAAGGCCTCTCTCTCTCTCTCTCTCACTCTCTCTCTCTCACTCTCTCTCTCTCTCTCTCACTCTCTCTCTCTCTTTCTCTCTCTCTTTCTCTCTCTCACTCTCTCTCTGTTTAATTCCCTTGATGCGCAATTAACTCTCAGCGCCTATATTTTGAGCTGATTATAAGTTCCGCTCGTGCTGGGAGTTTTCCCGCCTTTTTCCTTTCGTTCTTTCCCGCCAACTCGTTGTAGGTAGTTTTAACCCCAGGAGGAATGGAAAAAGACAGCGTTTTCGCTACTGTTTCGTAATAAATCATTATGGAAGTCGAAAAGAAAATCTTTCCTTTTATCGTTATAGACAGTTACATTTATTACTTATAGAGAAACCAACACAGGGGCGGAAGGTTGCCCTCTTAGGCTATTTCCCTTGGCGGCAACCAAGGGGCAACATCAGACGGAGTTCACTACACGCGGGAGGGAGGCTAGCCGGCTCGCGCTGCCTCTAGCGGTTGGTGCTTCTTGACGCGAGGGAAATTACACAAGAGGGTGATCTCCTCAGCCTCTACTGCGTTTGCTTTCCTTTCTGGAATAAATGGCATAGTCTATAGATTTGCTGAACTCCAATTATTTTCAAAATGAGTTTGCGTTTTGGCTAGAACCTTATATTATACGTGGTGAATTTATATTATTTGTTAAATTGTCTCGTGAATATTAACCTCTATTGCCCTTTTAAAAGGTTATTTAGATTGCTGTAGGGTGTGAAGACTGGTGTAGTTGGCCATCTTGTTTTCTTTAGACGTTTAACATTGATGGTGTTGTGGACAACAAAGATATGGCTTGAAATAATAAGGACCAAATTTGGTGCAGGACTGGTAACTTCGTAGCCCTATCTAACGTCCTTGTTTTTCACATACCCATCAATGTTCCTACGCTCGATCTCTTAAATAGAAGTCCCAAAGTTGATTGGACAATATTTTTGGGCTTATTTAATAGATTCATGATGAATAAATAAATTTTCAGCCCCCTTATTCTAAGGGGAATTAATTTAATGTGAATTTGTTTTCGACTTTATATAAATTAGTTAAACTTAATGAGGTATTGTTTAATGACACTCCTAGGATATCGAAAAGTCTCAAATTGAATTTTTAAGGTAACTTCAGTGAACTTTAGTAAATTTTCTCTAATTTATATACAGTATAACACTAATTAAATTTAAATATAGTTAACGCTTTTTGACTATTAATTAATAATGTTCTATTATTCAAATAAATTACAGATAATAAATAACGTCCTGGAAAATGATACGCAATGAAACTTGAAGCAAACCGTCTTGGGTAAGTCCATTTTTAAAATAATTTTTTTTAGTAGACCGTAGACGAATTATGTCTAATTTTGGATTTGGGGCCAATTACGCGTAACAAAACGTTTTGGCGTCGTCTTCTAAATTGTAACGTATCTAAAAATCATTTTTCATTTGGGCTAAAAATACATTTGCCTTTGCCAATCACGCCCAAACAATTATCTTAACCCTAATTCTTTTTTTTTTCTTGGTCCATCATCGTCCGATACTTGAGCACGATTTACTAAATTGATAAAAAGGGTTCATTGATAAAGAAAATTATGATTAGTTTCCTTCCCCCTTCCCCTTTACCCTTTGACCCCCTGATGTTTGTCGTCGCGACGCCTTAATCTTTTCTTGTCGTGGCCTTTTTCTTAATTACCTATCGATTATCTTGATCGTCTAAGGTCAAGGGTTAGGTTAGGTTAAGTCTAATTGAGTGGGAAAGGTTTTTCTCGTGTCACGGTCCATTTCAACTTCAACTATCTCTTTAAAGTCTGACGTTATCAAATCGAAATTGACCCTTTCAAGTAACTCTTTACTCAACTGTCCAATAAAAGTTGGCAGCCCGTAAAGTGAAGGATTCGATTGGATCTGACATTCTGACGCCATTTTTTCTTTTTTTTTTTTCGGTTTTGTTTTGTAGTTTGTATCCATCCATACGAGTTATTTCTTAAGCCTTGGCAACTCCGGCTTCAGATACTCATCATTTTTCAAAATATATCTTCAAATTGTTTTTTTATTATAATATTCAATTCAATTAGAAAATTAACATAGTTGCATCTGTTTGTAGATTTTCCACCTTAACATTGATGTATTGCGGGTAAAACATTTCTACAGGCGTGTATTGGAAATACCATAGGCGTTTTACCCCTGAAGTTTTGCTTCCCCCATAAGCAAATTCGTAAATTTCGCTAGTTATTTTACGAGGAAGGAATGATATATACAGGGTGTTACAAAAAGGGAGGGTCATTATAGGACCGAAGTGCAGTGGGATGGTTCTATGGGAAGTAAATTTTGATTGATGAAATTGTATAATAACTTCTTAGACTATGACATTTTTGACCTAAGGTCACCCCAAAGTAAGGTATGATTAGAGTGTTTTATGGATGACCCCTTAAATTTAACATAAGAAAGTGAGAGAAAATTCTAATTTAATTAAGGGGTTGTCCATAAAACACCTGAACAATCATAACTTGTTTAGGTGTGTCCCTTTGTGACAAAATGTCATAAAAGTTACACAATTTTCGACTCAAAATTGATTTCCCATAGAACTGACGGTACTTCTCTCCTTTGGTATACACCACCCTGTTTAATTTTCCCAGATCTCATATAAGTTCTGCTCAACACCAAGAACGGCGAATAGAAAAATTAAGAAACTTAATCAAAATTAATTAAGACCATAAGGTTTATTACATAAACCCTTTAATTCAATTTTCATCATCAGTACAAGTTATAGTTTTCTGTTTGGAGCCCTGACTTCCAAAGTAACTTAGAATTTGGGAAAAATCTTCCTTCCTTTTTTAATTTTACACGGAATTTTTCCGTTTAAAATTTAAGAAACGGCACCAAAACCCCTGTCCCTGTCCCTGTGCCGGACCGAAACGTACGCTTACGATGAGAGAGAGAGATCGCTAGCGTACGCGGTGGCGATACGAAGCCCCGCGTAGAGAGAGAACTGCCTGCCTGGTATATTAGTGAGAGGGGGAAGAGGGAGAGGGGGCATCCCGCTCGGAGAGAGAGGAAAGAAAGGTAGTTTAAATCTCGCGGGCTTTTTTGAGTGAAGGGAAACAAGATGATAATTTTCGTGCACTACTGCACTTTTTTAATTTTACACGGAATTTTATTCCGTTAAAATTTAAGAAACGGCACCATGCGCGTGATACATCAGAGATTATGCTGAATGGTTAGGTTAGGTTAGGTTAGGTTTCGTAAAATAGAGGGGACGGTTTACGGTCATAGTGATTTCTGGTTTAGGGGATCCAGGATTTGGTTTTAGATACATTATTTGATTCGTATGGTTTTGAAAAATTATACTTTAGTGGGGTGCACAATTTAGTTTCATTAATATTATTTGAAATGTGACGTTATTAGAAATTAAGGGGATACACGATTGCGTTTCAGAAATGTTTTTAGTTGTACGATTTATTGGAGATCAACTATACGGGGGGTCACGTGAGCCGTGTAAAATTACTATTAAGGCCCAGCCCTTGGGCCATCTTGTTATCTTACGTTCTATTTGATTCTATCTCATCCCATTTCAAACTATAGACGTTCATGGAAGGAAGTTTAATTGAGTGGAAAGGGGGCGTTATTGTCCGGGGTTTCCGTTGTTATTCAATACGGTTTCATTCGCTTTGTTATCGTGGATAGATCATTCGATCAAGTGAAGCTTGAAAAATATCAATCACCGAGTTTACCTCCGCCCATCCAACTAACCCCTAGTCCGCCCCCCCTCCCTCCCACGCCCTATAATTCAATTTTCTCAACCTAACTTTCCCGCCAAATAGAGAGTTTCATTCTTAAAGATCACTTTCGATGTAAGAAAAGATCCACCAGCACAATCATTTTAAGGTATACGGTAGTCGTATCTCTTATCGTTTGAGAATCGAAGACCATTGATTGTAGTAACAAGTGTTGCCATGTGTCAAGGAAACCTGAACAATTCAGGGAATTTCAAATGGACCAAAAAAGTCAGGGAATTATAGTATATAAAAAGCGATTTAAACGCAGTTCTTTAATTATGTTTAGAAAAAGGACAGTTGGTCCTAAAATGTCAGGGAAAATCGTATAAATGGTCAGGGAAAATCTATAAAAGGTCAGGGAAAATCGTATAAAAGGTCAGGGAAAACCTGGAAAAGTCAGGGATTTTGAATCTCAAAATTTCCAGGCAACCCTGAGTAAATACATGATTTATTTATTATCAATTTGTTCAGAGAGTGAGTCATCTTTGAACTTTGACCTAATCTCCCTGTTTGTACAAATTGTTTTTATAAATCTATGGGAAATCAGTTTTCTTCCATGACATTTTGTCACAAGGGACACAATTCACAAGTTATGATTGGAGTGTTTTACGTATGCTCCCTTAAATTTAAGTAAGAAATTGAATTACGCCAGTTTATGAGCTTCTGGTTTCTCCAGAATTATATCAAAGGAATACCCCAATTTTAACTTCCAAGGCAAACTCAATTTGAGACGAACTAATTTTTCATCTCAGACTGCGAATTCCACACGTCTTTACTTGGGTCTTAATGGACACCCGCCTTTGAATTTATTGCAAGAACTAAATGATACCGTTACGAAAAACCATGATTATAAGCCTTTAAGGCGGAAAGTTATGACGATGGAAGGGAATTGTTCCAAATTTTCATTGGATAAAGAGAGAGAAAATTTTGCTCGAATGCTCTTTCGTTTGCTCATTCGA
Source organism: Phalangium opilio (assembly GCF_054372755.1). Taxonomy (NCBI): domain Eukaryota; kingdom Metazoa; phylum Arthropoda; class Arachnida; order Opiliones; family Phalangiidae; genus Phalangium; species Phalangium opilio. The sequence goes on from NW_028324156.1 coordinate 4,296,371, forward strand.
TTCGTTTCTCTTTTGTGATGTATGAACCACCCCGCCCCTTAACGCCACCCACTATCATTGTTTCTGTATAGTCCCTTAGCACATTGTACAGGGAAGTTCAGGGAAAACCCGTAAATTATCAGGGAATTTTTACATACAAAGTCAGACCTTTGATTTTAATTAGATATTAGATAATAAAGTTGTCTGAATAGGTTAGAACTTTTCTTACGACTTTGAACTTTCTTAAATTGATAAACACTGTGGATTTTTCTGCGAAACGCAGTGTTCTAAGGGTTTATGAGATCCTTTTGTTCATTCTGCCGGCAACCATGGGAACAAACTGCGATAAATTTTGAACAATCAATCGCTTTTATGGCTGTCTTGTTAGCGGGTTGTTAGATGAAAGGGTAACTTATACCGGGGCTTCAACGTTTTTAGTTCACGCAACTGAATATTGGTTGGGGGGGGGAGAACAAACTTCTATCAATAAATATATTTTTGATCCGTTATCTCTCTCTCGCCTCCACCACCTTGGAATAAAACAAAGTAAATAACACGAATCTATTAATTATTACGAATAAATATCCGCGTTGACTAGTTTGATTATTTATTCAGGGATAGAAGGGTTAGTGCTTATGAGGTTAGTCAAGTAAGCAGGTGACCCGTCTAGATAGTGATATCGTTTTGAGACGTAGAGTGTGGACCATGGTGAAATCGGAACTTATATCCCACCCAATTGAGTTTAAGAAAACAAGTGATATGTAGTTTATTAGGGAGAAGGTGTAAATTCGCCACATTTCCAGCAGCTTTATCTCCAGTCCAAACGTATAGTAGGTCCGGAGTTAATCCCCGCCGCCTCTAAATTACAACCACCAGCATCTCATTGGTTCTTGAAAACTCACGTCAGCGCGACGCGAATGACGAAAATTACGTATTTTTCCGACTGAGGAGAGGCGAAATAGCCCGGCCTCCTTTTACGTCCCCCCTTGTATTTTGAAGGGGGAATGGGACAATGGAGCGCGAATACTTGGGCATCTTATACCTTCTCCCTAATAAACTAGATATCACTTCTTGGTTTAAAAATAACCAAACCTAACCCCATTTTATCTAACCTAAGCCCAACCAAACTTAACCCCCATTGGTTCTAACCTAAGCCCACCAACCAAACCTAACCCCTCATTGAATCTCATCTAAGCCTAACCAAACCTAACTCCATTGGATCTAACCTTTAAACAACTACTAAATTTTGAATGCTAGCTTGTTTCCAAGGTTATATACAGGCGTTTTTGGGTCAATATATGTTTTTTAATCAAACAGAGTGGATTTCCATGCCTAATAAGGTTTTTTTACAATAAAAATACAACAATATTTCGCTGTTGGAAAAATAAACTAAATTAAATTAGGCTTGCCTACTTTTGTAAATACATACAGGGTGTTTCTTCTTTGTCGAACGATGTGTAACTTCCATGACACTGTTTTCAAGGTAAGATTGTCCAGAGTGTTTTACGGATGACCCCTTAAATTTAATTAAGAAAGACTATGATTAAATGCTAATTTAATTATGGAGTTATCCCTAAAACACCCATCAAATCATAACAGTGTCCCTTGTGGCAAAATTAGAAATAGAAGTTACATTTTCGACTCAAAATCGATTTCCCAAAGAACATCCCCCTTAATTTATGCATACAGACTTATCAGAAACACCCTGTATGTATAGTCTTATAGAAATATGCGCGAGCCACGAGATCAGGCTGGGGTTATAGGTCAAAACGGCACGTGATTCCGGCACTAAAACGACAGTTATGATTTTTACACTATATATATATATATATATATATATATTTTTACGACTCGGTATTGTTTTGCTTATATTCCCCGGAATTTTTACGATCGCCTTGCGATATAAATGATTTTTTTGTTACGTTACGGTACTAGATTCCAGGCGTGATTTGAATTATTTATTTCGGATTCCTGGTATTCATTTTTATATTTTGTTTTATTTATTTTATTTTTTTTTATATATTTGACGTTGCCGTGTTGGTTGCTATCGCGTTTACCATAAGTTTATAAGTGATATGTTCCTACCATAAGTATGACACTACCTATACTTGGTAATGCTAGAGACTTTCAGCTCCAGCTAGTTCTAGCAGAACGACAAGCGAGAATTGAAGTACTATCACTCGGTGGTTAGTTTTGCAGGACTTCCATCTTCCTACCTATTTAGTCTGTACTAAGCCTTTGACAGCGCCTGACCAGACGTCGCTTTACCTCGAATCTATGACCTACTTCAATCACTTCATGACAAGCTACAGTTTCTAAGTTACTAGTGACAAACTTATCAGTGGAACATATCTTATATAAACTTATGCGTTTACGTCTATACCACCACGTTTCTCCTGGCTGAAAAAACCGTCGATCGAAACAGTAATATCTTGGAAAAATATGTACATACATATCTATCTCTTCGATATTTTATTTCTGGAATAGTTATGGTATAGAGTATAGTGGCACTACGTGTTAAATTCCTATAGAGTATAACATAGTCGTAGGTAGCCAGGTACCATTACTCTATACTGTCTCGGGTTGACTTTAATATTCCCTGGAAAGGTACGCCGCTCTTTTTTCGATGAAATATCAGAATTTTAATAAAATATATTAATGAAATGTTTAGGTCTAACAGAGTTTTGTTAGAAAAAACGGTGGTAGGACCGAAGTATATCGGGTTCTATGGACGATTTTGAGCCGAAAATGTAACTTTAATGACATTCAATTTTTTCAAGTTATGGTTGGAGTCTTTTACGGATGACCCCTTAAATCCATGTGAAAAAAATTAGCTCTCAGTAAAACCAAGAAGTGATATCTAGTTTATTAGGGAGAAGGTATAAATTGTCCACATTTCCAGCTTTATCTCCAGTCCAAACGTATAGTAGGTCCGCAGTTAATCCCCGCCGCCTCTAAATTACAACATCCAGCATCTCACTGGTTCTTGAAAACTCACGTCATCGCGACGCAAATGACGAAAATTACGTGTTTTCCGACTGAGGAGAGGCGAAATAGCCCGCGGCCTCCTTTTACGTCCCCTCTTGTATATTGAAAGGGGGACTGGGACTATGGCGCGCGAATACTTAGGCATCTTATACTTTCTCCCTAATAAACTAGATATCACTTCTTGATGCTACATTTTGTCCCTTGGGGCAAAGATGTCATTGAAGTTACATTTTCGCCTCAAAATCGTCCATAGGACCAACTGGACTTAGAATCCATAGAATCCACACCCTTTTAAGTATCCTGAATTTTAATAGCGAAAACAATTGAAATAATTTATTGGTCTCAATTTAAATATTTCTACTGGCCAGTTAGTTGTTAGTTCATAAAAGAGCTCGAATTATATTTCTAATTTATCTTTATTTTGAAATACGATAAAGGGGAATATTGCTGTTATCTTACTGAAGTCGCTGTTGAAGAAATAGAACACTTAATGTTTTTATTTTTTTTTATATATTTTCTGTTTTGAATTAAGCTAAAGAATATAAATTATAATTTTTTTTGGTTTTATTCTAATTTGTTTGAGAGGAAATATTGGTTGGCCACTTCTGTATGTTCAATATCAGTTTAGTCGAGACTATTTTAATTCATATTCCTTTTAACATCACGGTATAAATCCGCCTTACTATATTGCAACTAAATAATGCACCGAGGAATTGCATGCACCAAAAGATTAAATTACTTTTTCCCTTAAAACGTAAATTGCCATTGGATACTTTAAAAGACCAAAAAAAAAGAAAAGAAATAGTGATTATGTTATTTTTTTAGGGTAGAAAAAACTTTAAGCAGATGTAAAATGAATTCACGCGAGACTAATTATAGAGTATTACCCTTTATTATGCTACAGTTTGAAGTATATTAAACCCTAGTTATCAAAATACCAAAATTAAGTACTCTGTATTTAAAAATTGCGCGCTTTCTGAATGATTTCCTGGGTTTTCCAAAAGTTGTATGAACCCTGCGTTTCATCTTACCTCATTTCTCCCTGGTTTCAGTACCTTGTCTTCAAAAAAATTATAACTTCCGTTGTTAATTAACTTTCCTCTTGTGTACCTTTAACTCCTTTCCTAGGATTGGGTTGAAATTTGAATTCTTTGGAAGTAATTTGAATAAACGTTAGCTACGAAGGAAATGGTTGCATTTTATTTTCTCTCTCGATTCCCTTAGCGTGGTGCAATTGTTATCTTTTGAAAAAGAAGTAATGCGTGTAAAGGCTTGAGAAAAATGGTTGTTTTTTTGTTTTTCGACAAAAGTAGTTTTCCTCAAACGAATCGAAACCTCAAAAATTCGACGAAAATAGAATATTTTTTATACCCAAAAATTTAATAAATTGGAAACGTTAAATTTAATGGTTGTTTCATACCCGCTCCAAATAAGCCAATATCTGTATCTATACACCATGTTCCAAAAGGTGTTAGTTTCGAAGTAAAGTGGGATGGTTCTGTGAGAATTTGAGAAATCAATTTTGAGTCGAAAATGCTGACTTCTGCGACATTTTTCCCTATCGACACTGTTTGCAAGTTATAAAAATTGGAGTGTTTTAAAGATGGCCCCTTTAATTTTATTGAGAAACTGAAATAAATGCTGATTTAATTAAGGGGTCATCCGTAAAACACTCCAATCATAACTTGTTTTGGGTGAATCTTAGGGCAAAATGTCACAGAAGTTACAACATTTTCGACTCGAAATCGTTCAAAGAACACGACCCCTTAAATTCTGAGGTACCTTTCAGAAACCACCTGTATATCCTATAGACTAACTTTATTGTTTATTTATTTTATTTGATTTATTTATTTATTTCGAACTGAGGGATCGGGTCGCTAAGCCAAGTCGGCTTACTTCACCAACTATCCGCCATCTTTTAAAATGGCGTCGTGGATAATAGCGAGCAACGCTGGGTCTCTTTGCTGCTAGTTTCAAATACGTTACTATTAATTACAGACCAATCATTGAAGATGCGTGTATACTTGTCTTTAGACGAAATAGACCATCCTACCCACCTACTTGCTTGATATTCGGCGAACAGTCATTCGGGATTACTCCGCGAATACCGGTATTAAGAGGAATGCCAACGTGGTTTCTTAGAAACACTTCAACGCGCGCAGTAATAAATGATGGGTCCCATATTCCAGCGCTTTTCTTCCGAAATATTTCTACTGTAACTTGACTCTTGGGACAACCGTATAGGGACAGCACTTGTCCTCTCTCTCGCTCCTCTCTCTCTATCTCTCTCCCTCTCTATCTCTCTCCCTCTCTTTCTCTCTCTCGCTCTTTCCTCTCGCTCGCTCTCTTTCTCTCTCTCTCTTTCCTCTCTCTCTCTTTCCTCTCTCTCTCTCTCTCGCTCTCTCTTTCTCTCTCTCCCTCCCTCTTTCTCTCTCCCTCTCTCTCTCTCTCTATCTCTCTTCCTAAAGTCTCTTTTCCCATTCCTTAGTATCAAGTCTTCCGAGATCTCACAACCAACTGAACTGTACCATATAGAACTACAGTTTTTAGGCAAGCTATAGCGTATAAATACTCAATATTAAATCGCGTTGTAAGAAAGTAGTTTTGGTCATGTGTCCCTGAATATGACCCTCGGTGGAAGAATATTTCTCGATTCTTGCTGACAGAATTTTTCTATATTTATTTTTTTTTTATTTTTTGAAAAATGAAATATTTAAGAGCTACGTTAAGACTTGGCTTACGTTACGTTAGGCTTAGCTTTATTTTACCTTTAGGCCTAGATGGGAAGGAAATATGTATTTTTGAAATCTTCCTTGTGGACCAAAATCTAAAATAATTCTAGGTAAATATCAACCCAAGCAAAGAGAATTAAATATTAAAGTGGAATTTATAATAACTTATATAGAAACTTGCGGGAAATCAAGGAGGATTACGTATGCGGTAGAAATAAGGATATGCCATTAAATAAGGGTGATTAAAATAGTGTCTAGGTAAATATCTACCCGAGCAAAGAGTATTAAAGATAGGAGTGATTTTTATTTTGAAGAAACTGGAGTAAAAAAGGAGGATTAAGTATGGAGGTATGGAGTGGAAATAAGGGTATGTCAGAAAAAAGGAATGATCAAAGTAGTGTTTAGGTAAAGATCAAACCGAGCAAAGAGAATTAAAAATGGGAGTGAGTTTAATCTTGTAGAAACAGGGGTAAAAAAAAGAGGATTAAGTATGGAGTGGACAACGTTGTGTTTAGGCTCGGGTACGATAGTTCTATATTTTCTTTGGTTTAGGTAAAGATCCACCCTAGCAAAGAGGATTAAAGATAGGAGTGAGTTTTATCTTGTAGAAACAGTCATAAAATAAAGGAGGATTACGTATGGAGTAGAAATAAGGATTTGTCATTAAACAGGATACAGTTATGATCAAAATAGTATTTAGGTAAAGATCCACTCGAGCAAGGAGTACTTTTATAATTAAGTACAGAATCTCACGTAAAATCAAGGATTTTGTATGGAGTAGAAACAAGCGAGGATGATTAAATTAGCTATTACCATACTTCGTATTACGAACTTCTTTAGGAAAATGTTTAAAACTCATTTCTGAAAGAAAACTCGTTGGAAGGAAAGTTTAAACTCGGTGAAGGGAGAGAGAGAAAAAAATTTATGGAAAAATGCTGATTTTAGGAGAACCTTTAGCTCCGGTAATGACTCCCAAGGCCCTTACACTCTTGTTTTAAAAACCGTTCAAACTATATATTTTTTCTTTTCTTTTGGTTTCCTTTTCTCCTATCCTTTCCTTAAGGAAAAAGGTTCCTCTGTTCCTGGAATGCTTGAAGGAAGTATATATACAATGCTAATGAGTTTAGTATACCCCAAAAAATCCCCCCGAGGTTTTAAGCAGGCGGTACGGGAGGGACATAAGCGATTTTAAAAATGTCGGTCAGTTTTTTTATTTAAAACTTTATTAGTTTATTTATTTTTAATTTACAATATATATTTTTTTTATTTCTAATATGCTAATATAATATCGTTGAAAGACTTCGTAGTTAGTTAGATAGAGTGGTTTTCTACGTTCCCGCCTTAATTTTTAGGCCATTTTAAAAAGTTGTTGATCAGTCTGGCCTATTGTGAGTTGGTTAGATGCTTTTTAGTTTAGTTTATACGACGAAATGAGGTTTTAGGTCTTTTGGCGTTTATAGATAATGATAGTTGAATATTCTTACTGAATATTGATAGTGTTCTTAACTTATAGCCGAATATCTTGCCTGGCTTGCTCCTCCGTTATATATCCTTCATTTTTAATTAATGATATATGTTTTAAGTAATTAGAAAGAAAATATTTACATATTTTGATGTAATCAGAAGGGGATAATAGAAGAAGGATGACACTCCGTATCATCTTAATACTTTAGTTATGTAACGTGATTCTTCCCAGGCTCATGCCCCTTTTTTTTTGCTCTCCCGCTCATTAAACTTCAGATGAGCATCGCACCGTGGGGTGAATTCTATAACTATTTGTCAGTACTAAATCCTCAGCAATCAACCCACAAACCTTGATTGTCTTGACGTGGGACCAAAATCCATGCACAAGTGCATGCGCCTTGGAAAATACTTAAGCGCTAATAGATTAATGAATGATGAGGGAACTATTTAGAGCGTATGTGATTCGGTTTAGTAAGCTTGCTATAATAAATGTTAAGGGATGTTGGGAAGAATCATGTTACAATTACCCTGGCCTCTTTATGGCACACTTCTCTCGAAGAGAAGCATTATATACTTCTGATATAATTAAAACGTTAATTATATTATATTACCTTTAGCGTAAGCTTTCTCCAATAAATCCTTAGCGGCGTGTTTTATTGAACCCATTTCGCTCTTGGTACATGCTTAATTATAAAACTAATTATTATTAATTTATTATTCATTTATTTATTTATTTAATTAATTACATCGTCCTTCTATTTGTCCCCATTCGGGGCACCAAGCTTTCCCATCATATTTTAATTGAAACTTTGAAATTCGTTTGGATGATTGGTAAAAGCATTCTTGGCCCAACAAGTTGAATTTTCCTTTACTGAGTTGATTTCTATAATTATTTCAACTTTATTTATTTATTTAAATGCTTACCTTGGTTTTAACGCCTCTATTAATGCGGTTGCAATATCACTCCATGGTATTTCACGTTCAGCCATTTTATGTTAGGTTTTGAAGTGTCAACCTTGGGTTTGTCATTATTTGTCTAAAGGTCTGGCGTTTATGAAACTTTTAGTTTTTATTTTCGATAAGGAAGTGACTGATAAAAATTGCGTTTCAACTCGTTGCGCAATATACTGCTGGTTCTAAAGAAACTTGAGAATGGCACCTTTTAGGCTTAGATAGTGTTAAGGCTTGTTTCCAATTAGCATACAGTGCCATTCCTAGGCTTTATTATTTAATTTGAGTGATTAAAATTTATTTTTATAATATTATAGGTAGAAAAATGCATTTTTTATTGCCAGTTGGCACCTTTTAGGCTTAGATAAGACTTGTTTCCAATTAGCATTAAGTGCCATTTCGAGTCTTTTTTTATTAGAGAGATTAAAAGTGATTTTAAAATTACTATGGGCGGAAAAAAATTCACCTTTCATTGCGATGTGGCACCATTTAGGCTTATATAGTATTAAAACTGGTTTCCAATTAGCATTAAGTGCCATTTCTAGGCTTTATTGTTTGATTTGAGAGACTAAAATTGATTATTTAATATTTTGATCAGAAAAAATTCACCTTTTTATTGCCATTTGGGACCACTTAGGCTTATGTTGTTTTAAAGCCGGTTTCTAATTAGCATTAAAGTGTTAGTGCCATAATTTTCGTCAACCACAAACTTAAAATGCGAAAAAAATCCTTGAAAAATCTAGTTTATTATGATATGTTTACTTTTTTATTTGGTTTCGTAGCAATTTATAAAATTGCAATCAAAGTATTGGGTTTGGAAAAGGCCTAGTTAAAATTTTGTTTCGTTTGATGACGTAGTAAGGAGAAATTTTTACTCTAGATGTCGCTCACGTGACGCCTGTTAGTGTCTCAGCGCCGCGTTAAGCCTATTTTATTCAGATTCACGCGGCATTAGTAGACTCAGGAGTAACGGGCGCTCGCGCTTGGCTTTTCCGCGAGATGCCGTGAGTGACGTAGCAAGGAGAAAAACCCGCGAAAAATCTTCTCCGAAAATTTGCTTTTGCCCCCAAATTTCAAGTTTTCAAAGTGTTTTTTCTATGTTTTCCCTCATATTTAAATATTTATCAAGCATATTTTTGGAATCAGAAGAGTTTAAACTCTCAAAAAAGTAACGTTTTCTTTAGATTTGAGATAATTTTTAAATCAGGTCGCTATTCCTTTAAGTACCATTTCTGGGTTTTCGAATTAAAATAAATTAGTTTTAACAATATTATTGATAGAAAAAAATGCAGTTTTTATTGGTTTAAAATTGTGATTATTACAATATATTTAAATTTAAACACACATTAATTAATGTTGTATGGTTAAAAATAATTCGCGTGAGGTATGTTGAGTTTAGACATCAGTCGTGAACATTTTACAAATTCGCGAATCTTTGGGCTTGTTCGTGGGTAACGTAACCTGTAGGAAATTAATTTAATTAATATTAAAATTATCGTAATTAACATTAAAATTATCGTAATTAACATTAAAATTATCGTAATTAACATTAAAATTATCGTAATTAACATTAAAATTATCGTAATTAACACTAAAATTATCGTAATTAATATAAAAATGATTGTAATTAATATTTAATTATTATCCATTTTTAATTTAATTACCGTGCGCGACGGCTTGTTGTATTAAATCCTTGCAGGCGTGTTTAATAGAACCCATTTCGCTTTGGGTGCAAGCTTAATTAATTATGGAAAATGATAATTATTTAGATGAAAATTAATTGCCTTTTTAAATCAATTGATTAATTCTTACAAGTGCCTCTGCAACCGGGCCAAGCTCCACACGTGGCTTCACCATCGTATTTTAATTTCAGTTTCGAAATTCTTTTAGTTGACTTATACTGGCAAACTTGACCACATAACGTCACGCTACCTGAGCTGTAATTGTATTTAAATTTGATTAAAAATTCAAGCGGTACTTGGTTAATTAAAGGCTGGGTGAAAAGGAAAATAAATTGATTTTTTCTATTGATTCTTCTACTAATTATAAGACCAATTTGCAGAGTGTGAAATACGCGGGTCATTGGTCAGAGGGTGCTAATTTCAAATTATCTATGAAATCTTAAACTAATTTGAATTTTAAATTCATTCAGAGGTGTTTCCTGGATATTTCACTATGCAAGTTGGTCTTATAATTAGTAGAAGAATCGATGACGAAAAATCACTTGATTTTCCTTTTCGTCCTCAGTTTAAGGGTTTCCAAGGGTTAAGGTAAACGTGAAAGGGCCCAAACGTATGTCATTGAGATTTAAAAATGGACCAAAATGGTCAGAGAGTATTTAGAATTTAAATTAAGTTCTGGAATTAGATTTTAGTGTTGAAAATGTCTTGTGTTTATGAAAATTTCAACAATAACTTGAGAAATGTTTTTAATTTACGAAATATGTTTTAAAACATAACTTGAACATTTACTTGTTTATGAAAATAATGTTGTTAAAAATATACTCTTAACATTGACAACTCTTGATTTTTCTAAGTTGACAAAATAATCAGGGAAAAATCATAGGAAATAATTAGAGAATAATTATAGGAAATGATCAGAGAAAATCATTGGAAATAATCAGGGAAAATCATTGGAAATAATTAGAGAATAATTATAGGAAATAATCAGGGAAAATCATAATCAGGGAAAATCATTGAAAATAATTATAGGAAGTAATTAGAGAATAATTATAGGAAGTAATTAGAGAATAATTATAGGAAATAATTAAAGAATAATTATAGGAAATAATCAGGGAAAATCATAGGGAAAAATCAGGGAAAATCATAGGGAAAAATCAGGGAAAATCATAGGGAAATAATCAGGGAAAATCATTGGAAATAATTATAGGAAGTAATTAGAGAATGATTATAGGAAATAATTAAAGATCAGGGGAAAATCATAGGACATAATCAGGAAAAAATCAGGGAAAATCATAGGAAATAATCAGGTAAAATCATAGGAAATAATCAGGGAAAATCATAGGACATAATCAGGGAAAAAACATTGGAAATAATCAAGGAAACATCATAGGAAATAATCAGGAAAAAATCTTAGGAAATAATCAGGGAACATATTGTCAAAGTCAGGGAATTTTAATCTAAAACATTTGTGACAAACCTGTAAAATATACATTACCTGGGTCTCATTTGTTCCAGAAGAGACGTAATAACCATTTCCCACGGTAAAGCAGCGGCCATTGTCAAAAATACTTATTTACTAGTTGAGTATAATTTGACTAAATAACAATTAACTAAAGTTGAATCGATCTATTCGGCTTTTATACTAGTTCCAAAATCAAGCGTAGGCGTGGGTTGTTTTTCCGCTAAGCCTAACGATAACTTAAATAAAATGACGTAACGTAACGCCGATTAGATACGACTGCTACTTGACGCGATATTCGCGGGCTTCTAATTCAACCAGATCCAACGACCTTAGAAGACGCATCCAAACTAAAACTTTTCGCTTTCAAACGGAAAAGGGAAATTCCCGTTTAAAGGGAGGGTTTATTTATTTCATTTCTCAGGGAAGCGTATGAAATTAATTTACATATACAGGGTGTTTCTGATAAATCTTGCATAAATTAAGGGGGGATGTTCTTTGGGAAGTCAATTTTGAGTCGAAAATGTTGTAACTTCTATCGCCATTTTGATTGCCACAAAGGACACTATTTTCGAGTTAAAATTTAGTGGTGTATTTTACGGATTTAATTAAGAAACTGATTTAGACAATGATTTCTAATTTAATTAAGGGGTCATCCCTAAAACACCCATCAAATCATAACTTGAAAACAATGGCCCGGACGTCAAAATGGAGATAGAAGTTACATTTTCGACTCGAAATTGATTTCCCAAAGAACCATCCCCCTTAATTTATGCCAGACTTATAAGAAGCATCCTGTATAAATAAAAATGCACCTTGCCTTCCCTTTAATAAAAACGTTAATCACTTAACTAAAAACATCGTTAAAGTTATTAAATAAAAGAAAAATAACAACCTTGAAATAGTTTTACTTTTCGGTTTAAGAAAAAATTTGTTTCCATTACAAAAACTTAACTCTCCGTGGGAAATTAATATACTAAATTTGCTAGCTTAAAATATTATAAAACGCTGCTATTTTCAATGTTAAAATAGGTCCTTTTCAAGATTGCAACCGAATAAGGGGCATTAGCTTTTTGTAACTAACGATTTGGAATCAATCTTGCTTCCTTCCCCCCTCTCCCCAAATGCATTAAGATGGGTTAACCCCCTTTCAGAACCCCTTTGCCTCAAACCCCATTTTATTTAATAAAAAAAGAAATTTTATTTCCTTTTACTATATTATTTCCATACACTAGCCTAGATTTTAATGAAAAGGATTTTTATTTAATTAATTCTAGTCTTTGGTAGGTTTGAAGGTATATCAAACTTAACCTTTGACCTGCTTAAAAAGGGGGAAATTATTGAAAAAAGAAATTAAGGTAGCATTTTAATCACAATCATCATAAGTTCATAAGATATGTTCCCCCATAAGTTTGTCACTGGTTACAAACTGGAACTTGTCATGAAGTGAATGAGGTAGGTCATAGATTCGAGGTAAAGCGAAGACGCCTGGTGAGGCGCTGTCAAAGGCTTAGTACAGAATAAATAGGACCTAGATGGAAGTCCTGCAAAACTAACCACCGAGTTACTTCAATTCTCGCTTGTCGTTCTGCTAGAACTAGCTCGAGCTGTAAGTCTCTCGGTATAGCATTACGAAGTATAGGTGTCATACTTATGAGGAACATATCTTATAAACTTATACAATCAGTGAGAAATATTTTAAGTCTCAAACTGCTACAATAACCGAATAAAACTTTAAAGTATTTTTCACTAATCGCCATTTTATTTTAATCATAGACGTGATTACCCTCTCGTGAAAAAGTTTTAGGCCTATAGCTATGAATTTCTTATTGTTATTAGTTTTCCATTTTTTTGTGAAAAAAAATCAAGCCGGCTTCACACGCTATCTTTTTTTTTTTATAAAAATATCGAAACTTGGCCTTAATTTTCCAACAATATATTCAACGTCACCGAATCGATTTTCTTTAGAAATCTCGTTACAGACCATTCCAGAAGAGATGTGCAAACACCACTGGGACAGGCGTCTGCTTTCTTGGGTAATTTCCCTCGCGCCAAGAAGTCTCCCAGCATCCTCAGCGTTTAGGTAGGGTCGTACAGTAAGGACGCCCCCTGTGTCTTAAAAATAGAAGATAGTTATCATACAAATACAATGGCGCTAGGCGGCAGCACTTAACAATCACCTACCGAAGGGTAGGGGCGTGCGCGAGGTACACTGGGAGAGGGAGAGTTTCGGTGCATGCCGCAGGTCGCCCATAATCATTTCCAATCCATCTAGGTTTATCCCTAGTTTCAGTGCAAGTCTATTTTTCAAAAAAAATTCGTTTGTAAATGTGTGTTGCCGGCTTTACGATTCTAGAGCTCGTCTTCGCTCTCAATCTCTTAGGTTTTTAGCTAGTAATAAATCATTCTTTACTACTTTCCAAGTCGTTTTCGCTAAATGACATTGAGTTCGAAATAACGTTGGGATCGGATCGTTTGAAACGAGATTTTTTTTTTACTCTCTCTCTCTTTTTTATATTTTTTTATTCTTTTATCCACTACCTATATACTCTACTTAAGGAAAAACGCTTTCCCGGCCGGGGCTTCTCTAAGACATTAGTCAAGGGTTTAAAGAAATTCTCAACTCACTTTCTATAGAATGGCCGCTCGTTTTCGTAACAAGCGCTAAAAAACTTATTCCTTAAGCCTTGTTTTCCAATTTTGAAATATGGCGCTCTTTTATAATCGTCGCGAGCTTAGGCCTGTATATGTAAGTCACGTGTTTTGTGAATTGTATACCTTCATTCGTTAAGCCTTGGTTTTCAATTTTGTAATTTAATAGTTATATATGGAGTTCTTTCAAACGTATTGTCACATTTAGAGCCAAATTCATGAAAGCGATCGCAAGTTGCGTTAAGTTGCGCAAATTTTGCGTCTGAAAAAAAATTTGCGTTGGTTCGTATTCACGAAGAGAAAGTTGCGTTTCGCAACTATTTATGTAACGCAAACTGCGCAACTTCATTTCGACCAATTAAAAGCAAGCGCGCCTTTTTTAAGTTAAGCCTACTTTTCAAAAACGAGAAAGGCGTTGGTCGATGTTTCTTTAAAAGAAAGGCAAGCAAATTGGAAGGAAAGAGAAATTGAATTATATATTAATAACATGTTTGAAGAGTCGTCCAGAGTTAATAAAGGGAGAAATAACTCCAAATGGTAAATTTCACTCGACGAAGCAGATTTCTAAAGCTTGGGATGAAGTCGCCAAGTTGCACTATATCTATTTACATGAAATAACGGTCTTATCTGACTAATTAAACCATGGGGAGTTCAAATAAAATAGTTAAAAAAATATTGGCCCGTCGCAAGTATTTTTAATTTTTTTTTTTTTTCGAAAATTTCAAAATTTAATGTTTTTACCGTAACTCCTGTATACTGTATTCCGCACTCAGTCTTGTAAAAAACGTAATTAATAGCCGATAATTTGGAAAAGGCGCATTATTTTGGCTGAAGGAACTAAATTTTAAAACTCATATTTAGAAATAGGGGCATAATTTTTGGTGAAGGCACTAAATTCAAAAACCGATATCTTGGAAAAGGTGGCAACTAGTTACAGAATCCATCAAACCTAACCTAGCTAGAGCTATAGGGATACGAATTTTTGGTGATTTCAAATTTTCAAACGAAGTTTTGGCCCAGTTCCGGCGGACGAATATTTTTTTAACTATTTTTTTTAAACTCCCCGTGCTCTAATTAGTCAGGAAAGACTGTTATTTCATGTAAATAGATATAATGCAATTGTACCGAAACGTGAAATAACCCGCGATACAGTTGGTTGTGATACTTTGTAATGCAAATCTCGACCAACTACACCCTGAAAACTACCACCAGGGCTACCACTTGCCATGAATGACAATCCCATCAGAACCTAAACGAATATTTAAAATTCATTACATATAGCCTATAAATAGCGTGCATTTTATTTATCGCATATAACTTGCCTGCGTTTCAACAGCCAGTGAAGAGCTTCTTCTGGTGGGATGCTCTTAAAAGATCGCAAAGCTCGAAAACATTTGTTCTTGGAAGCCTATAATAGTCTCTAAACACATGTTCGGGAAACTCAAACGCATTAGTTCTATCCCTAAAAATTCTCTGACGCCGCAGATCTCTTCGTTCGGCAACTACGATTAACTCCAGAAACTCCATTTTTGTTTTTGAAATTGAAATTCGCGCACGTTTTGAAGTAATTTTCCCGCGTTTTACTACTTGCGATCGTTAAAAACGAAGCGCAAAAGTTGCGTTACAAAAGAACACGTGATTAACGCATTTTGCGTTGATTTTTTATCATGAATACCAAGTTGCGTCAGGTGAAAAAAGTTGCGATTAGGGCGCTACCTTTGACTGTATTAAATTTTGCGTCAGACGCAAAAATTGCGTTTTCATGAATTTGGCTCTTAATTGTAAAGAATTGTCACGTGGTTGGTGAATACATTTAATTGTAAAGAATTTTCACGTGCTTTGTTAAATATATATCTTCATTCGTTAAGCCTTGGTTTTCAATTTTGAAATTTAATAGTTATACATAAATTCACGTGGCTTGTGAATACATTTAATTGTAAAGAATCGATTTTAAATTTCAAATTCCGTTCTTTAACCATCCTTTTAAAGGGGCTGTAAAGTGGCATTGGAGGGTGGGTAAACATTATTTCAAATACGTCACAGGCACCACGTGATGCCTTCTTTAACAGTCCCTTTAAGACTCTAAAAACTTAATTATTTGGAACTTTGGTAAAACATTTTCGAATACCAATTTGATCGTTAAGAACTCGACTTTTCTTAACACTAAAAAAACACCGTTGAATTCAGAAGTTCTTAAAAGTTTATGGTCCATGTTTAATTCAAACTTTGTTGTAATGTTTGTCTAACTAAAAGTATACAATGAAGCGAAAGCTAAACCCCTAAGAAAATTAGTTTAACTGCTTTGTAGGGGGTGTGCCGCTTTTAAACTTTGGCTTCTATCAAGTCTTCCCACAAATGTTTGTCTACAACGCGAGCTGAATTTTAAACTAAACCAACCAGCTGGAATTTAAAGGGCGAGTCTAATTTAAACGTGCACTTTTTAAATCCAATTTAATGTGGTAGGGGATATTTTTGTCTCTAAAATAAAAGGAGTTTCGTTGAAATCCGTTAAGATTTCAACAAATTACTAATTTTTTAAATAATTAGAAACCAGGGTTAATGTGAACAAAACTGATACTCGAGAAGCTAATTACAAACGCGGTTTCTTGAAGTTGCTTCGCGAACCAACTCGAAGCGGCTTTGTAGGCTAGTCTCTAGTTTTCAGGGGTATTCTAGACTGGTACTTATATTTGTACATGTACTGGTACTTGCACTGGTGCTTGTATTTGTACTTGTACTGGTGCTTGTATTTGTACTTGTACTGGTGCTTGTATTTGTACTTGTACTGGTGCTTGTATTTGTACTTGTACTGGTGCTTGTATTTGTACTTGTACTTGTATTTGTACTGGTGCTTGTATTTGTACTTGTACTTGTACTGGTGCTTGTATTTGTACTTGTACTTGTACTGGTGCTTGTATTTGTACTTGTACTTGTACTGGTGCTTGTATTTGTACTTGTACAAATTACTTTTTGGTATATCTAACATTTTATTAGGTAAAATTATAAATTATTGAAATATAATTATTATATTTATATAGACTAAGTAATAGACATTTTTAATTTAGTCTTTAAAATTTAACGATTAAAGTGAGACTTGCCCTTTAAGATCTATATAAAGGAATAAGTGTACCTCCAGTGAATGTGTGTAGGTAAAGGTGGACGAATACACAATGTAAAAGAAAGTAGTGTAAATCCGGAAGTGGATGTTAATGACTACCTTTGCTGTAAGAAATGAAGTAAAACTTAGGTTACAGCGTGGTTACGGATCGTTAAGGTGAAGAAGGAACGCTTAACATGATAAATCGTTTTGGGGGGCAATTGTCTAAGTTGTCTGCGCCTTGTTTTTATCGCAAACGTCAGCTAAAGATAGCACCATACCTCACCGCGTTTTGCAACTGACAAGTTATATAACAAGAAAAATTAGTATCATACGTTTTGGTTTTGTTTCATGATACTTTTCCTTTAATCCTTTTTAATTACGGATCTGTTAATTGAGGTTAATCACTGTCGACACAATCTGAAATAATTTATCTACTTTTTTTTTTTTTACTTGGAGTTTATACCAAATAAAAGGCAATACAGAATACAGGGTGTGTTCGAAAAAGGTTGGTAATTATTATAGGACTATGGGAAATCAATTTTGAGTGTCAAAAATGTATTATAACTTTTATGACATTTTTGCCCCAAGATTCACTTTAAACGGGTTATGATTGGATGGTGTATTTTACGGATGACCCCTTAAATTTAACATAAGAAACTGATCCAAGACAATGAATTATAATTTAATTTAATTAAGGGGTCATCCGTAAAACGTTCCAATCATAACTTTTTTACGGTGTCTCTTATGGGTAAAATGTCATAGAAGTTATAATACATTTTCGATTCTCAAAATTTATTGATTTCCCATAGAACCATCCCACTGTATGCACTTCAGTCCAACCATTATTTTTGGAACACCCTGTATATCATTATGAACGAATTCAAATGACCCCCTCCCGCATTGTTCTCAGTCGTAACTAACGTCCAAAAAAAAGGGTGGTATTATTTATGCGTGTCACGTTTTTCTAACTTTGGATGAAAAGAGAAACGAAAAATTAAAGTCTTTTAGAGAAACATTAAAATATCAGCTGTTCTCTACGATTGTCGCGATCATTTTGCGTTTTTTAAGCTCGTTAGGCTTAGCAGGGGGCGTTAGTAATCGTTAATTTCAGAACTCGAAAAGTCGTTACATTTGAATAATTATTCCTTCTTTTTTGTTAAGTTTGATTATGATCCTAAAAATAATTTTAGCGAATTAAATTGGACTGCTCTGGGATCGCTCGTGGTCCACTCCCAGAGCACCCCGAGCGGTCCAGTGGAAGTTACTTTGCCCCTTAATTTTTAGTTGGGGTTTTCTCCTTGGACACCGGTAAATCTTACCTTTCTAATGCTAAAAAAAAAAAGGTATGTACCAATTGCTTGCGAGCCAGTAGTGGCTCCTCCCTGTTTCAAAAGGGATCTACTAAGAAGGCAAATAAAGATTCATTCACTGCGGGTGAAACATTTCTACAGGCTGTCATTGTACATAATTGTAAATAATTTTCTTGTTGGTATAAATTTTAATTTAGTGTTTTTTTTTATTGTACAACATTTAATGCTTTGTTTTAGTTTTTTTTATTTTCGGACCTGTGAACCCACGTTAGAGGGTTCCTCCCTGTTCCAAAAGGGATTTGTAATTAAAAGGGTCAATAAACCATTCATTCATTCATAGGATTAACATGGGCCTGTTTCAGCCTAAAAAGTGGCTTCCCTTACTTGCGCACTGTTTTTAATATTATTATTTTTAAATAATTATTAAATTAACTAATGAGTTTAAACTTAAACACCAACACTCATAATCATTAACAATAATTAAATAATTATATGAAAGTTATTTATTTTTAAATGATTATTTAATCTTCTGACTGACTGATAATCAACACCCAACACAAGCTTCTTTACCTAGAAGGCT
This sequence comes from Phalangium opilio, assembly GCF_054372755.1. NCBI lineage: Eukaryota > Metazoa > Arthropoda > Arachnida > Opiliones > Phalangiidae > Phalangium > Phalangium opilio. The sequence continues at coordinate 4,315,268 of NW_028324156.1, forward strand.
GAAATTTTGCAGGGACGCTACTCTTAAGTAGTAGGCAAGTGCTAAGAAAGTTTGTAACAATCCGCCGCCATCTTGAAAAATGGCGTCCAGAAATGTAGAAAAAACTTCTTTGTGGAAATACGTCGGCGCGTTTCAACAGATTTATTTAATATTTAGTACAATGTTTCCTTATACCCTATAGAAACCCTTAATGGCTTTCGGCTTTCGATTAGCCGCCATATTTAACAATGGCTTCCCGAAATCTCATAACTCCTGGTGCCTTTACTACACTAGTTTACAATGTAAATTAAAGTCAATAGAGTTAACTTAGAAGACTACTGTTATAGACTTAGTTCGAATTTAAAGAAAAAAACTTTGGTTTATTTTGTTTGCAAACCGTATGTTTCTTCTCACGAAATTTTAGACCTAAATATTTAAGACAACTTCAAAAATAGAAGTAAACTAATAGACTCGTTAGGCTTAGCTAAAATTCAAGTTCCTGAATGCTCCTTTTGTCTATCTAGTTCTCATTCGGCTGTTGGATTGGAGGGGAGGGGAAGTTTCAACTTTGATATTTGGTTGTGCATTATTATTTGTTAAAATCGGGCCTTGGCTCCTTGGACGGAATCTTTGAAGTTTTGAGATCTTTAGAAAATGGGTATATTGTAGTTTCCTTCGAAGCTCGGATTCAAACGTTTGCTAATAAGCTCAACGCCTGTTTGTTTCAGCATTTTCTCGGATTTTAGTTACCATTTGTAAAGATTCCTCTCCCTCTTTTGAAAAGGACCGCGTGCACCATCGTGTCCCTTTTTACTCTATAAGGAGAGTGGACGGACAGGACAGCGGCTGACTTTTGTGAATTATGTTAGCTAGGAATTTAAAAAACAAAGGGTACATAGAACTTTGGGTACAAAAATTCCTTTTATTCTCGTCTAGCGACAAAACTTTTCAACTGGATAATCCAGAGAAGTGCTTCGCAAATTTAATGAAATTATACAAAACAAACTCGAGATGCGGTTAAATTTAGTCTCTACTCTCTAGGGTAGGCAAGGGGAAGGGGGAGAGATGGAAAATGCGGGTTATATTTGACGTCACGTTTCTTCTGACCGAATTATTTCACTCATTCTTAAGCCTAATCTCTGTAAGAAAAAAAAAATAACCATGACTTTGCTAAGCCTAAATTGAAATAAACGTTAAGTCTAAATTTTGCTTTTATGCGAATATGCAGGGTTTATACAAACTTGGAGAACCTGGAAATGTCAAGGAAATAGGTTTTTGATTAAATGTTCAGGGAAAATTTGAGGAGTATTATAATTTTTAGTAAAATTCAGGGGAAACTCGGGTAAATTTTTCGTTTTTAGTAAATTTTAGGGAAAATTCGGGGAAATTTTAAATCTTTAGTAAAGTTTAGGGAACATTGGGGAAATGTTTAATCTTAAGTAAAGTTTAGGGAAAATTCGGGGTAATTTTTAGTCTTAAGGGGAAAACTCGAGTAAATTTATAATTTTTAGTAAAATTCAGGTAAAAATAGGGGAAATTTATAACTTTTAGTAAAATTCGGGGAAAAATGAGGGTTTATCATTTTTAGTAGAGATGGGCCGATACCGATCCCATATCGGTATCGGCCCATCTCTACAACCTATTTTCTTATTTATTTTATTATTGATATCGGTTAATATATCGGTATCGGTTTAATATCGGTTTATTCGAAGGATCGGGTAAAATATCGGTATCGGCACGTATCGGTTTCCCAAGTATCGAATGATATCGGTATCGGTTAAAACTGTATCGGCTCATCTCTAATTTTTAGTAAAATTCAGGGAAATTAATGACACTTGAGTAAGGTTTTCATGAAGTGGTTGCTCCAACTAAAAATAACCAATTGCGTATAGTTGTTACAAAAATAGCATTCCTGCAGCTAATAGGTGGCCTTATACCTGGAAATATATGGGAAAACACCTGGAAATGTCAGCTACAGAAATCGGTTTTCCAAAAGTTATATGAACCCTGTATTAATCCTTCCATAAAAAATTCAAATCCTTAGCCTATATCGAAACGTTAGACTTATCAAAAAAAAAAAAGATTAGAAATATAATAAACATCCAACTAAACTAGGCTTAGCAAAGTTTAGGCCCATACCTTTTAGAACTATTTTTAAATTAACAAGAAGTGAGATTGACCACCACCACCACCATGGTGCACCTTCTGGTCCCTGTATATGAATTTAAATTCATTTAAAATTTATTCCTAATCTCTGGGGACCCTTTTATCAAAGGCTTATGCAAATAAAAATAGACCTAATAGGCTTTTATGAAAGATATACTGTACCCACCGCCTACGCCGCCATACTGGGGACCTATAAATAATAATTCCATTGCATTTTATCTTTGAAATGAACCCAAGCAGGGTTGGCAAAAATCCGGCAAAAACTAGTTTTTGCCGGGACACGTGGCAAAAAGTGGAAAAAACCGGCAAAAACGGAAAAAACCGGCAAAAAGTGGCAAAAACCTTTTCCCTATTGAAATGATAATTAGAAATGCTAACTTTGGCTTTGTATTTGTCATTCGTATTAATATAGGTCTTCCAACAGCTAATATGTCTCAATCTTAATCAGTTTTATAACATTTATTGTGTTTTAAACGTTCGAGCTAAATCCACTTTAAACTTATGAAATTTTGCTCACATTCCAATGATCCTGGTTGCTTCGCATTTGATAACTAAACAATAATTTTTAGCAGTTTCTAGCTTTAATCTGTTTCGAAAACTCAAAATTAGCGATTTGAAAAAAAAAATAGTGTTGAGCGAAAAATAAGGACGATTTTTCATTTATTTGTATAACAAAGCCAAAACGTTCTTTGCCACGCGGTTTTTTTCTCCATTTCATACTGAGAATGTAACCCACTTTATAAGCCTATACAATTATGGTAGAATTTTGGACGTTTTATTTTCATTTCAAATCCGAATTTTTAAAATTTAGTTCGTTATTTCCACATAAAATGGAAAAAACCGTGGGAAAAAGGTTTTTGCCACGCGGTTTTTACCTGAAAAAAACCACGTGGAAAAAACCGCGGCAAAAACTAGTTTTTGCCGCCCGGTTTTTTCCAGGTAAAAACCGCGGTTTTTTCCACCCCTGGCAAAAACGTGCCAACCCTGAACCCAAGGGTTTAACATAGATAGCTAGTTTAGAATTGAATGATGTTAGCCATTTATTTTTAAGGAAGTGAATTGTCAAATCTTGACGTTTTTTGGGATGGGCAGAAAAAAAGAAACAAATAAATAAATAAACAAATCTATTTATTAAAAAGGTTTGCCCTGTCTGAATTCTCGTGCCTTTCCTCTTTGTCCCTTTCGAGATTATTCAAATGCGGATATGGGTTGGCGGGAAAAGCTCCATGGAGATCTCAAGAGGGAAGGTGAGCTGGGGGGGGGGGTGTATATATACTTCTATATCTATCTGGTCTCTAGAGAATTTCAAAACTTCCTCGCGAAGAGACTAAAGTAATTCATCTTAAATTCTACAAGGCACTAGTATATGGCCCATAATGCATTTCAGGGACTGTATCATTGACGTTCGTCTAAGCCGCTCTATTCCTTTAGAGGATGGAAACACTTAGCAATGTTTATTTTTAGTATTATTACTTTATTATTATAATATATGTTATTTATTATCACTTATTTATCATATTTATTTATTATCACTTATTTATTATATTTATTTATTATCACTTATTTATTATATTTATTTATTATCACTTATTTATTATATTTATTTAGTATCACTTATTTACTATATTTATTTATTATCACTTATTTATTATAACATATTTATTTATCTATTTATTATAACATATTTATTTATCTATTTATTATAACATATTTATTTATCTATTTATTATAACATATTTGTTTATCAATTTATTATAATATATATTGTTTATTTCCTTTTTTATTATAAATATTTCTTCGTAAATTTAAAGTTTGCGCAGATTTCTAAGGCGTATTTAGCTTCAATTTAAGAAATTATATTCAGAGACTGTTTATTAATTGTCAATAAGTTTTTAATCCTCGTCTAATGTCCGAGCCCTCAATAATAAGATCTAAATGTTTGAGAACTGCGTTTCTGTCACCTACGTAAACTAAGTTTATTAAATAGGCCAATTCAGAAATACCTATTTTTATATCACTTTTCAAATATAAAGTTAAATATGAAGTTTTCAAATTTCAATATTAAGCGACTAAGGTTTCGTCAAAGTTCTAGACGTCTTATTTGATTTCGTGGAAACTCTCAGCCCTAAAGGAAATCAAATTGATTAAATGAGATGAGAAACCCGAAAGATGTTAATTAATTTAAAAAATATATCGCAGACAGAGAGAGAAAAATATACTTAAGACTGCATGTTAACTTTAATAATTCCAATTATAACTCAAATTTGAACGCACGTACAAGTGTCTAGCTGTAATAGCGAATTACCTCGTTTCAAGTTTATATCAAGAAGTGATATTAGGGAGAAGGTATAAATTCGCCACATTTTCAGCAGCTTTTTCTCCAGTCCAAATGTAGGTCCGGAGTTAATCCCCGCCGCCTCTAAATTACAACCAGCATCTCATTGATTCTTGAAAACTCACGTCAGTCATATTTTCCGACTGAGGAGAGGCAACGAAATAGCCCGGCCTCCTTTTACGTCCCCCCTTGAATTTTGAAAGGGGGACTTGGACTATGGCGCGCGAATACTTAGGCATCTTATACCTACTCCCTAATAAACTAGATATCACTTCTTGTTTATATATAAAACTAAAATGCTTTGGGAAAATAGTCGGTGTTGAGTTGGTCGAGTGAGTGCACTCTTCATGGAGTGAGCGAGTCTCCAAAATGTTTACGGGTCGTTAAGCCTCGGTTTAACATTCAAGATGCCCCATTTAATTTGCATAGAAGTCTCGTATCAACACCGTCCATTAGTTCTCGCGCGATAAGGGTTTTGATGGCTCGTGAACGAACTCGCGCGCCACTCTTTTAAAAACACTCCTGCACGAGGCGACTCCTGACGGGGTGATAAAAATGGCGGAAAATTTCTTCCAAAAACGAAATCTCGTCACTAGAGCGCGCGAAAAATTCTAAATATTTTGAAAAATTCACTTTCCGAACTCCTAAAACTGTTATCGCCTTACAAGCCGCTCAAATCGTATTTTATAAACTTTGTATGAAATTTTTTTAATACCTGTTACTATTCAAAGACGAGAAAGAGACTAGAGTTCTAAAGAAATGTCTCGTATCTGTTTTTGATTGAGAAAAATAGGCTTAATATAATTTCTAAAGTAAAGCCAAGGCTTAGTTGGAAATGTCGCGCGCTAAATTATTATTTATGATGATCGTTCTTGTTAAACTAAAGGCCTTTTCAGACGGTACAACTTTTTGACTCATTTAGATGAGCTAACTTGAGTTGAGTAAACTAGTTGGGTCGTCTGAACAGAAGTTGAACCACCGAATTAAAAATTAAAGGCCGACTTCCAGCGAAAAGGGTTCTAGCGAACTGAAAACCGAGCATCGAGACTAACAATGGAGCGACTGTGCCGGTTTTCGAAGCCCCGCTGGGTCAAAAGTTGGAAGGGTTCTCGTGCAATGTGGTTCTAGGGAACTGAAGATGAACAATAGAAATACTTTCAAATTGATTTCCTCTCGAGTTTTTGCTTTCCCCTGAAGGAAATTCTCTATTGTGTATCTTCTGTTGGCTAGAACCACATTGCACGGCTTTCAGTTAGCTAGAACCCTTCCATCTTTTACCCCAGCGGGGATTCGAAAATCGGCAAGGTCGCTCCATTGTTAGTCTCGATGCTCGCTTTTCGATGGAAGTCGGCCTTTAATCACTCCCCAACTTTTTGCCCGATATAGTTTAGTCAATAGTGTTATCGTCTGAAAAGGGCTTAAGTCATCCTTACTTTACACTGTTAAGATAGGCAAGATTACCCATACTATTCCTTTATTTTACTGTCAGGAAACGTTGTCGCGACTTTAAAATAAAATTTAGGCATCGCTTTGTAGACATCTTCTTTTGCTTGGAGCTGATGCGAGAATAGATAATAATGAAAAGGGATTCTTTTCTTCCGAATTTACTTCCGTCTCAATTTATTTGTTTGTCCTCCTTTGTTTTAGAGCGCTCTCTCGTGTATAAAAAGAATTCAGCTGCTTTAAAGACCGAATTCTTACGGGGGTTTTTTTTTTTTCTTAATGAAAATGCGTTCTTAAAACACAAAGGAACAAATGAAATACGTGTTTCTACCTCGAGAGTTTTATTTGGCGGGACATTTTTATTTTATTTCTTTTTTTCATATCTGATTTTTCTCTTGAGAAACGAGCCATAACTTTGTAACACTTTACAAAGTTCATTCAGTGTGAAATACGTATTTCAAAATCGCATTTCATACCATGATAGATCAACCCTTTTTTCAAAAGTCGGGGCAGTGAGCATATATAAGAAAGAGAGTCAAAGAGGGGAGGTTACCATAACGGCACAGCCCGATATCTCTCTCACGCGCACCTACCTCGGCGCACATCCGAGGAGCCAGACGTCACGTGACCCGTAAACCAACTTCTCTGATTCTTTTTCCTCTCTGTTGC